>NC_143403.1:28897000-29214750 GCF_052110815.1 Crocodylus siamensis
CACATTCCTTCACTTTCCATAGAATATTTTTTTTGTGAATAAAATTTTCACTATGTAGAGATATCTAAATGTTAATTTTTACCAGAAATAAATTAATTCACAATCAGAGGTCCCCCTCAAAAAAGTTGGAAAAAATATAGTGCTATATTTAAATAAACGTTCCTCTTTGACTCATTACTGCTAATCATCATTACTATGGTAGCATGACTGGAAGGGAAATTGTTCAGATAAATCTCAGGGTAACAAGACAGAGCCTATTTTACATCTGCTCTCTAGAGAAGGTAGGAAGGGAATTTTCAGGGGCACAGTGGAGAGTTAGGTGTTCTATTTCCATTATAAATCAATAGGAATGAGATGTCTATTTCCCTGCTGTGCCTTGAAAAATCTTCTGTTTTAAGCTTTTGCTAAGATCACATGATATTTTTAATAGAAATTTGTATTGCCAACTGAATGGTACATGCCAGCTGCTCAAAGATCTTTTGAGCATTATATGTAGCGGCCATTTTTGTTAAGAGCATGAGGAAAACAGTAAGAAAGAGACAGAGAATAAATATTCAATTTGAAATGGAAGAAGGAATCTAGGAAACCAAAAGGTTACTATTGGGCCCCTGGCAGACTTTGTTCCCATCAAGCAACAGGTAATGTTGCTTGATGGAAACTATCACGCTATGTGACTGCTTCACATTCCCAAGACAAGCTAACCAGAGGGGAAAAAGTACCCCGGGAACTTCCTCTGCCAGCACGGACAGCTGGAAAGCTGCTGTCAGGGACTATAGTCAGTTTCCATCCCATGCCTTTGGCTGCTAATGACAAGTGAGCTCCTGGCTGAAGAAGCTGCTCCCCCACCACTTGCACAGAGCTGGGACAACCCATGCGAAGGAGAAGATTCTCTCAGAACACCCCAAGGTGCTTCTATGTATGTGCTTTTCCTCTCTCCCCATCTTGTCCCCACTGACAGCTTCGCAAACAAATTCCCTTCCCCTCCCTCAGATTATTATTGTGAGTAAGGAAACCATGTCATTTTAAGAATCTGTTTACACTCAGTTTTTAACAGGAAAGAAGTGGTAATGTCTCCTTAAAGACGCAGCTTTGAAGGCTGGTTGGGGAAAGGCTGGAGGGGCAATGAGTCATCTCTTGCCGAGGCTCCCTGGGGCAATTGAGTTCTTCATGAATCAACAAGAGTCCCCTTGCAGGAATGGCAGGAGGAGGAAGACGGCAGTCTACCCTGGAGTGCTGGAGGACCTGGCTAAACACTATCAAGAATACTACACAAAGTTAGCAGAAGACATCAGGGAGGAGATGGCAGAGATCATACGGAAATGAAAAGACTGGTACAGCCTATTCAGAGGTGGGAAAGCTGGTGAGAATGACAACAGCAAGGACAAAGACAGGCGCAACGATTATAGTGATGAGTGAAAGGACTGGGAAGTCAGGAAAGAGAGTTGGAAGAGGCATGGGGGAGGAGGGGATGGGAAGGAGATGCAGAGGTGGTCCTTTCTGTGATTGTGTGAAGACAATGGGCATATGGGCTCACAGGTATGTGGTAGTCATTGTAACAGGAAAAAGGATGGTGTAACTGTAAGGGTGTGTTCTGGGCTGTCTAGTGCACTGTCACGAGACAGGCTTAGAGAGGCACAGGTGTGTGCACATGCGCGTGTGTGTTTTGCATGGAAAACCCCCCCACACTATCACCCTAGAATGCCCCACGTTCAAGTTAAAGCTCAATAGAAACCAGCTACAATAATGTTCTACAGTTTTCAAGCACCATCTTTGTGGTCACTTGGCCATTTTTATTGTGTGAAAATTACTTTGCATATATAACATGTAAATTTATTGTAGAATTAAACAACTGATTGAATAATAAATATAATGCGCCTCAGGGAATAGAATTTGACAAGGAACAGAATTCTTTTAGAATCTGGCAAGGAATTTCATCAAATGCACCTCCCTTACAAGTAGTGATATGATGTCTTTAATGGCCAGGAATAGTCTTCATCTCAAGCAACAATTCTCCTAAGAAACATGTTGGGGTTATTCACTGACAGTCAGATGCTATTCATCCAGATAAAACTCCTCCAACTGAAATCAATGAGAGTATTACCTCTATAAGCAAAAATGGTCCCAAAATTGCTTCCAGAAATGCATGGACATTTCTTCAAAAGTTTTCAAATTATTTGTCTGGAAAGTGCTTACTCACTGATTAAATCTTGTTAAATTGTATTACAACCTGGTTACAAGAAAAGCAAATACAGCTGTTTTCTAAATGTGGTCTTGGTCTGCTCTAAATTACTAAGACCAAAAAAATATAAGATATGTAGACTGCCTCATTCTGAAAATGGGCACATACAGGTGGATTCCAATTCTCAGTGGAGAGCCTTAACACCTTTCATTGTTTTCTGTTCCCAGCAAAGATTAATTTATAAAGCAGAGGTGGGCAAAATATGGCCTGTGGGCCATATCTGAACAGCCAAGAGATTTTATCTAGCCTCTGGCAGGTCCCTCAGCAATCCCCAGTCCAGATGTATGTGCGTTTGTGGGGGGTGCAGCTCGGGCCATGGCACGTGTGGCTGGTCCTGACCCCACTTGGCACAGCACATAGTGCGGCTGGGACAGTATAGTGGCCGGACTCTGCTTTCTGGCAACCCTGGTGGCAGCAGCTCCTTCTAGCTGCTGCTGCTGCCAGTGTTACTGCTGCCGCTGGACCTGGCCCCACTGCCCAGGCACCCCGGCTGGTTCATCCCACACCCACTGCCAGGAGTGCTGGATGGAGTGGGCAGGATCTCCATGGAGATCAGCCCAGGACCCCTGTGTGCAGGATGCACTCAGCACAGGGCCGCAGGTGGGTGGGAAGGAACCAAGGAGTGGTGTCTGAGAGCAGGATGTACAGGTGGGGCCAGGATTGCAGGGTGGTAACAGCATGGAGCCATCGGTGCGTCCACACATGCAAGCAGCTCAAACAGAAGTGGTACAAAGTTGAGCCAGGGCTTTTTGCCTCAGCAGATGTGCTCAGACATGCACTTTGTTGTGGAGCAAATTGTGCTACTTGTGGCAAAATAACCCTGCCTGGCTCCTTCTGGATCTGGAGCCAGGTGGAACTAGAGCCCAGGGGCAGCACCTGTGCTGTCCCCAACAATATAAAAAGTTACCCTGTCCTGGCCCCAAGAGTAAAAGCTGGCCTGGCAAGTAGCTCAGGGCTACTCACTCTCAGGAACTTCTGGGGCCCAGCTAATTGGTACCTGGGGACACTATCCCTTGCGCTATCTGGACTGCTGAAGCAGCCTTGAGCGTTCCCTGCACCCTTTAACCACTGCAGCAGTCTGGCAGTGGGGGCTGCTGCTGGGTTGTGATCTGCTGCACACCTGCCAGACCGGCATCTGCCCCTCTGGGCCAGCTGCCAGTACATGGTGGCTGCAGGGTTAGCTTATGTGTGGCACTACTGCTATGTGTGCCCCCTGCCCTGCCACCTGGGCAGCTATTGCCCAGATGTTCTGGGTGTGGTGGCCTGCTTTGAACTGTCAAAGCATGTCTTCCTGGCCCCATTTGGCCAGGAGGTCAGCCACAGCCAGCTGGGTCCAAGGTTCCAGCTCTGAGCAGGTAGCGGCAATGTTTTATTGATTTACAGTGTTAAAGCATTGGCTATTGGAGGGCTACAGCCACATAGGGGTTATGGCCCCCACACAGGGGTTACGGCCCCCGAACAGGGGCCAAATGACCCCTGCAGGGGCTACCACCTCCCCCCTGCAAGTCTCCCCCTGGCCCCACCCCAGCCACCCAATTGCTGCCCCATCTGGCCTTATCCCCCTCTGATGGCTGCTCTACCCAGGCCCAGTCCCCTAGACCCCACAATGACTGCCCTGCCCGACCCCAACCCCCATATACACCCCCGAGCCCTATGGCTGCCCCTCCAACCGCAGGCACCATCACTTTAAAAAAAAAAAACAGAAAAAAAGCCTGGAAAAAACAGCTTTACTAACCTTAGAAGCAGGGGCTGGGGGGACGCCGGGGTCTCCTGGCAGAGCCCCTCCCCCCAGGGCAGCACAGGCCATTGGGGGGCAGCAGGGCCTGGGACTGGGGCCCCTGGGGCTGTTCCTTTGCCCTGCACTGTGCAGGCCGGGCCCCAGAGAGCCAGATGGCAGCTCCAAGTGCCGGGGGAGGGGGTTCTTTGTTTTTTAATTTGAGCAAGCTGGGGTGGGGGGGGGCAGGGAGCAGGGGCCTTGGGGGGGCTGTGGCTGGGCAGGCCAGGGGTTGGGGGAGGGTTTGGGGGGCACGTGGGGGGTAGGGTCCAGCACTGCAGGGATTGGGAGGTTTGGGGGGCAGGCAGGGGATGGGGCCAGGCAGATTTCAGATGCGGGGGTGGGGTTGGAGAAGCAGGTGGGGGATGGGGGTTAGGCAGAGCTGGGATTCGGGGCCTCGGGTGGCAGGTGGGGGGAGGGGCCTGGCAGAGCAGGGCTGGAGGAACAAGCAGGGATCCCCCCCATAGTCCCTTCCCCCTTCCTCCAGCCCCCACCAAACCCTTACTTATGGCACTGGAGCCCTGGAGCAGCTGCTTCAGCACCAGGGCGAGGAGCCAACCATGGAGACGCTCTGGTAGCCAGTGTGTCTCCAACAAGGACCCAGCCTCTGGTTGCCTCAGGGCATGGTCCGGGACTGTGCCCTGCCCAGCTTTCTTTAACTCTGTTTTTTTTAGACCCCTGGAGAGATCTAATTTTTTCCCCGCACTGGAAACTTGCAGCATAGGGAACATTTTTTCGTTCCTGCACATACCTCTTGCCCCATCTCAAAGGGGTTTAAGATGGGGCAAGAGGCATGTGCGCGGTTGTCTGGACACACCCATGGGGGAGTGGATCAAGGTCTTCCCCCAAGCCCTGTGCTGTCACTGCCTTACGATCTGGGCCCCAGCTCCCATAAACAGAAAGCTATTTATAGTAGCATTACCACTGTTCATATTCGATATTACCACTGTTCATATTTGTGATACTCCCCCTCCATGCAACTTTGGTCAAGCCGCAATTAGAGTACTGTGTCCAGTACTGGGCGCCACACTTCAGTAGGGATGTGGCCAGCCTGGAGAGGGTTCAGAGGAGGGCCACCCACTTGGTGAGAGGGTAGCAGGACAGGCCCTATGAGGAGAGACTGAGGGACCTGAACCTGTTCAGCCTCAGCAAGAGGAAGCTGAGGGGAAACCTGGTGGCTGCCTACAAACTCATCAGGGGAGATGAATAGCAAATAGGTAGAGCCCTTTTCTCCCCAGCATCACCTGGAATAACAAGAGACAATGGTAATAAGCTGATGGATAATAGGTTTAGGTTACAGATTAGAAGACAATATTTTACAGTTAGAGTGGCCAAAATCTGGAACCAACTTCCCAGGGAAGTGGTCCTCGCCTCTACCCTGGGCAAATTCAAGAGGAGGTTGGATGATCACCCGTCTGGGGTCTTGTGAACCCAGCATTCATTCCTGCCTGTGGCAGGGGTACAGGCTAGATGATCTGCTCAGGTCCCTCCTGACCCTAGTTACTATGAAACTATGAAATGTTGCAAAGATTAAGACAGTTTTATACAATTTACACAGGGACAAACACTGTTAGACATGAAGCAGTCAGGCTCAGGTTTACAAGAACTGTACCAGAGGAAAGTTCACATGAGCAGAGGGTGATACTTAAGTTTTCAATAGGTAGGTTAATTTGTTGCCACATGGTACAGTTTATACTGAAGTCCCATGGGTGTTCCCTAAAAATAAGTAGCTTGTTTAAATGCAGATTTACAGGGTTAGTGTAGAAAGTTAGAAACTCTTGTTTAAAAATTTGAGCGAGGTTGTTGCTTTTCTTTTTAGTATTTAGTAGAGCAACCCTAACTAACAAAATAAGCTTAAAGGAAAAAATCATACAAACCAACCCATAACCCTATCACACACATTAGCTGGCACACCAGCAGCAAAAGCAAATACTTTCTGTTCTCTATTTCTGCTCTAGCCATATATCAAAGACATGTACACTGTACTGGTGGTGTTTCATCTCTTTTTCTCTCTACACAAAGAATGATGCACATGGAGCTATATAATACATCTATAGCAATGGTTCTTAAACTTTTCAGATTTATGGCACCTCTCCACCCCGCCCCCCCCTTTTTTTTTAAACAGGATTGCTCACCAGTTGAGAACTACTGCTGGTGCTGCCTTAACTTACCTTAGGGCTTCTCAACTGGGTGTTACTACCTCCAGATAAAACTTCCCCAGGCCTGCTGTGGTAAGGGCTATGGCATGTATGCACTTGCCTGATGTATTAGGACTCTCATAAGCTTAAAGCAGACAGGAACTGTCTCAGACCACGCAGCTCTTTCAGGTCCTCCCCACAGAAACAAAGACATGCAGGTAGAACTGTCCTGTGTACCTCTGTTTCAGGGAGGAGCGTGGGAGGGGGTGGACCAGAAGGGCTACACCTCAGCCAGCATCTTCCCAATAATCAGAACGCTATTGCAGAAGGATTGTGTGTGGGGCAGTTTTACCTGTCTGCTGCCACAGCACCCCTAATGAGTATTTGTGACACCCCGGTTCAGAGCCACTGAGCTAGAGGGATATTCAGTATTTCAAAGATTCTGGCACCAATGCTATCAGCTGTTCCTTTTTTGTATGAGGCACCAGAGAGGCACACCCTGAACAGAGGGGGTTTAATGCATACTGAGGCCCTGGGTAGAAACAAAATTGGAGGCCTTCTGTCCCCTGCAGGGGGGGAGGGGCCCCTTCCCTTCTTGATTTTGGTGGGAGAGGCTGGGGGAACCCTGTCGGGCTGGGGGTTGGGAGGGCACATGCCCAGCTCTTCTCCCTGGTACCTGCCCCTCCACCCCCACTATGGCCAAACATATACACACACACTGCACACACACACAGATGGGCACATACTACTTGCACTCACTCTCTGCACATGGACACACAGACACAAACATACTCTCCCTGCCATGAACACAGACACATGCAAGCAAAGATGCATGCAGACACAGATGGACACATGCAGATGGACACACCCCGCCACATACCTTCCCCTCACAAAACCTCCCTCTCCCCCACTCTCCATCATTCTGAGGCAACCTGCCTCCCCTCCTCCCTCTGCAATGGGTTGCCTGAGGCTCTGTGTGCCCGGCCCCTGTTGCACTGACTGGCAGGCAGCTGCTGCCCAGCTGTGTCCATGGGGCTGAGTACTTGCTCAGGCCAGGAGACCCGTGCCGTGCTGTGCCTCTGCATGAGGGTGGCAGTGCTGGGAGGGGTGGCTACAGGGGGCTAAGGTGAATTTGAGGGGGATATGACCCCCCCCAAGCACCGCTGCCAGCCTGCAGAGGCCCAGTACTATGTGGTGCTCACAGCCCGCCCTGCCCCTGGTACAGCGCTCCTGGCCAGCCCAGCCCAAACCCAGCCCTGGCTACTCCAGCCCTACTGGTGGAGCAGGGAAGCAAATGCAAAAGCCAGAGTTTTAAACTTGGTGCCCCATTGTTGTCTCCCTGCTGGGAGACAGAAATGTACCAAGTTTAAAACCGTGCTTTCACTTCCCTGCTGATTAGGATCTTGGGGCCCTGAATTGGTAGGGGCTGCTGGGCTCATGCCCAGTTAGCCCATGCATTTATCCACCTATGATCCTTCAGTAGCAAGCAATGAGCTGCATCTACGGCCCATATCAGGAACCAGGCTGTCTTCTCAAACATGTCCCATTGCTCTACTTTAGCTTATGCTCTGAATGGGAAACATGACTTCCATAATCACATGGCACAGTGGAAAATGCCCTGCAAGAGCACTCATTAAGATGCATGCAAATAGGATAATGGTACCACTGGTTTGGAAGGTCATATGCAGTATTCACTGCCATGGTGAGCCTGCAGTGTTGCTCCAGCAGACATAAGTGAGCAGCACAGTTACCCAGAGATTTGTCTTCAAACCTGTGCTTCAGGCCACCCAAACCTCAGGGGTTTGTGTTTTCAGGGAGGAGCATGGGAGGGGCTGGACCAGGTATAAAGCCCCATTTTACAGGCACAGGATCAGATGCAGAAGCTGTTTCCCGTCTCAAGGGGTTCTCAAGCTTTTCAGACTCGAGGCAGCCCTGGTTAGATGCAAAGCACCACTCAAATACACTCAAATACCAGCTCTTAGTTTTCACTACTTTTTGGCTACAGAAGCCCAATAGAGCAGTCCTCCTGCTGCAAAGACGACAGGAAGGGCAGGTTGTTTTTAGCACTGTGGATTCCTCTTTGAAATCTTTGGGGTCATTTTGTGACTCGCGCCCACACCCCTCACAGGACGGGTAACGCTGGTGGCACTGCCGTGGCACCCCGGGCCCGACAGGATCCCAAGGCATCGCGGGGGGCCCTGCTTGAAGACCGCTGCTCCCCATCCTCTGGGGCGGGACCGTAACCTTGGTGGACGCCATCTCCGCCCGCGCCCCCCTGCCTGCCCGGGGGTGGGCCAGGGGCTCCCGGTATCGGAGTCTCTCGGGCCCGGGGAAAAGGGGGCCCCGAGGAGCTAGGACCAGTCTGCAGTCCCCGCGCCGAGGTGGGCAGCTCCAAGCGCTCCTCACCCCCGGCCGGCGGCCCCGATACTCACAGCTTCCGCGCTGCCACCGCGTTCTCTGTTAGCAACAACTAACGGCCTCCGTTGCTACCCAAAACGTCACTTCCGCCGACGATGTGGAGAAACTTGCTCGACTCCGCCGTGTCCCGCTGCCTCCTGGGAGTTGTAGGCCACCTAACGTTCCGAGTTTCGAACAACCTCGCGTTGTCTACGCCCACTTCCTGTTTGTGCGGCGCGAGGCATGCCGGGAACTGTAGTCCCGCACCCGCGCCGGGGCCGTCAAGGGGCGCCCGAGAAAACTACAGGGAGGCAGCCTCGCTCGGGTCACGGCCGACAGTGTGGGGGCTGCGCGCATGCGCGGTGTTGGGTGCATGTGCGACGACGGCAGCAGCATGAAGCGGAGCGCGGGGGAGAGCGAGCAACAAGCGAAGGTACCTGCCTCTCGCCCACAGGCTGTGGCGTGGGGAGACGCTCGGCTCCTGTTCCTGCTCCCGGGACTGTCTGGGCTGGGACTCGCGCCGCCTGGAGGAGGCGTTTAGGGGGGCGGAGCGCCCGGCTCGCAGCGGCTCAGCGAAGAGCCGTGGCTCTGGAGCGGGGGCTGCCCGGCCCCTGCTGCTCCCCTGGCTGCCGCCCGCGGCGTCCCGGGCCGCCCTGCTGCGTCCCCGCCTTCGAAATCCTCGCTCTCGGCGCCGGCGGGTGGGCGATCTCGGGCCAACGTGACGCGCCTCCAGCGTAGTCAGGGACTCGCGCGATGCGGCGCCCGCGGGGCCGGATCCAAGCGGCTCAAGGGCGGGCCGGCGGCCTCTTCTCGAGTCGTCCTGTCAGCCCGCTTCGTGGCTGTGGGTGGGAGCTGGGACACGAAAGCTTCTGATCCTTGTCGGGAGCAAAACGAGTAGCTAGTGAGACCGGCCTGAAGTTCTCATGCCAGTAAAACTTCCTACCAATGCCTTCCCCGGCTTGGTCGGAATAACGTTATAGCAGCGGCCCCCAGGAATGGCTGCAGGGTTTCTTTTTATATATATAAAAAATAAAATAAAAAACATGTATTTATAATATAAGATGTATTTACAATATATTATAAATAGAATATATAACATGTTTATAATGTATGATAAATACATGCTATAGTATATTATAAATACATGTTATGTATAATTTATAGCTTTATATATTGATCTATATAGGTAGATATAGTGTGTGTGTGTGTGTATAGATAGAGATTTAGATATATAGATAGATAGAAAGGCACTTTCCCCAGCACAAGCCCCCTCCCTCCATTCTATATATCATGTCATGGCAGGAAGTTAGTTGTTAGTTGCCCACTGCCTTCCAACTATGAATAAGAATTCTTTGTGTTTAGGGAACCTGGCCTTTGTCCTTGAAGGCCAAGTTCCCGAAACACAAAGAATTCTTATTTCTGTAGTTGGAAGGTAGCAGGTGACTAACTTGTTGCCAAGCCTTCCAGGCCCACAGTGCAGTGTTTGATTAGCATGTGGAATCTGAATCTTCTCTAATGCTCAGTTTGTGGTACCCATGCCTATATTGTGCTGTGGGTATTTGCCAGGCATCTGGGCTTTGTTAGTTGACCTTACCCCCTTCCTATTTTTGCTATTTATATCACAGTGTTTCTGAGCCTTCTTCAGAGGCACTGGGTGTTGGCTACAGCCAAGGGTGGGGATTTGCCTGGGACATGCGAAACGCTCCTGCTGGGACCAAAGCTAGAGGTTTCTTTGCTAGAGGGTCTTGCCCATCTGCTCAGTGCAAGACTACTTACCATATTTGGGGACAGGAAGGGATTTTACTGCATAGTCAGATTGGTACAGACTGTGGGGGGTTTTGCCTTGCTCTGTACTGGAAGGTGTGGTCCACTACCCATGATTTCTTGAGCAGATGTTGACACCTTTTCATAGAAGCAGGATGTTGGCTTCCTTGGTTCCCTTGCTTTACCTGTGACAGGTTAGGGTGTTTGGTGTGTGTTGTGTCAGGTTTGACCATAGTCTGAGGGAGAGTTTAGATCATAGATTGTATGAGGTGGTTTGGATGGGGATGATCTTGCCTCAGGCAGGGTGGTTAGACTAGATGAACTTTGGAGTTCCTTTCCAGTCCTACTTTTCTATAACTCTGTTGTGGTGGAATTCATTTGGCCTTTTCCCACTCTTCACTAGTGGAAGTTACCTTTTTTAAGCCTGATTCTGATCTCACTAATGCTGTCCAGGACATGGACATCAGAAGTAACAGTGCTGTGGTCCAGTGTATCAAGCAGATACAGTACACAGATGGTTTGTTCTTGTTATATTACCATTTATTTGTTAAATTATTTCCCCTGTGTACAAAATAATTGGGTCTAAATATTTTCATTAATAAATATAGGTAAGTTACTGTCCAGTGCAACACATTATGCTGAATTTTGTGATTTCTTTTGTTTTTGATTTTTTTAAAAATTTTGTTTTTGTTTTGTTTTGTTTTAACACAGTAACTTAGGACTGAAAGTACTACCTGAGCCATTCAGTCCAGTTGCCTGAAGTATGGACCAAAGTCATTCCACCTGCCCTAGTCCACCAGTTAAATTCCTTACTGAATCCATCAGCCTGCTCCACTGAGATTTAGTACAGAAGATATTTCTGATGATGACCCTAAGTACAAGTGTGAATGTGCAGGAATGGAAGTAGGGGATCAAAGTAGTGGGGAAAATGTATGCAGAGTTTGCAGGCAAAAGAAACTAAGAAGAAAGAACAGTAGTTAGAGTACATTTGTTGAAAATGAGCCAATGGAGAAGATAAGGGGAATGAAGAAGAAAAGTGTGGAGTGGCTTTAAATGGGATGGCATATTTATATTTGCTTCTCTTTTAAGGAAGTACAAACTGAATCTGCTAAAGCTCACTTAATTGTAACTTTAACTAATATACCTTTTTCTGCTCAAAATCAGGTACGCGCTTGGGGTTTCTGGAAAGTTGCTGGTACACCCTTCAGTTTCTGAATGTAAGCATCCCTGATTTACATGCTTATGTAAGAGATGCTGAAGATGTGGGAAATGCATATCTGTGGCTGTAGCTCTGCCAATAATCTTGCACAAAGCCCAATCAAAATATTTCATAATAAACTAAATAGTAGTGTGCTTAACCTAATGTCTTACGGAGAAGATTTTATGAGTATTGCTAACCAGAGGGAATTGGTTAGAAGAGAGAACCTGGCTTGGGTCATGCATATGCTGGGTAGTAAGTGGCTCCATTCTGGGGAGTGAATACTAAATGCAGATTTAATTCACTTTTGTTTCCTTCGTAAGTAAAATTCGAACCTATTTGAAGCCTAGTGCTTGACACACTCTTTCTGAATGTGCAGTATATCTCAGACATATCTATGTCCATTCAGAGCTAGACCATAGTGACACTCCTAAGTGGCAGTAGCAGCAAACCTAATGAAATATCAGGATAAATTATTTTATTTAAAAAAAACAAACAAATCCACACTCCCAACGCTTGGGTAAATTTCTGGCCTTTGTTGATTTCAATTTTCATAGATTTCATAGATTTCATAGACATTAGGAGTGGAAGGGACCTCGGGAGATCATCGAGTCCAGCCCTCTGCCCAAAGGGCAGGAAGTCAGGTGGGGTCATAGGATCCCAGCAAGAGAAGCATCCAATTTACTCTTGAAGCACCCAATTTACTCTTGCCTACATATGATCTAGTGCAATAAAATTTGTGTATAAAGGTGATATTTGAGTGCCTGCATGCTCTTTTTAAAAAGGTTTTCAACCCTGCATCCAGTTGTTAGTGAGTGAGGAACTATGCATTTGTTTTTTTTGTGTGGCCTGTGGAGTATTAATGTGCAACTGAATATTTTCCATAGGGGTTAAGAGAATTAGCACAAGTGAATCTAGTTGAACTTTTTATGTTTCAGAAGTGATTTTTAGAGATGCGAAGTGCTATTGGCTCCAACTGCTTTCAGGCCCTTCGCTTGATCTGTGTAGGTCTCCTCCTTTCCTGCCCTTACCAAATTACTGTCTTTGTGTGCACTATAATGTTCAACATGAAAACATAGCTATTAGACTAGACATTATTGATTACTGAGTCTAACAAAGACATTTTAATTGAGAGCTTAACTCCTTTGAGAGTTTATTTTCTCTTTATAAGGAATTAAAATGGAATTAATCTAATTTGTCTTTGACTTGGGTTCCTTTATTGTGGTGTTGACTGAAGTTTGGGATGCTGAGCAGTAAATGGCTGTTTTTAATGTGACAAAAATTTGTGGTTCCTTCCACTCCTCCCCCCCCACACATACAGAAAACCTTTTTCAGACTTGACTGCATTACAAAATTTGTTTTCCTTTTCACTTTTTTTAAAGTTCCAAGTGTTTTTGTATTAAAAATAATGTTATTTACTTGCTAAACTGCTCTTGACCCCCTGCTGTTCTAATTGACATGTAGTTGGTGTGACTACTTTCAGGAATAAGAGTTTGCAAGATTAGACATTAAGTCAGGACTGTTTGAAAAATAATATACTGAACATGTCCAGAGTGTCCTATACCTGACTAGGTTGTAGAATCTCTGGGGATGATCTGGCTGAAACATATTTAGCATAATGCTATACCTCATGTAATCATTTACAGCAGTGTAAACTGGCTGTACAGTTGCTCCCAAAACCAGAACAACTAACAGCAAATATATCCTACTGTCATTAATTTTATTTTGTACATCTCTCAGCATAATTGGGATCCCAACCTAATTGATGTATTTTATTATTACTGTATTTCAATAACCACAACACAGGGATCAGAGAGTTGACATATAAATATGCTCACATTGCTATAATGATATCTTTGGGTATTTAGGTATTCAGGTATTTAGGTTTGTTAGACACATGCTCAAGATAAATAGAAAGCATTTAACTTCAGTTATTATGTAATTATTTTATGGACAAGATAAGTATAAAATATCAATTGTTGTCTTTTTAAGTCAGTAATTTCTAAAAAAATTAGCACATTATTGGCATAGTTTGTTGTTCATATAGTCTGTTATTTCCCTGTTTGTATTTTCTCTTTGTAAAATGGTACTTGATGTTAGCATTTCTGATGGATAGAAGAATTTAATAGATGCTACATATGAGCAAATTAATATTAACACTTTATCTCTACTTTAAGCCTGTTGTCATGTTATACTTCTTACTTGGGTTCATAGTATGCATATTAGCAGAATCAGCAGCTGATATGCCACTAGCAGTTTTTGTTTTAGTTTGCATTATTGACCCTTCACACTACTAATGAGACAATAATTAAGAAATAGTGTTGATTGTCACACAAAAATAACCTGTATGTTGGAAACAGCCAGGTAGAGGCCTTGCATATGCAGAATAATGTACAAGAAAAAATGAGTGGCAAATGTTGCCTGCTTTTAGATTCATCACAACCCTGCTGCTTAAATTGCCCCAGCTGTTAATGCTGGAACCATTACAGTAATGGACTCAGCAAATGAAGGAGAACCAAGACACACACACTTTATTACCAGAGGGGTAATTTTCTCTTCATCTGTAATAGCAGCAGTGCCTAGTATTGATCAGGCCATCAAGATACTAATCCTCTGTAAAATTACTTGTTATAACTGAAAATGTGTTAATCCAAATCAGTCTGCGTCCTGACTTTCTACTTACTATTGAATACAGACTATTAGATGGTTTATTTTTCATGATTTAAAGCCTTTACATTGATGCTAGTTGGAGGTTCCTTTGCAAGAGTGAGTGCTTAATCTTAGCTATAGCTCAGGGTTGTCTTTTTGTTTTAAATAGAACATCACCCACTTAATTAAGGAGTGAGTGTCTGTCTTGCTGGTCTGAATTATGTTGGTACTTTAGGTTCCCCAGATACATTAAACATGCTCTTTTACATTCAACCTCTCATTTTTGTTGTAAATAAGAACAGGCCTATCTTCCCATACCAGAAGTTTGCAGGTACAGGATTGCAAGATGCTTGAATTTTTATTGGAAGCTGTAGCTTAAGTTTTGTCAAAGGTGTCTTGTACAGAGGGTGTGTTAGGGAGTAAAAGAATTTATTTTACAATATATTTAACTGAAGCTTTGATTACTTCTTTGCTGTGCTCTATGTTCCTTATGTCTTTGGCATGTAATTTTGCAAGGTGCTTAGTAGAGGTGCACTGATACATCGGTCCATATTGTATTGGCACCAGTAAAAGGAAAATTGATGTTATCGGCAGTTGGCTTGTTTTTTGGCTCATGTGGCCAGTAACGTTGCTGATAAATGCATGCAGCCAGGAGTGCAGCCCAGCAGCTTGGAGAGCAGCATCTGGCTGGTAAGTCTATGGAGGGAAGGGCTGGGGTGGGGGCAGATTGAGGCCCCTGTGGTGAGGGAGGGAGTGGGGCAGGGGCAGTTGCTGCCCTGCTGGGGTGGGGCAGGGTGTGGAATAGAGCTGTGGGGGGGAACAAGAAGGGGGAGGGTGTTTCCTGCTGCTTTGTGCACCCCGGGGGGGAAGGCATGGAGGGTATGTGCCCTCCCCCACCCCGAATCTGTGCACAGGGCAAGGGCAAGCTGCCTGCTGCACGCTCAGGGCCAAGTCTGCTTCCGCCTCTTTTCCTGGTGGCTGTGCTTGGGCTGGGTGGGCCAGGACAAGAGGCTGGAGCAGCCCTGGCTCTGAGCACACAGCAAAGCAGTCCACCCTCACCCCGTGCACAGATTCAGGGGGCCAGTGCTCCCATGCCTTCCCTGGGGGTATGTGCAGCGGTGGGAGCTGCCTCCGTGTACCCCCCGCCCCCGGATGAGCTGCCAGCTCTATTCCATGCCCCACCCCACCCCAGCTGGGCAGCACACTTCCTCCCTCACTCCAGGGGCCTCGATCTGCCCCCTGCCTCATGCTCCTTCCCTCCCCCACACCCCTATCCCCCAACAGACTTACTGGCTAGATGTTGCTCTCCATGCTGCTGGGCTGCATATTGGCATTTGGATCGATATTGGCCAATATGGCTGGTCAATAATAGCCCATCAGTATCAGCCGAAATTTTTTTCATCAGTTTACCCCTACCGCTTAGTGATTTTCATTTCCACTGATGCTGGCAACAACCAGTCTGTTCCAGTGGTCTGCAAGTTGGGGGTCCAGATCTGACCTAATTTATTGTGACTGTGTGAAGTTGATTTTATTTTTCTTCCATTTAATTTCCATCCTTTAATTGTTCTGTTGGTTTAAATTATCCAATGGGACAAGGGTTCTTATTGATTGTATATCACGTGGTCCACTGGGCTCCTGGACTTTAGGTGTTACTATGGCATTAGTACAAGTGGACATTGTACACTGGCTCCCAGAATAAGTCCTTTTCAAATGGGGCTATCTGAAGCAGTTTGAGTGGCCCTGATCTTCCTTCAGGACTTGTTACTGCCAGGGATCCTGGTTTCCTGTGATAAAAAAATCATAGATTCTCTGATGAAAAATCCAAAAATCTGTGGTTAAAATTAAATGCCCTCTACAAGCCTGTTAGTGTCCCTCACTCTGCTGCCCCCCAGCCCTGGTTGAGATGGCTCCTAGCTGCCAGGGCTTTGGAGCCAGGGACCCAGATCCACAGCCTCCTGTTCCCAACGAAAGGCAGCAGCTGCTACAACAGGAGCATGAGTTAGTTTCCCCCTCTGCTGCTCATCTGCTGCATGCTCGGGTGGGGCTGGCTTCTAGTGGCATCGTGCACTCCTGGGGTGCTCCCCAGATACATGCGGGACGGGGGCAGAGTGAGTGTGCACTGCCCCTGTGCACATGGAGGAAGTGTGGCCGGGACAGCGTGGAGCTTGCAATGGCAGGCAGCTTTCTTGCTTGGCCTGCTGTGTCCTTCCATGCCAGTCACATGCTGCGCTCCAGAGAGCCTGGGGAGGGGAGCAGGGCAGAGAGTGCAGCATTTGCAACCCAGGGTTTGCAGCTGGCCAGGCACTCTGGCTGGGAAAGGAGGTAGTTTGCAGTCTCCATGCTCTTGGCCTGAGTGCCTGGCTGGTTGCAAACCCCCTGTCCCATCCAGAGAGTGCCCAACCTCCCCACCCCTTCAGCCAGTTTGGGCACTCCCTGGCCAGACACTCCGGCCAGGAGGGGGCTTTTGCAGCTGGCTGGGAGCAGGCAGGCTGGGAGCACTCCGGCTGGGAGCGGGTGGGCTGTAAACCCTCTCCTGGCTGGAGTATCTGCTGGGAGGTTTGTAGGTGGCCAGGCACTCGGGGGGAGGAGGTGCGGGGTTGCTTTCTGTCCGCTTCTGGCCAGAGTGCTCGGCCAGCTTTAAACCCCTGCCATTCCTTGCCAACTACAAACTGGAGTGCCCAAGCTGGCTGGGAGCTGAGGGAGTGGGGGAGGCTGCAACCTCCCCCCCTCCTCCCAGCTGGCTGCAAGCCTCCCTGCTCCCTCAGCCCCCAGCCAGCTTGGGCAAACCCCAGCTGGGCTCTCTGGCCAGGAGGTGGGGTTTGCAGCTGGCCAGGAGTGCTGTGGGTTTGCAGTCGACTGAGCGCTCCAGCTGGGAGCAGCCAGGCTGCAAATCCTCTCCTGGCCAGAGTGCCCAGGTTGGCTGGGGGCTGAGGGAGCGGGGAGGTTTGCAGCTGGCTGGGCACTCCAGTTTGCAGCTGGTCTGGAGCAGTAGGGGTTTGCAGCCAGCTGAGCACTCTGGCTAGGAGTGGGGAGGCTGCAAACCCCCTCCCAACTGGAATGTCTGGTTGGCTGCAAACCTGCCAGCTTCCCCACCACCCCTGCCCTGAAATCCCCAAGCACCCACATACCTGCAGCAAGAAGAGTGAGCCTGAAGAGTAGCCTTTGGTAAGTGCAAGTGTTGGGCCTCACCCTTCTCCTTTCCCTTGCTTTCCCTTCCCTTTTGCAAACAGCTCTTGCAGGCTGGAACTCTGCCAACCTGCAGAGCTCTTTGCAAAAGCAGGGAAATCCACAGGTTTCTCTGCTAAAAACAGGAAATCTGCAGTTTTCTCTGTTTTTACCACTAACTTATATTCCATTTAGAATAGTAATTAAGCCAGTGGGATGATCCACAGGCATATGAATCCATAGTGAGGGGTCTTGTTGCAGGATCAGGAATTAGAAATGGAGTGTGGATGAAAAGTGTCTGGAAATGCTGAACATAGATATTTTTCCTTCATTTGGAATGGAAAATAAATAAATTGAGGGTGTAAAATAGATTCTCAAATCAGATTTTCATATCTGTTTGAAGCATCAAATTGACCTTCATTCTTACAATGTCTCCCTTCTTTCTATTTTTGTCTTAATTGGTTCAACATAAATTCATTTTTTAAAGAAACAGTCTTTCCAAGAGTACATTCCTTTTATGTTCCTGCAGATTTTAGACCATAAGCCTGCAATGGGACACAGACTCAAGTTAGTTTATTTGGTCTCAGAGGGCACTTGTACACATGATGAAATCGGCCTTGAAAGTGGCTAAATTGCCCTTTTCCACCACTTTAATGGCGCCACTGTTTACACCTGTGGCAGCATATTTTGTTTTAATTTCTTTATGCTGTACACTGTTGTACACATGCGGCAGCATATTTAGCTTTAAATAACTGTGTTACTTAGGAAAGTAAAACACATTCAATATATTTTACTTTCCTATCTAACAAATTGCAACAGTGCACAGGGCGTTAGAAGCCCGGGTGTGCTCGGGGAAGCTCAGGCTTGGTGGGCTTCCAGGGTTCCTGGGCAGTCCCAGACAGCGGGAAGGCAGCAGGCACAGTGCATGGGGTGCTGGAAGTCCACCAAGCCTGAGCTTTCCTGAGCATGCCTGGGCTTCCAGTGCCCCATGCAGTGTTGGATCAGGCTGGATGCTGCCTGGCACCTGGGGCAGCACCCAGCTGCAAGCACCTTGCCAGGGCAGCCCAGGGGGGTGCTGCCACCACAGAGGGAAGCCCCCTGCAGTTTGGGGGCCACTTGGCCCATCAGCAGCTTGCCCTTAGCTGTGGGAGGAAAATAAAAAGGATTGGGCCCCTTGCTGCCTTTTTTTTTTTTCTTTTTCTGAACAGAGCCTGCTGTCTCTGGGTTGCATAGCCCCTGAGCTGTGGGGGTCCCTGGTCCTTCTCTTTGTGGTGGCAGTACACCCAGGGACTGCCTCACCAGGCTGCCAGCAGGTGGGTGCTGCCTAGCGGGCTCTGCCACCATGAAGGGAAGGACTGGGCCTCCCTACAGCTGAGAGCCCACTGGTGGCTCACTCCGCAGCCATGGGAGAGGCAGGCTCTGGAGAAAGAAAAAAGAATCAGGCCCCTCACCATTTTTTTTTTTTTGGTTTTTTTTCCCCCTGATGGAGCCTGCCCATGGAAGCGGGGTGGGGGTGGAGGGGTGGTGAGCTGGTGGGGGTCCTCACTGTTCTATCACAGTGACAGAAGTCCCTAAGTTGAAACGGTGGGTTTTAAATGACACAGTTAAAACCCCCAGTTAAAAGCCCACTATTTCAATTTAGGGAGAACTAAACCCTTGTTGTGCGTACCAGCAGCCAGAGATACCACTTGCAAATATAAACTTGCAAGATAGAGCCTTAATACACGCTAAAATCTCCTTTTGTAGAATGAATTTTGTATTGCAAAACTAGAGAAGATGTATTTACATGTGTTCAAAACATTAAATATGCTTTTTTGGAGACTCATAAGAACAAAACTTAGACTTTAATGCAATGTTGTGTATCAAAACATGGAAGTAATTGTCTGCAATCAGGTAAGTATATACACAATTAATTGCACAAGTAGTGCTGCTAATGGAAAACTAGTGAAATGCCTGAGATCAATAAAGATTTTTGTATTTTAAAAAAATGAGAAAAACGCATTTTTTTGGTAGAAAGCAGAACTTTCTGTAGGCCAATTTTCTTCCTCTTGAGCAGGGATCATGAAGACTTTGGTTTTGTCTGCGTGAAAATTAATTTGGGCAACACAATGGTGGCTTATCTGAAAATGAATTATAGCTATGTAGTACCTGAAGTGTCCCATAAGCCCTTTGTATTGTCTTCAAATCTTGAGTGTGATGTCATTGGTTAATACCTTAGTGGCTCGAGTAATAAACCTGCCATCATTAAATGAAGCCATGATGGAACAGCACGGCTGGAGTGGCTTTCAGAAAAGCACTATCCGTTTTCCTCACAGATTTGGAATTTTTAAAATAAATGATGATAATACTTTGCAATTATCCAACTTGACTTACCTGTCAGGCTTAAAAAAACAGGCTGGGGCTGGTGAGGGAAGAGTTCAAATGGTGAATGCTAAAATCCCACTTCAGTTTCTAATGGAGTCAGTGATAAAACTTCCATTGACTTTAGTGGGAGGAGGACTGGAATCTTGTCGTTTCAATTATTAATCCATACCCTCAGTTATTTGGTTAACTTTTAATAGGCTGGGGTTTAGGTTTTGGCACATCCAAAATATCATTTTTTTTTAATGTTTTAGGCAGTATGGTATAATATTGCCTTCTCTTAAACTTCTTACAAGAGTCCAGAGTTCCCTGCCATAGTAAGGATATCATATTTTAAAACAAAGAACTTCAAAACTACTGTGATATCATTTACTATATAGAAGGTTTCAAGGATCTGTCAAATAGTCTATTTCGTACCAATGTTTTAAATGGCAGTTTACTATGGCAGGGAGCTCTGGACTCTTGTGTTTTTTGGTTAACCAGTCTTTCTTTCTTCCTGCTGCAGATGATGCACCACTTCCTAAAAGAATTACATCTATATCTCCCAGAATTAGTTCAGTTTCATTTTGCCCTTTTATCTGCTGTTCATCCCACCACTTTTATTTAAGAGTATAAAGTTACTTTAGTGTAACTGCTATTGTCACCTTTGCCCTCAGCTAATCAAATAGTTTACCTTGAGGGAAGCATTTATCTCCCACTTTCATTATTATTATTTTCGTAGCTGTAAAGATATATATTTTATGTCTGCAGAAGGCTGTAACAGTGAAACGAGGTATTGATCTGCTGTATTTGGCAATTTCTTTCTACCCTGCCATCGATATCATGTCAGCCTCTGTCTGTACTGTGGTTGACCTCACAAATAGCTCTTTATGTTCCCATTGGATTCAAATGATATACTATGCTGAAAACTAAATCAATGAATGATTATAAAGTTTTTAGTATTATTTCATGACCCCCAGGCAACTGGTGCTTCATGAATTGAATACTTGAAAGGATACCTAATATGGTAAAATAGACGTTGCTATTTTTGTTCTTATAGTGATAGAAACAACGTGGCTTAGGTCTTATTTTATTTGTTGGACAAATATGTGTTTTTTGGCTTAAATTTATTAAGTTCCTGATTTGGGATTCCTTTTGACAGGCATCTGACATTACTAGAAGTTTTATTTGTGTAAGCAATTATTGATTGGGCATCCAGTGAGTCTTTTGGCTATAATGGCAATGAATGAAATTACCTAAGAGTAGAAATTTTCAATCCAGGCTGAATATTATATTCAGTCCAGGCTGAGCACAATGGGCATAAACCCATGAACCGGGGCGCAGGCTTGAGGGATGTGCAATACGCTCACAAAAGGTAAGGTTCTGAATGACAGCCAGCATGGCTTTGTTGCAGGTAGGTCTTGTTTTACCAATCTCATCTCCTTCTGTGACTAGGTCTCTCACCATCTGGACATGGGAGACGAGGTAGATATTATATAACTAGACTTCCAAAAGGCTTTTGACCTAGTATCCCATGATATCCTTGTTAGAAAACTAGAAGATTGTAGGCTCAGCTGCTCGATGGTTCAGTGGGTGGGAAACTGGCTACAGGATAGGATTTCTCATGAACAGATCTGTGTCTTCCTGGTGCGAAATGGCCAATGGTGTCCCTCAAGGGTCCATGCTTGGACTGGTGCTTTTCAACATCTTTATCAATGATTTGGATGGGGGAGTGAAAAGCTCTGCAGATACAGACAGACCTAGACCGGCCCAAGAGTTGGGTGGACCGGAACCAGATGAAGTTTAACACTTCCAAGTGTAAGGTGCTCCATCTGGGGGCACACAACTTTCAACATACATACGGTCTTGGTGGTGACAGTTTGACTTGCACCATGGCTGAAAGAGACCTAGGGGTAATGATTGACTATCACATAAATATGTACTCCAGCTGCGGCCTCACCAAGGCCGAGTACAAGGGGAGAATGATGTCCTGGGATTTGCTCGAGAAGTATCTATGGATGCAAGCCAGCGTTTTGGTCACTTTACTAGCCGCAGCATCGCATTGCAGGCTCATGTTCATCTTGTGGTCAATGATGACCCCCAAGTCTCTTTCTTCTGTAGTGCTATCCAACGTAGCACTGCCGAGCCTATAAGGATGCTGCAGGTTTTTCCTCCCAAGGTGGAGAACCTTGCATTTTTCAGTGTTAAACACCATGAGGTTCTCGTCTGCCCGTTTGCTGAGCTTGTCCAGGTCAGCCTGGATCACCCGCCTATCTTCTGGCGTGGATGCTTTGCCCCAAAGTTTGGTGTCATCGGCGAACTTGGCCAGTCCACTCCTGACTCCAGTGTCCACATCATTAATGAAGATGTTGAACAGTATGGGTCCAAGGACAGAGCCTTGAGGGACCCCACTGGTCACAGGGCACCACGATGAGTGACTGCCATCAATTACAACCCTCTGGGTCCGACCACGGAGCCAGTTTCCCAGCCAGCGGATCATGGTGGAGCCAAGGCCACAACTGGGCAGTTTGGCCAAGAGGTGATCATGGGATACCAGATCAAAAGCTTTTTTGAAGTCAAGATATATGACATCAATCTCTTCTCCCTGGTCCAGGTGTTCACTAGGGCAACCCCAGGGAAGACCAGGACTAATGGATACAAACTCCTGGAAGGCTGCGTCAGGCTTAATACCAGGAAAAACTCCTTCACAGTCAGGGTGTTCAGACTGTGGAATAAACTCCCTCCGGAGGTGGTGCAGTCACCTACCCTGAAGCTTTTCAAGAGGAGCCTGGACAATCACTTCTCTGGGGTCACCTAACCCCAGTTGCCTTCCTGCCTAGAGCGGGGGGGAGGGGGGAGGCTGGACCAAATGATCTGCAAGTTCCCTTGCAGCCCCTAACAATCTATGAATTCTGAACTGAAAGATGCAAGTTCTCTGGTCATGTACAAATGATCATGTATGGAACGGGAGCGCTTCATGCAGAAGCAGCTGAAGTGCAGATAAGAGAGAGTAATTCATTCTATAAGAATAAGTTTGAAAAAATTGGGTGTTTAAAAGTGTTTCCTATGTTCCGGAAGTATTTTATCATTCAGGTCAGTTGAATGTTATCTTGGAAGTTCTCCATCCAGGAAAAGTGTTACATTGTTTAAAAACCCCAAAACAAAACTCTAAAATGTGATGAAGGAGACTTATTTCATTCCATGTTAACTCTAATAAATAGGTATTTGTACAAATGGATGGGATTTTCAAAATCCCTTTAGTGAGTAGCCAAAACGGTATTGATTTTCGTTTTGGGACTGTAAGGTAACATAGGCCAGGAGCTGGCAATGTTTTTGGCCAGCATGCCAAAAACATCGCAACACTGACCCACCCCTTGACTTGGCGTGTTGGGGCAAACCATGGGAGAATCCTTGTTGCTGGTGGTGGCTGCACATGCACCTCTGGGTGCCTTGGCCCCTTCTCTGCCCTGTGCTTTAAGGTGCACATGATGTTGCTGGTGGCACAAAGCCACTGCTGGGGCTCCAGAACCTGGTGCAGCTATTTGCAGCCTGCTTGCTGCAGTTGCCCAGAGTCTAGTCTGGCTGTGGCAGGCAGCCAGGATGCTGCAAACAGCTACACAGGGGACCGGAGACCCGGCCAGGCCCTGTGGTGGTGGTGGGTGCACTTGTACCTCCAGGCAAATGGAGGGGTGGGGTCCTGGGGCAACATAACTCTGGCCCTTCCTCTGCTGTCTGCCCAGAGGCACATGTGCAGCTGCACCACCACCAAACTTGGCCAAAGCCTGGTGCAGCTGTGTGCAGCCTCCCAGCTGCTTGCCGCAGCCAGCCCAGGCTCTGGGCAGTCGTAGCAGGCAGCCAGCAGGTCGTAAACAGCTGCAGTGGGCTTCGGAGCCCCAGCAAAGGCTCCATGGTGGTGGTGGCTACATGTGTGTCTCTGGGCAGATGGCGCAGAAGGTGCCAGGGTTGTGACATCTCAGGTGCCTCCCCTGCCATCCACCTGGAAGTGTGTGTGCAGCCTTCGCTGCTATGGAACTCTCTGCAGCTGTTTGCAGGTTCCCAGCTGCAGCCAGCCATGGAGCCCAGGCTGCTTGCAGCAGGGCTTGCAACCTTGGTCACCAGCTGCAAACAGCCTGGGCTCTGTGGCCGGCACCAGCTTCCTAGAACATGGTCTGACTATGGTGTGCTGAGCAAAATGGCCTTTCAGGCCATGCTCTGGCATGCATACTGGGGGTTGCAGACCCCTGACTTGGGCATTTTTTTTTATACGTTTTCACCTTTTCAAAGTGCATGGTCACATTTTTACTCTATAAAAAGACTTTCTTAAAGCACAGATAGAGGATTGTTGATGATGCCTATCTGTATGTAAACTTATTAAAGGACAGTGGTGTTTTGAGTTGTGGAAAACTTAGACTATGTATTATTACTTGGGAGATTCTCCAAAAACAATTACAATAACATTGGTACAGGCATTAATCAAAAGTAGCGGTGGGCAGAATGCTCTGATTGGGAGTGTGGGAGTGGGAATCAGTTTGGTTCCTCACTCGTACAACAGTGAAATAAACAAATAATATGGGGCCCTGGACACCATCACCGATATCACTTTAAAAAACAAAAAAGCCTTGAAACGTAAAAATACTTTAGATAAGCTTAAAAAAAAATTCCTGTTTCCATTGTAATTAGTTGTATAAGTTAACATGGTCTTCCATTCATTCAGCACATTTTAGCCCTTAGCTCTGTCCAAATACATGTGCTACCAGAGACATTATTCTGCCTCTGAATCAGGAAGGTAGTATTAGAGCTGGCCAGAAATTTGCAGATAAAAGGTTTTCTCATCGGAAAACATTTCTTTGCCTAAATATAAATGTTTTACAGAAACAATAGATTCGAGCTAAAGTTAATTTTGAAAGAAAATTTGGGGGGGCAAGTATTTTCAGTTATGTATTTTGAACAGTAGCATTTCAATTTTCAGTCTTTAAACACCATTTTTTTTAGACTTTTCAACTTTTTATTTCATAAGAATGAAAAATTTCAACTGAGAATGAACTGCTTTTATCAAAATGAACCCCCCCTTTAAATTTCATAATTTTTTCTTGATAATTTTGAGAGAAATTTCAATTTTATGTTGTATTTCAGAAAAGAAAGAATACAGTATAATGCATGGCTCTCCAACTCTGGTACAGCTAGGTGATGCACACCATGGGGGTGGCACATGGGGAAGGTGGACCTGCCCTGTTCCCTGCTCAGATTGTGGGCAGTGGCTGCCAAGAACTGTGGGTTGCATTTTAGCTGCTCACAGGCTGCAGACTTCCAGTTAAATAGCCCCAGTATGAGGGAATTGATTTCTGTGCCAAATCAAATAGCCAAAGAAAGGACCCACAGGGACCACTAAAAAGCCTTAAAAAAAGAGAATCTGCACTGAAAAAAATCTGATTTTTGTCTTTCTATTGTATGCACAAAAATACTGCAAGGACAAAAAGTCAGGATTGTTGGTCACTTAAGTCGAGTGTATTTTAATGGTTCTTTTGGAGGAGAAGTGGACATCCTTATAATTAGAAGAATATGATGGCTTTATAAGTATTATGCCTGATTATGAGTGCTTACATGATTGAGACTAAAATATGGAGAAAAGCATGACTTGCACCAGTGAGCACTACAACAAGCTTTTCTGTCTAAACAGTATACCTAGTATGTCTACTGCTGTAAAAAGTTTTTAATGAGTAACAAAATTAGGGGCCAGCATTCCTGGGTTCCCATTTCAACCAGTCTTGGTTGTTGATGTTTGTTGTTCTTTACAGTTGTAAGGAAAAAGAAGCAGGGCTGCTCTCCAATCTCACTACAGCTCGAATGATCCAGGATCCTAGTTTTTTCAGGTTAAAAATTGCAAATTCTCTCACAAAAAAGTTACAAATTCTTTGATTGAAGAACTCAAACTCTGCATTTTTCCATGACTAAAATGAAACACCACTATATATATATGTATATGTATCAGTTAATATTTTATTGACATATTTACAATTTTAAAGCAATTTGGAAGCCTACCATAGCCTCAATCATTATAATAAAATAAATTCTAAATATCTATTAATTTTGGTGTTTGATTTTTGGGCTTTTTATCGTGGAAAATTAGAGCTTCCACTGCCCCCATTTCTCACCAGGACACCGGTCCAGCAGTGGCTGCCTCCCTCTACTGCTTTGTGGCACTAAGCAGCCCTAATATGCCGGTGCCCTGCCTATGCCATTGCCCCATATTCCTAAACCACTACCCTCAGCCCTGCCTGTTTCCCTCATTCCTAACTCCCAACCCACAGCCCTCTGGCCCTGCCGGTGCCCCTCACTCCTGACCTGCTTTCCTCCGCTCCTAGTGTGAGGAAGGGACTTCTGCACTTGTGGAGGGGCGTGTGGGGCATACAGCGGGCCAGACCAGCTCCAGGCAGCAGCCACCTCTGTGGCTCAGCAGGTGGGCTTGGCACTGTGTCACCATGGTGAGGCAGCAGGGTGGAGTTGTGCCACTGCTGCTGCTGGGTGGGGACGAGGTACCTCACCTTGGTGGCTATGATGGTACGGAGTTCCTTCCTGTGCTGAGTCCCCCCCCACATTGGGCTGTGGAGGTGGCTCCTGCCCAGAGCTGGTTTCGTCCTGCTGTGGGTGCCGAAATGTCGGGGGGCACATGCCCCCCTCCTCCCAATGCGTGTCCTCTAACTCCCCTCCCATGTGACCTGGGTGACTTCCCCCCTGCCCAACATATGGCCTGGGTGCCTTCCCCCCTCCACAGTAGACTTACCTGTGGGGAGCTGATCTTTACTGCTGCCTGGGTGCCATGTGCATGTGCACGTGCACACATGCACATGGCGCCCCCTGCTCAATTGTACTGCTCTGCTCTGCTCCCTGTGGCCTCAAGCTGCCTGGAATGCTGCCAGCCTGCAAAGGGAAACCTGTGGTTTCCCATGTTTCTCTCCTGTAAAGGGGGAAATCTGCATTTTTCTCCTTTTTAAAACAAAATCCATGTTTTTCCTCAGCAATCAGAAAACCCAAATCCCTGCTGATGATGTACTGGACCTTGCTATTACTCCTTGACTGACAGTGGCCAGCAAATCCAGGTTATTACTTGCCTTCTTTCTGAGCCTTTTGCATTCCCATTTTTTATCTTTACTCCACAAGCTTGAGGGTAAATCTTATTTTTCCTCTCAAGTGGAGGTAGGTTTAAGGATAACTACAAGTAGGGCATTTCTCCTAAATGGTGGCAGTTGACAGTACTATGTGATGAGCTTGCATGCGTGTGTGTTCCATTGCTTCAACTGTAGATACTTTTGTCAGGCTTCCATAATTATTTTTGTACGGCCCACATTATTTTAATATCTGATATTGATTTTTGTATACCCATTTATATCTGATTCTGACCCAAAACTAGTATATTCTGGGATCCTTCCAAGTATTCCTTTATTGAAGAACCTAAGCACCTCACATTATTTAACATGGCTATCCTCGCAACACTGTTGTGAATTAGGGAAGTAGTATTTTCTGATTGTACAGACATTGAATTAAAGCTAGGAAACAGTAGGGAATGTGCATTATTTGTTCTCAAGTGAACACTACTGGACTGTCCTACCTCTCCCTGAACTGCAGGGGGAAAGCACTCAAGGTGGGTAGGGAAATGGTGTGTCCGTCCATCTGTCCAGAGTCCCAAGAAATGCAGATTGGATTAGGCTTTTTTGACAAAATCTTTGTTTCTCATAATTTATATGTTAGGCACTGACAGTGTGACTGGTGCAATAAAAGACATGCAGATGGAACCTCTGCCCTGGTGTGTTATGTATATAATGCATGTGAGAGACAGGAACGTGGCTTTATGCTGTATGAACCGAACATATGCCTCATAAATAACGACGATTCACTCTCTTCTTAGTCTGCAAAGCACACATTTTGTGAATAGGGCCTTTAAAGTGTCGCTGGCTTGACAAATTGGTACAGAGCAATGTCCAGTGTCACCAATGGGATGTTACGAGTGACCCAGCAAAGAGGACAGGCATGTTGCGTGTTGATCTGTTTTGTTAAGGGGTGGTGTTTGCCCCATCAGTGCAGGAAGGAGTATCTGTTCATGAAAAGGGCATAAAAATCTTAAACAATGTGATCCTTTTTTAGCTTAATTACATTTAATGCCGGGCATTTGGTTTAAATGAAAAATGACAGGCATCACTATATCTAAAAAAAAAAAAAAGGAAAAAAAGTGTGTGGTGGGGGGGGATATTTCTTTTTTCTTCAAGTATTTTATATGTTAATGTAGGCAAACCTGAATGTGATCACATAATTTAAACATGCAAGTAAAAATATTAGATCTTTGTTGGCAATGGGTTAAAAATAAGATGTGTGTGTATATATTATGCAAAATAGTGCAGTATGATTGGTGATCATACTGTGCAACAATAACTCTTCACAAACAGTGCTTTTAAACAAGTAGCAAAATATTGTTATGGAACAATTTATAATGGAAATTATTAGTATTTTTATAGAACAATGCAAAATATTTATTTGCAATTCTATTATAGATGTGGTTCTATTGCGTATTAACACATGCATACAAAATCATAATTCCAGGTGTTTTTATTAGCTCTTATTACAAGATGTCATGCACTAGTTTTGTTTTATGGTAAAGAAAATTCAGTATATAATTTAGAAATAAGTATAAGCTTCAGAGAGAGAACCTAATAATGTTTATGGATTGTTTGAACTTTTCTGTTTTAACATTTAAAAAAAAAAAGTTTCAGTTCCTTTTTTGAAGTCTAGCTTGCTTAAAACAGCTGCTGAAGAGCTCTGTTTAACCTTATACTTTGCATGCATTTGTGATTTGAAATAGAAAAAAGTCAAATTTGAGACAGACAGCTTGAATGGCATGCTGTCAGTTTGACTCTTCATGAATTGGCAATGGTCTCATTTAGGACCTTCAGATATGTGTCTGCCTGGACAGAATGAGAACATTTTGCATGTTCTTCAGAAGACAACCACTCCTTGCTGCCTCACAATATGCAGTGGTGCATGACAGTTGCCCTTCATTGCTGTCTTCTTAGAGCTTAACCTTTGACCCTCCACTTAGTCGCTGCGCAACGGTTGGAGCAGGCCGAGATGTTCATGAATGACGGGTATCGGCCTGCAACGTGCTTGTCATTATTTGACTGTCAAAAGTAGCCTGCCATTGGGCTCCATCAAGGTTTTGAAACCTATGTGCAGTAGTCCATATTACTTAACTTCCAGGGCTGTCAACAGGATGATCAAATGTGCATAAAAAATAAGCGTGTTGAATACATCTTCAATCATAATATAGGAAGATATTTTGTATGTGTGTGCTAAATGTATTCATATGACTTTTACGGGGCCAAGAGGTTGAATCTGTTGCCAGGGTAAAAAGTGAACTGTTGTCTCCTGTGGTCTAAGTTTCAAATAGCACAATTTAGATCTGAGCAGCTCTGCCAGTTAAATTCTCAGCTTGTCTTGCGTATCCTATCAGCTTTTCAGCCAGCAGTATAAGCAACCAGATACTAGACCGAGGTTAGTTGTCAAGCTGGACTGTTCATTTTGGATCTCACTATTTTATTATAAAAAGGGGTCACTGTGTGATTTGTGAAGCAGTTGTGAGAACTTAAAATGCTTGAAGTATTTATTTCAGGTACAGAATATAGGTATAGGAATCCAATGTAGAAAGTTTAGCTTGGATATGATAAAGTAAGGTTAGTTACTTTTCTGTCCAAATTCAGAAAACTGTGCATATAAATACTCAATATTTTAAAACAGCAGAGCGCTGAGGTAGAAGATCACTGAGTAATAAATGCCCCATGATAAAAGCCCAGCAAGAAAAATTCTTAATGGATGACAGCTTTGTACCTACTAATGTGCAGTGCCTACTTTCACATTAAGGGCTGAAGCTTATTCCTAATCAAAATGAATGTGGAGCCTTCTTTTAACTTAAATAAGACCATAAACTTGGTGTATAAGTAAATTATTTTGGGAAAAAAAATTATATATGAATCAGCATGTAGAAACTATTCATATTTACGAGAGTTGTATTCTGATTTTAGCGTAGAATTTATTCTTTACTCCAAGAGCTTTCCAACTCAATTTTATATAAGGTTTAAAAGATGCCCATTTTTTTCCTTTTCTTGTTGGCCAATTTCAAATGGAACATATGAAATAGATATTTTAAAATAGATATTTTAAAAGGAAAATACCAGACTTTGCAAATGCTTAGGTTTGGTATAGGTTCCTTTGTAATGTAAGACTTTATCCAAAGCATAAATCTATCATTATTTTGCTAATTGCTTAATTATTTGTGCATAATTTGTGAGTAATGTTTGTACTCTTCAGAAAAGAAAACAACCTGCCATGTATTTCTTAGGAAAAATAAAAGCGCATAAAATAAACTCGTGTGACTGACTACAAATAGCAGCCCCCATTTGTTCACTTCATATTTTTGGTGCCCTTGATATATTTTCACAGGCAGCTTTCATTCTCCCTTGCTGATAGACTGGGTCACTTTCAAGAGACCTCTGTCCAAAAACACTGGTCTCAAAAATTAGTCTATGGCATAGAGGTCTTTATGAAATCCTCACCCTCTTCCTTCCTATTAATCTCAAAGGCTGATACTGTCTGATATCATGGAATCAAACGGTGTGACATCAGTCTTTGCTATTGTATTTGCATTATAGGCTTTGTCTTAAATGAATTATAATATTTGTGCATGTATACTACATCCTTACAGTATTATTTTAGCAGTATGCTGGAGGTTACTAACTGCTATTGTTAAACGCCCATTTCTTGAACAGTGCGTAGCTGCACTGAATTTATGCATGCAAAAATGTGCATATAATTGAGTTTTCAAATTATGCAGCATTTGGGTTTGCTGCTCAGGTATCTGAACATGATATAGAACCAAATTGATTCTTTTCATTTAAATATTATGTCACAGTAAGGTATCAAAATCAACTGGACTCTTTCCAAACAAATGGAATATCAATTCCACTCTTGTAGGAACCTGATACTACTTCCATTGTAGTCGATTGATTTCAGTGGAAACAAAATCAGCCTTTAATTCCTTATAGGGATGGAGAGTCTTGTGGAGGCCAGATGCTAAGTTCCAGAATGAAGAAAAGCTTGGAGTCTGTCAACACCAGCCTTTCTTGCTAACCAGAAGGGAAAGTTATATGTTAAGTGTCAAATACCTGGTCTCACTGGAACCACAGGTTTGTCTTGTGCCAAGTTTGAGTCAGATCCTTATATTTTGGAGGGGGAGATGTCAAGTGTTGTCATGCCATTTAGTGTGTGGGTGGATGGGTGTGCATGAATGCACAAGAATATCTATCAAATGGGAAAAAATTCTTTGTGAATACTGAAGATGCCCCTCAGCTATGAACATTGTGGGCTTACTTCAGTGTTGTGGTAAAGATTTCTCCCTGGTGTTGCCTCCTTGATGCCTTCTACAGCAGAACTATTGCAAAAGGATTTAAAGATTCCATTGCATCTGTCTCAAAAAAAAAAAAATAGTTACATAGTTTACTTGTACAATGTCAAATAATAGTAGGTGGTACATTTCTTATCTCAGTGTCGTCATACACAATATAAGGAATGGTGCCATAAAACTCTTATTCAACTGAACAGATCCTAATAAAAAATAAAAAGCTCATGTAACAATGACTGGAGCTTAAACACTGGAAGAATTACTACAAACAAGGGCTACTTTGGATAAATGCCATCTTAACAATCACATTCTGGCTTGTGTTTATCATCAGATTCACACTAAATGTTTTCTGTTTTGACTTTTCTTGAGGAAAGAAACTTTTGAAGTTGCTTACAGGTTACAACAGGTATTTCCCAGAGGTATAACAAGGCAGCCAGACAGCAGGATGCATGTAACTTCTGGAGGCTGCTCTGCTGCTGTTGTGATTGTGATGCTGCAGTTTTTCTGCTCCGGCCTAAATCAGCTCTCAGAGCTGCTGCCCTGCTCTTGTTACACTACTGGTGTTTCCAGTTCCTTCTTTCAACTTTGGGAAGTATTGACAAATGGTATGCACCTATTTGAGAGGTTAAAGATCCATGGATCTTTGTTATTGCTTTAAGAGAATTATAAATCCTATTACCCAAAATATATATATATTTTGAGAGAGAGAGAGAAATACCTTAAGGGAAGTACTTTGTTGTCACCTACACTCTCTGCAGTACAAATATCAGCTTGTCACAAAGGTTGAGACCTTTGTAGTGCATTCTTTGAGGGTACAAGTCTGTCTCTCTTCTGACTTTAATGCAGTAGCTGTGAAATATCTGTATTAGGTAAAATAGAGGTTAAGGCACCTTAAGGGCACTGAATTCTTATCTCTTTTTGCTAGCAGTGGTGTCAACATGTGCTAAAATGTGACGACCTACTCTCTTCTTTGATAAAAGGAAAATGACCTGTCTACTGTGGATGGTGATAGAGTTGCCTAAGGCAGATTATATTGTCACCTTCTTTAGTATCAGCATGTATAAAAATAAAAAAGGCCAGGATATTTCTGTTTACCATAGAACTATTTGACATTTCTGGCTACTGATAAAATATACTCGGGGGTAGAAAGGAGGAACTGGTTTATGCTACTAAACAAGGCTGTAAAGAAATGCAGAGATTCTTTATTGTGTGAGCTTTTGGTATCATTGGACACATAGCATGTACCAAGAGATTCCATCTGTTGACCTCAAACACTCAAGGTTCAAGTTCTGCATTTAACCCTGTTTTTCACTTGTCTTGGGTCTTTTTATACACGCAGAGTCAGACATCTCTTGAGTCAGTACTGAAGCTATGATGTGGTTTAAGTATTTTGGTCCATGCAATTTACATGATTTGAGCAGATGCTAGGCTAGCATCAAGGCTTGAAATCACTTGTGTATTATGACAGCATTTTGAGACCCACTTGATCCTTATGTGCCCATTCTCTCTGGTCTTCCATTCATGGGTCTCTAGCAGTTGAGTGTAAAGGTAATTCTGGGCTGATCATTTTTTCTTACTTTGGAATGTTGAAAATTCTTAGATGGCATTAAGCAGGTAAGAGCATTGTTTTAGTAGATTCAATTTAAGTCATCTCTTAGTGATGACTTGGTTTAAATCCATGAATACAAGCTATGAAACAGCCTAGATTTAACTTCACATAGCACTTGAGACTAATGGAAAGATTGTACTTCAAGTCAGCAGTGCTCTACAACTTACTCCCAATGCAACAGTAATAGTAATTGTATTTCATCACAACTTTTTACTTTATGAGGTTTAATATCAGAAGCTCAAAGACTGTACAGAGCTAGTGATATTATGGAATATAGTGGGCCTTGTAAGGTATAAGTTGGTATTGTATTTTCTTCAAGTAAAAGTAGTGCCTTGCACACACTGGAGGTTTTGTAGATATTATGTTTGATCTGGACAATTCCTCTCAGCATTACTGCTGAAGTGATGCATCTCTACATAGCTGTCTATGTGGAACTGTTCATACAATAAAATATTTACAAGGGAAATTTCAGAAAGATCTCTTTCAGATTTATTGATAGTTTATTTCTTTTTAAACATTTTAACAAAGTTCTAAAATAAGAAAAGGTAATGCATTTGTAATCATAAAGTTAAAATGGAGCACAGAGAAAAAAGTAATACCTGAACATGTATGTCGTTGGTAAATATGTAGGGAAAGCTAAAATAATGAAATAATGCAAGATCATACAATAAATGACAGAACTTTAGCACTTCAGCTGAAGCTTTGATGTAAGTTTTAAGAATTTAAAATCTTGCACTTGTAGTAGGCCAACTGTCTTTTCTGGGCCTGCCTAAGTCTCTGGAGTTGCCTTGCTCTAGTTATGCTACTGGTGTTTCCAAAAGCATGGTGGTAGCTTTTTTTAAAATTTTGTATCCTCACACAAACCACTGCATTAAGTAAGTGATTGACTTCTGCCTTGTTACATTTCACACCTGGGAGAGCCGTATTGTGAATTCTTCTAATCCCATTACTGAGTGCTGAGAGTTTAAAAAGCCAAGATATACATTTTTGGTATGGTGCAACTGGAGTCTCAACTTAGTCATGAAAAATATGGAAACGTCATGGAAAAACAAAATCTTTATCCAAGATACTGAAAACTGTGAGTGGTAGTACAGTTCCTGTAGCATCGCAAGTGAAGCTTGTTGAACTATTTGTCATGAATTACCAGCTGTTGGTGAGAAAGGCAGGAGACTTTCCATTCTGGGTATTGGGTTCAGTTAAATAGAACAAGGTACAATCAGAATTATGGTGTTAACTCTTGTTTAAGGTGTCCAACCTAAGGATTCAGAAAACTGAGAGGGTGATTGCGACGGTGACACCTTTTTGAAGCCTTAAGACAAGAGTTAATTTCTGGTTCGCTGTAGATGCTTGGATACTATGTTGTAGAGGGGGACCCACAGGAGGGAAAATTGGCAAATATGGTATATCCCTAGTTATTCAGATAGCAGCTTTGTTTTTCTAACTTGTAGTTGTTGATAACAAACAGTTCTATTTTTAACACAGTAGTGGTTTTCAACCTTTTTTTTCATTTGTGGACCCCTAACTTTTTTTTTCAATCAAGGTGTGGACCCTTTTGGAAATTTTTGAATGGAGATGCGGACCCCTGAATCGTAAGTGTGGGACTTCACCTACTTTTGATTGATCGTAGGGGTTTGTGAAAGAACTTGGATGTAGTTGTGGACCACATGTTGAAAACCTGCAGTACTGCATCTTGATACATGTGATAGAGTACCTTGTAACTGTTGGTATTACATGATAAATTCTTCTTTCAACTTGTATTTAATTTCTGTAATCTTAGTTCGGTATGATTTGCATTTTTTTATGTGTTAGTACGTATAAATCCTTATAAGATGCTGTGGTTTCATTTATTTGAACAAATTTAGCTATGGCTTGCCAAAACTCAGTAAGCGGCCCTTTGCCCAAAATAATTGCCCGCCCCTGCTATAAAACATATGGCCAATATTGGGCAAACATACCAATGGTCCCTCTTCTATTTATTTACTTGAAAGGCCAAAATAAATTAATATATAAAGTAAAAACAAAAAATGGTAGGTGTTTCCCTCCACAGGGACCTGGCACCTTAGCTGGAGGTACTGCAGTACTAGGATGGCACCAGGAAGGCCAGAGCCAGCCCTAACGCCCTTGTCTTGATACCAAAAATATCTTCTTCAAAAGACAGAGAATTTTTTGGGTTTTTTTAATGTTATTTCAGGCCAAATTAGCCAAATTGGTTCCAAATTCTGTTGACTGAACAGAACTTAATTGTTCAAGTCCATGTGGTGCTACCACAGGCAAGTATTCTTTGTCCCCTGCTGTTCAGGCAGGGACTTCAGATGCTAACAAATCCATGGTAGGCATCCTATATGCAAGCCCCAAGCCCAGAGGTCTTGGAGTTTGGATGCTCCCAAATCTCAGTTGCCCTTAGCTAGCTAGGGAGAAATCCCCTATTTCCATAAAATAGGCATGTGGCTGAGAACCTCCTGTTGGGAGGCTATACCAGACTCTTATAAGGTGTCCTGTCCACAGTGCATTGGGTAGGTCTCCACCCTCTACTACACAATGCCATTCAAAGCCATCTTGGTCTGGGGAACAAACCAGTGTACCCAGGATATTTGATCTTAGCCAACAAGAGGCCAACCCTACTACAAGGATAAGTTAGTTCAGCTCATAAGATATATTGTAGTACTTATTGTGATCAATCTCCCTCAGTGCCAACTCCTTTTCAGGTCATGGTGAGCCACTACATGTAATATGTTTCAAATTCATCTTCACTTCGACCGAGCTATGCCTTTCTTTTTCATTTCTAACGATTCCTGCTTCTTTACTAGCCTTAAATGTTTGGCAAACATGACCAAATGGGGCCCTAAGCAGTTCACCCAGAACTCCTCTGTTGCCTGCTCTCCCAGTCTGTCACATATGATTAGTGTAGTGCAGCCCACCCTCCATGAGGTGAAGCTGCATGAGGTTGCACTGTGTCTCATTTGCATATAAATTTTTGAAGGATCCCAGCACTTGACATGAGCACCAAGTTCCAGTTGTGAGCAGAGGGCTAAGCAGCACATGGATCCTATGTGGCAGGATATCTGAAGTACACACACATATAGAACAGTGCTACACTGCGGGGTCACCATGACTTAAAGTAATGTTGGGTCTGCTGAGGCCCAGCTCAATGAATTATATGGTAAATCATGAGCCTTTTAGCCTTAGACTAATATCGTGCATAGTTTGTACTACTTTGATCTTAGCTAAAAGGCTACAAGGAAGACAGGGCATTTGAACTCCAAGACCTCTGGGGTTGGGGCTTGCATGTAGGATGCCTGCCTGGATTTGGGGCATATCCAAAGCCTCAGACTAATGGTGGCTCAGTCAGTGGGGGTCAGTTGATGAGCTCATTTGAATTTAGGAACTTGACTATTGGGCTTTGTGCAATTTGGGACTCATTTGGACTTGAAAAAGATGAAAAAAATAGTTTGTACTACATATAAAGTGGTACAAAAGTGCTGTTTTAATAGTATGTTTATAGAGTATCTCTGCTAAAAGTTGCAGCATTAAAAAAAAAAAGTAAACTGCATTAATTCTAGATGAACAAGTCAGGGGTGGGCAATTATTTTGGCTGGAGGGCCAGTTAATGAGTTTTGGTGAGCTGTTGAGGGCTGCAAGGGTAGCTCCATCCCTGACAGGTGACCTGCCCCCTGGTTGCCATCTTGGGACCAGGAGTCCTGCCCATAATCCCTGACCTCTGCCACTAGAAGTCTCTCCCTTTTCCCCCTGGAAGTACTCTTTTTGGAAGGGTAAGTTTGCCATCTTGGAACCAGAAAACCCCCCCAAACAATACACTAAAAGTCAAACATCTACTCTAACATACTTAATTTGACTACAAAAAATATTTTTTTAGATGCTAACAAATCCATGGTAGGCATCCTACGTGCAGGCCCCAAGCCCAGAGGTCTTGGAGTTTGGATGCCCCGAATCTCAGTTGCCCTTAGGCCAAAAGAGCAAGCTAGGGAGAAATCTCCTATTTCCATGAACTGATGGAAGGCCTGATTCAGAGAATCAGTGATTCGGCCATAGACACAGCTTTAAATGTTTTTTCTACATACCTCAAGGCACCAGGCATGGCTCAAGAATGCTGTGATGTTGGGGCAGATGGAGCGTCCAAAAAGAGCGTGGGGGGGTGCTTGGTGGTGAATCCAGAAGTGGACCGAAAGTACTTCCAGTCCACTTCTGGGTTCACCAGGGAGTGTGCTGGGGTTCCCCCTGTGTCCCCGCAGCTCTGTGATTGGCTTCAGGGGAACTCTGGGTGCCCCCCAGACCCAGAAGGCACCAGTTGTTGAGCTGGATGGGCGCCCCAGCGCACTCTCTGGTGGACCCGGAGGTGGACCAGAAGTGCTCCTGGCCCACTTCCGGGTCTGCCGCCGAGTGTTCTGGGGAGCCCCACACACACTTCTGTGGGGGCACTCCATGTGCCCCAGCATCACAGTGTTCACAAGCTGCCTGGTACCTTGAGGTATGTAGAAAAAACATTTTTGCTTTTTCAGCTCAGTTGTGAGTGTGCATAACTACCTTTTCATGATGCATGTTTCAATTAATGTCCCAATTTGCAGTACTGGAACCAAGCTGTTGATCAGAATACTTGAAACTTTATAAAATTTGGTATATCCTAAATTTTTCTTTGTGGCTCAAATGAGGATATGCAGTCACTTGAGTTGCTGCTACTTTAGCAGAAACAGCATCGGCTGAAGTGAGCTCTGCTACATAGACCTTCCCTTTCCTACCCATTCTATGCCCTAGGGATCCATGGTAGGCATTCTGCTTCATGTTAATGACCTTATTTCTTGTTTGTTTTTGAACTTCCACAAGAAAGGGGTGCTTCCCTCCACTTTCTGGGTTGGGAAGATTTTTAGGGAAAGAATATTGCCCTTTCACAGGACAATACACTTTCACAGCGTCTTTCCCACTTTAGCCAGGAAACCCAGTATTGATTTTTGTTAGATCCCCACAATCCATGGTTAGGCCTTTATTCCAATGTTTCCTCCTCCTTCCCAGGATCTACCCATCTTGGCTTATTGTTTTCAACAGTTATTCTTTCGCCCCTGGTTCTGGCTGTACTCTCTGCTCAGTGGCCTATCCAGACACCCCTAGCTGTAGTGTTCCTTCTACGTGATCCCCAGTTTCAGGCTGCAGTATGAACCTTAATGCTTTTCTCTGTCCATAAAGGATAGCAAATGTGTGAATGTCAGGAGAGGAGACTGAATAAGTAAATATTTGAGTGATGCTTTCTTGGCCAGTCTGCTTCCCACAATTAAAATCCCTTTAATGCACCCATATAAACTCACATTGATCTGTCTGTAATGTAGCAATGCTTGCAGAAAAGTGTAGCAGGAATTTTAAATACTGAAATATATACAATATAGAATTCAGCAGAAACAAAGTGCTAAACGCATTCAGTGTTTCAAAGGGAGCAGAAATTTTAGGGTTTCTTCCAAAGACCACTTGGAATGTCTTCAAAGTTAGCATTGTCTCCTTACAATTATTTTTCTGCATGTTTCACTATTCTTCTGTTGTTAAGGAGTGGTTATAGCCATAATTGTCCAGGAATTACATGAGAGGCCAACATTTTGTCAATGGCTTCTTTTCTTGGACCATCTGCATGGTTAGGATAAAGTTATTCAAGCTTTTGAATGCTAGGCATTCTTGATCAGGTAATTATTGGTCATTTATAGGGAAAAGTACAAAGAGCATGTTAAGAATATTTAGGTATCTAAAGCAATTAACGTATTTATAGTGGTGACCATTGTATATGTAGAGTCATTTCTAGATTTATTTGTAGAAGTTGTTTAGTGGATTCATAGACTAATCTTGACATCTTCTCAGCTTTGGTTTAGAAAAACAGATTGTTACCTTAATCCTATCTTACTAATAGAAGAGAGCAAACAATGAGGTAAAGTTACTTGGCAGTTAAGGCAGTTTACTATGTTTATCAGGGTGACCACTGAAGCTCTCAAAAAATGAGAAATTTTACATCTGTTCTATTCTGACATGAGCATTTACTGGTGCAGCCTCTATACAGAGATCACATGGTATCAGTAAATGTTAACAAGAAACCTCATGGAACTTATGCTGACAACTGGTGTAGCTTATGACATTATACCAGCAAAATTGTGTATGTCACAGTTGTAGCTACCTAGCATGGAAAGGTATAGTACATTTTCCTAGCTGTAGTTTGAGGTTGATGTAGTGACTTGATGTTGCGCTGCACCTATTTTAATACCACAATAAACATCATTTTTTATTTTATCTGTGTTTCTAAATCGAATGATCAAAATTTTAAATAGAGTAGGTTATACAGCAATGTTTTACTCAAACTAAGTGAATAAAGTATAATTTGAAATGTGGCTGGATAGCAATATTTATCAGTGACGAAAAATCATAGATTAGTCTGTGTTCATATTAGTACATTTCCACAGTAGATATATTGTTACAGTTGTCGTTTTAGCTCTGATTATTACTCAGTATGTCTATTGCAATTTTCTCATTTACAACCGTTACTGAACCCTGTAAGTAATAGATGGAATTACTTCACCTACCATTCGTTTTCTGAATAGCGTACCAAAACATTAATGTTAATAATTTCATCCACTTCATGTATACAATCATTTATAATATAGAGATATGAATAATATTTTTTCCTATTTAAATTTTATTGGAATGAGAAAAATATAGCACATTTTGGAGTGATTAAATGCTATTGCAAGATTTAAAAAAAATCAAAAAGAGTTTCAAGCAAAGAAGCAAACTGTCTACAGCACAAGTACTACATATTGAATAAAGGATTGGCTCTCAAAATTTCCTGGTTAAAATGACAGTTTTTTTCTGTATTTCAGTAAGATGTCTGAACAGCCATTTCAGAAACTTTTTATTAAAATAGATTTATTCTGCCAGTGATGAGAACCTAGATGGGAACTACATAAATATAATGTATTTACTCAATAACACATAAATATACATAAAAGATGTGCCTTTTACTAAACATAATTTACATGAGAGAGAGAAACATTTCAATGGTCAGTCTTTTTCATCTGACATACCTATACTAAAATATGTAAAATAGTTACCTTTAAAGAGAACTTATGGTGTCTATACATGTGCTCCAGGGTGGGGGGGGGGTGCTTTAATTCAAGTAGCTCTCAGAGCTGCCTTTTAATTAAAGCACCCACAGTGTCACATGTATTCAGCATCATGTGTTTCAAAATGGCAGCATGGGTGCTTTAACTAGGATTATCATACGTCTGGGTTTTCCCGGACGTGTCCTTTTTTGGATCCCCAATCTCAATCCGATCAAATATCTGGGATTTTGGTCAGCTATGCTGTGCGAGGGGGGCAGGTGCCTGCTGGCACTGGGAGAAGCTGTCCAGGTGCTGGGGCTGCAGCAAGGCTGGGGGGAGGGGGGTACAGCAGGGAGCTGCATGGCTGCCCAGTGGCAGAGGAGATGTCCCCAGGGTCCTAGCACCTACCAAGTTCAGTTGAGTTTCTCTGCCTCAGCAGAGAAGGCACCCCCCCAGGGTCCTAGCACTTGCCTTTTTCTATGTATTCATCTTGCAGCAGCATTTGCTCACTGTGAGATATGGGAATGCAACTTGTGGAGGAGGCTGGGTTGTAGGCAGCACCCCACTGTGGGGGAAAAAGGTTGCAGAGGCAAGGCAGCCGGGAGACCGAGGAAACAGGGCTATGGTGGGTTGGGAGTGCTGGGCGTGGGGTTTTGGGTCAGGACTGAGGGGCATCAGCATGGCACATGGGGGTTGAGTACTGTGGGTTGGGAATGGGGGGTACTACCATGGGGGGTACTACTGGCTGGTCAGTTGATTGATGTGTCAGGTGACCAAAAGAGACCACAGGGGGCTGACTGAGAGGGTGGACTGGACTCCTGAGAACTCCCAGAGAAGCTGTGGCTGCTCTTCAAGGGAGGGCATCAGGTGGTGGGACACAGAGACAGAGCCACGGAACTGTAAGTAGGCAGATTGCCTTCTTTACCCTTACTTTGTTATAGCCTAGGGGCTTACTGTTTATGTTGGATGTGTAAACCAGTGGTTTGTGGCTGAGGCTGTAGGGGAGGAGGCAGCCTCATCAGTCCACAGAGCACAGCTGCAGAGGGGCTGGAGAGCCCAGCTGCAGAGGGGCACAGCAGGCAAGGGCCAGGGGCGCGGTTGGGGGCTGAGGCCTTAAAGCTGGGCCTGACACAGCAGGTCTGGGCTAAAGGGCCTAGCCATATAAAAAGGGGGATGAGGCCAGATGGGCTTGAAGCCCCAACAGAGAGTCTGTGAAATTGTATAAGGCCACAAGCCAAGAGCATATTAAGGTGCTAGAGCCTCAGAGCGTTCCCCTATCTAGTAGGTCTAGGCAGGTGGGCCTAGCTGGAGAGAAACGGGGCAGAAGCCGAGTAGGCTGAAGTCCCAACAGAGACATACAGCTAACACCTGCGAGGGAAGGGGCACGTTAAGGAGCGTTCAGTTAGCCTGTAAGGTAAAAGCCCCTCACCTTGGTGAGTGTGAGTGTAGATCTTACCTGGAAAGCCTTGGGGCAACCTCCTCTTCAAGAACCAAGGAACATCAAGTCATGGCAGGTGAACAAAGGGGAGTTTGTATGTAGAGGAAAACTGCGATATCAAGAGACTTTACAGTGCCTTTGTAGGCTTTAAAATACCACTGAAAATGCTCTCCTGTTATAGGGGGGCATTACTTGTGAAGGTGTGAAGGGCTGTGGATATGTGTGGAGCCAGAAGCCACCCTGGCAGGAAGTGGGGTACTGTTGGTCAGGAGTGAGCAGCAGCAGCAGGCCTGGGGTGCTGTTGCTTTGGGGTGAGGAGCAGACGCACACACAGATGGAGACACACAGACAGCACCCAGTTGGTAAGTGGAGGGGTAGGGGTGGGGAGATCAAGGCCCCCGTGGTAAGGAAGGGAGTAGGGCAGAAACAGTGGCTGGGGTGAATGGGGCCCTGGGGCTGGGGTGGGTCATCCAGAGGCACAGGGGGTGGGGAGCACAACTCCCTGGGGGAGCCATGGGGGGTTTGTACCCCCCTGTGGGACAGAAGCAGGCTGCCCACTGCAGGCTCTGCACCCTCCTGCCTTTACCCTGGGAGTTCAGTCGCACAACACCAGTGTGCTGCTGGGTGTCCAGGGGACGTGCTGCACAGCCAGCTCGACCCACATCCCCTGTCTGTCCGGTGGGCAGTAATGGCGTCATGTGGCTGAGCTCCCGGGGCAAAGGTAGTAGGTTGCAGAATCCCAGCGTGCAGTGGGCAGCCCGCCTCTGCTGCATGATGGGCACATGCCTCCTATGCCTCTCCTGGGGTGCGCACTGTGGCCAGGAGCCATGCCCCCCATGACTCTGGACGACTCGTCCGTAGTGTGCAGAATGCCCCGGTCCCCATTCACCTCAGCTCCTGCCTCTGCTCTTGGGAGCTGCACACTGGGTGTGCGGCATATCCCCTGCCCGCTCAGTGGGCCATGGGCTTTGCACAGCTCCCAGGGCAAGACAGCAGGGTACAGAGCTCCAGTCCACAGTGCGGGCAGCCCACCTCTGCCCTGCACACAAATCTGGGGGGCACATGCCCCCACACCTCCCCTGGGGTTGTGTGCAATGGTGGGGAGCTCCCCCCATGCTCTGGATGAGTTTCCTGGGGTATTACAGTGCCTTTGTAGGCTTTAAAATACCACTGAAAATGCTGTCTGGTTATAGACTGTTACAGATCGAGACCCCCACTCCTTCCCTCACCATGGGGGTCTCGATCTGTTCCTTTTCTTTCCTTCCAGCCCCTTCCCCTCTACAGACTTAGCAGCCGGGTGCTCTCTACATGTGCCAGAAGGAAAATCCCGAGAGTCTCACTACTGTTTCGTGAGAGCTGGCATTACTGCATCTCTTCTTTCCTGGTAATGTGCACTGTTTCTTACAGACATCTCATTTTACATTGTAGTGGGATTGCAGAATCTAGAACTTCAAGAAAGCTGGATTGTCTTCTTCCCCTCCCCCACAAGAAACACACTAATATTATTATTAAAACTTTAGATTATTTTATAAAGAAGCAATTTTTCCCTTCTTTTTGTGCTGGTCTGCATTCCAGGGTACAAGAGAGTCTAGTTGCTGAGGTTCCTGTATCAGAACACTCTAAAAACTGAAAAACATGGGGTAGTTGTTCGCTGGCTTAGGAAGGTGGTAAGCTGGCCTGTTTTGAACACTTTTTGCTAATATACAAACTTTGCACTACTGCGACTTGCTCTGCTGGATGCCTGCTCAGTAAGCGTCTCTGTTTCCTTCCCAGTTCTTCTGAATGTAAAATCATTAAACTACAAATTCCTTTCACAAATGCTGGACTCTGACCTTCTGTCTCAGGCTGAAAATAGACAACAGGCTTCATTTGCATTGGAGTGTTTTGTTTTGTATCAAACCCCAGACCCTCCAGGCAACCAAGCTCAATGTCTTGCATTAAGTACTGATGAATTATTTGAATTAATTATTTGCCTCAGAACAATCATGGACAATTCAACTTAAATGCCATTTAAACCTAGCAAGTAAATGGCTGGGTCATGTCTGTTTTGATGAGTCATTTCCTGGTGTAATCAAGGCTACATCAAACTGGTTGTCTGTTTGTAGTCTCAGAATGTGTTGGGTCATTAAGACCCCGGGCAAGTAGAAATAATGGTTGGGGAGCAGGTATCCTCATTTGGGATCAGAATCTATGTCTCACACAGGAAAGAGAGGAGTGGAAGATGTCAAAGGGTCCAGTCCTCACCCAGACAGGAAAGTTACCCTTCTTTTGTTTTCATGGTGATAGGCATGTCCCCATTCCATTTCCCAAAGCTGTGATCCCATGAGAGAGGGGTCTGTTCTCCAGTCTTTTACGTGTTTTGTTAGTATTTGCTTCAGTTCATCTTTGGTGTAGCTGCATTGATTTTACTAGCATTACATCAGGGATAAATTTGGCCTTTTTACTTCTGGATTTGCACTTATTATATTTTAACTGTGTAGCCACAACATTTCATTAATACAGCTTCTTGCATCATGTCTATACACTTACTAATAATTGAGTACATGCTTATGAATAATAAAAATATCTTTGCATTTTTCTGCCATATTCATTCCTCTCCATTTTCACATTTACTGATTTCTAAGATTTATTAGCACTGATACTATGTTACATAAAGTTCTGAAATAGTTTTAAATGGAATCATATGTAATGAAGAGTGACCTATTAGAAGTCTAGTCTGGTCACAAGACTGTCAGTTATATTGCCTCTGACATTGGCCTGTACCTTCTGTTTTTTAGGAAAGTAAAGAAAAATATCCATAATGCTGCCAGCCAGTTGTACAATACTATTTTTTTTTTCTTTAGAGACCATACATATTTGGGACCTTTGGTAAGACTGTTGAAAGGTAGAAGCTAATTTGCTTCTAAGTTTTATGTAGTGTTTTTATTGTTTCTCTCACATATGTTGAAATACTTGTAAAAGATTCATAGAAAACTGTAGGAAATGAAGAATAACATGCTGGTTTTTTGGGTTGTTTTTTTTTTTTAAGAATAATTTTGGTGCCTTTAGTGTTTCCTTTGGTTACTCTACCGGTTGTTTCCCCAGATTTTTGCTTACTATAGAAAAATTGCATCAAATGGAAGATAACAGAACCACTGTCAAGGTAGGAACATTTTATATGGACAGCGTTAGACAGAAGCAGAAAGATCCAGTGCACTAATAGGCATGCTCACATGAGTTACCTAGTCTACTGACAGGTTTTTCCTTTGTTCTGCCTCTCGACCCACTTTCTGCCAGTGATTTATGACATATTTTGCAAGAGATCAAATAAGCTCCTGACACCTGATTGCAATGTAGTGCTTGTTTACAGTTGCATTTTTGAAGGACCTCTAGACAAGATGGAAGGTTTAACTTGAAGTAATTAAATTTGCATCTGGTTGACGACAGGAATTCTCTTATATGTATCCTGTTGAGCAACTTTTACCATAATTGGCCACGAAGTACCAAAAGAAAGAAGGATGCAACTAGATAAAATTATTGTTACTTACATTTCAAGGACAGATTTAAATGGTAAGGATTGCACAAGAACTGGCTAGTACACAGGTCTGCATACAGTTTCTTTGGAAGGTATAGTCCTTGTTTTGGCTGTTTGTTAGCTTTCCCACAACACTGGACCTTGCTTTGGTTCTCTTGCACTACCTTAGGCCTTGCTCTTAAACGTTCTGTACTTGTGCAGATCTTTGTGTGCTCCTTTTACTTCTCAGGCTTTTGGTCCAGTCTATCTGCTGTCTCCTCCCAGCTTCCTTCCTAATCCCACCTTGCTTATCTCTGGCCCTCAGGTTTCACTTATTGACATGTGTATCTTGTCTAGGGTAAATTTCCTTAACGTTTGTAATGCTTACATGGTGAGGCTCTGAACAGCCTCCATTAAACTTCACCAGTACCCTTGCAGGATGATAATATCTGCTTGTTACAAGTGGGGAACTAAAACCCAGGAAAACTGAATGACTTGCTCAAGTTAATGGACCAAATTAGTGTCAGAGCTGACGACAGAACCTATATCTCTTGAGCCCAAGTCTGTTTTCCAGTTGGTAGGTTACACATCTGTCAGAGCCCCATGCACTTTTGTTGAGCTATATGCATAATTGTAATAATGACAAAAGAAAATATTAGGAAATTGAGTATCTTGGTACAACTAGATTAGAGAGATTTTTCTTTCAGTCGAAGAGACTCCTGTTACCCTGGCCGTGCAACGAGTGTTCAGTCCTCCCAAAGAAGTCAGTTGTGTTTTTGCCTTTAATACAAGCAGGATGGGGCAATAAACATTTCCTTTACTAAAAGTATACTTTTAGGAGAAACATCCTGAGTGCCACAAGTAATGAAGCTGTGCATTTTAAAGTAACATAAATAATAATACATACTGCAAGATAGATGTTAAAGTAACTCCTTAAGGCGTTAGTTAGGGTATAAGGCCATGTTATGCCAGACAGTATACGCACAAATTCTTGCTTATTAATTTACAGCCAGTAGCATAACTAGTGATGGCAAAAGAGGCATGGGCCCCAGGTTCTGACTATGCAGGGGTGCTGGAACACAGGTAGGGGGTCTCTAGACTTTGACAGTTAAGTCCTCAGTCAGTGCACAACGGTAAGAAGTGGTCAGGAATCAGAAGGCAGAGGGGCTTGAGACTTCGCAGTAGTGGAGTGGGGTAGAGGGAACCTGCAGCCAGGGGATCAGTCCCATCACTGAGATTGACATTTTATATTGTTGCGTGGCATGGCTTTTGGTGGCACTGTTGGGGAAGGGAGTGCTCTGCCTGAACTCCCTGGCTGCTAGGTTCTGGCACTTGCTCCTATTCATACCATAGCTGCCAAAGCCTAGAACCCCCCTGTCTCTGTTCCAGCACCCTTTGCCAGGTATGCTTCTGCTGCCCAGGGTGTCAAAAATACCAGTTATATTTTGAGATGATTAAATCATTTATTTTTCATCATTCACAGTACTTAATTACTTTTTAGATATTACCTAGCTTGTATGAAGACAACTGACAATACAGTTTTGCAGAGACTCTCTCTTTCCCACCCCCCCCCTCCCTGTATAGTTATATAAACTTTCTGATTCTGATACAAGTGTGTTGGGTTGCAAAAAATGGCAGTTTTCACTGAAATCTCTCATTAAACATGAAACAGGTTATTAGAGTGATTAACAATGTACTGGGTTTTATATAATCTCCAAGTAGCTATCTCTGCCTTCACACTAGCTGCCATACAGGACTTGTAACAACTGTTTTAGAGTTCTATTTCCATTGTCATGTTGCTTTCTAGCAATGTATGATTGCCTTGAGTATAATGATTCCTCCAGAGTCCCTAATGCCACCTGCTTTTTCCAAGTGTGATAAAGAAGTCAGTTCTGACTATTGGAATTCAGAAGACAACCAGTATGCACTTAAAAAAAAGTCTGGGATTCTTTTCTGTGTTTCCCCCTGGCATAGTGTTTCAGATTTATCTCTTAGTTTGCATCAGGAATTATGCTGCATTATGAGAGGCTTGCTTGCTTAAAAAAAATATTGCACTGTAGGCTGCATTTTATTTTGTCTTTTTTATACTACATTTTGCTTGTGGTATGCTGTGGGTAAGGGTGTGCTGTGTTTGTGCATGTCTGTGTAATGCTAATGCTTGGTGTTGAGGTTTCTCCTGCTTATATCAATGAGAAGGTAATATAACACATGCAATGGTGCTCAGATTGTACCAGTTAGAGTGTTTTTATAAGGACAAAAATTATTTGCATCTTTCACGACCTTTTCTTATTGCTACCTATGAATACAACATAGGTTAGTAGAAGTAATTATTTTCATTTCACTGACTACAGGCAAGATTAATAGCTTCTGAAAGGGCTATAATGAAAGGCTGACCCAACTGGCTTCTGCATTATTCCTTATTTATCCTACTCTCATCTCTATCACCTTTGAGCTACAACAAAATGTAATTTATGTTAGTATTGCTGCATAGGAGGTGAAAGGTCATTTTTAATGAGGCCAGGTCTGATTGTGATTCACATTTAAAAAACCTTAAGTTGCTGAAGACAGTTAACAAAACCCAACTTGAAAAAGGGTTCACATAAAATTAGTAGGAAACATATTTTTAACAAGAAATAAAGCTTTTAACTTTACTAGCAAGTTGTTGTGTCCAATTATCAGAAGTCAAATGAATTAGAAAATATGTTTTTGAGATAGTAAAAGTAATTTAAATGGTCAAGTCTGGTAAACCTTCATGGGTCCCTTGTTCTCAAAAGCCATGGTTCTTTTGTACTGAATAATATATTTTGTATACTAATGATAAAAAAAAAAAAATCATGTTGTTATTCTTGGTCCAACTTTGCAACTTACTCAACCCAATTCTTAATCCCTTACTTATATCTCTGATTTGTGCAAGAAAAAAAGGAGGTGGCCACCTGAGCTTGTTCCAAGTATGAATATATAGTGTTCTCAAAGTCTGTTGTATCCAGCTCATATTTGGAAAAGGTTTACCTATTGCTGAAACTTTTAATCATTACACTATCTTCAGGAAAAAAAAGTTGTATTTCATTTTGCACAGTACTGTATGTTTGGCAGCCTGTTCATATTACTAAAGTAGGAACTTCAGAATTTTATTTTATTGATCAGCAAATTTATTTGTAGAATAAAATTAATATTAGCTAGCTGTGATTTTTTTTTTCCCTAAAAACAATTTAGATGGAAGCTGATGCTTAATTGAGGGTTTTTAGGTTGGCCTTTCAACAGTGCCATGACTTAGCAGCTATATTCTTGGCAACTTTGGGATGTTTTGCTCTTGGTTTTGGTGCAAAATGTTGAAAAGCATCAATGTTGTCCTTATGCAGAAGGGGAAACATTTTTGAACACTTGAAGTTCTTCACAGGATGAGTAAACTGTGTCCTTTCCAGGTTTATGTAATATATGTTGTTGGCAACCTATGGCCCACAGGCTGCATCAGCCTGTGCAGTTTTGGGATCCAGCCCACAGACATGGGGTTTCAGCAGCATTTGGCAGTAGGGGGTGCCTTCTACAGGTGCTCTTCCTGTGGTTCTGTAGGGATGAATGCTGGTGGCGATGTTGTCCTAGCATCCACCTCTGACGAGGTTGGTCATTCAAGAAAAGCTGGAAAAGGTTGTTGATAAAAGTAACAAATGCGGTACTTTAATTAACTATGGCCAAATTTATCATTCCATAGAGGTGCAGAAGTAGCGGCATCTGAGTTTTCATGTTCAGTAACTACCATGTAAAAAGTTCAGTAGTTTTTATTACATAATAGTATCTGGGAGGCCACCGACATTCCCCTGTATTTGGAGTTGAAAGTAACTGATTTTTCCTATACCACAGCATTGTAATGGGTAGTAAAATTGACCTTATAATGGTAACTGCTATGTACAAAATTACAAAGGACCCAAGGTTCATGAAAGTAAGTTGGAAGAGAATGCTGGCTCTACAAATGCAATTCAAAAACTTTGGAAAGATATTGTGATAATGTATTTTCCCTATAACCTTTCTATACATCAACTGTTGCCATATCCAAATATTGAACTGTGCTTCTGTATATTATGATAATGTTGGTTAATAAAATAAAGCAGTGTATTGTGGCCCTTGTCTGACAGTTTGAGAAGTGGGTTTCTTTTCCCCTCCCCCTGCCATACTTGGCTGCTTTTTCACATAGGTCATCCTTTCGGGGCTGTCCTCCCAACAATTCCATGCTTCTGTCTTGCTTCTTCCTTACCACAGCCCTCCCCCATGTCTTTGTGCTCCTGCTTTCTGCTTGTGAGAAGCAGAATTGCAGTTACTTTAAGGCATCAGGAGTGTGTTAGGACTCCTTTTCTTTCTTCAGTGTCAATAGGTGTTGAACTATTAATGCAAATCTTTAAAAGATTCTTTTAAATCCACCCTTGTTTTACATTACTTTATAATTAAGTTATTGTGTTTAAAGAGTAGAAAGAAATGAAAGTTTTCAAGAGATTAAATATTAATTTCATTCACATTTAACCTTAATTTGCATTAAGAATGTTAAGTGAGAGGCAAAGCTTTTGAATTCAACTTTTTTCATTTTCTTCTTGCTTCATTGAAGAATAGCAGGCTCTTGTTTTATGTTCACACTGAGTGTTAGTCTACTGGGATGGAAAGAATAATTGTGCTTTCTCTCTATTTCAATGACATTTAAGCACAATAAAAAAGGGATACACTCTGAAAAGATTAATGACAAAGATTTTAATCCAAGAACAACTATACAAATGTTGCTTTTGACTGATAAGGCAAACCTTTATTTCATTTGTTAAAAAAAAAAAATTATTATAAAGTTACTGTTTCAAAAAGTAAAGAGAGAATAGTTTAATCTTTAAAAATTATGTGAAAGGTAATATATGGTAATTGCCTTTGTCCCCATTGCAGTTGATAGCTAAAGTTTTGTTGGCTACCATGTGAACAGAGATAAGCCAACTCTTAATGCTTTTGAAGATCCCAATCATGCTGTATTGGATTTCTGTTGCAGAATTGTGTGTAGGTGCATGGAATTTGCAGCACTGACTACTGTACTGTTAATTGTATATCTACCTATGTTATATTTTGTGGTCAAGATTTTACCCTCAGAGACACAGATCATGCAAACTTAAGTTGTACCCAAGGATCTCGGGCGAGAAGTTAAATAATGATACCTGTTTGGTGCTTAGTAATTTTGAAAAGCTGATCAGTTTGTTTAGGTGCCTCATTAAGAAATGAACTTTTCAGAAACCGACTACTTATTTAGGTGTCTATTGTGACCTCTATCAGATGCTGATCTTGTTTTGAAAATTTTGTGTTTTGGGTATATGTTAACATATGTGTATGGAATACATGTCTCGTGCTAATATGTGGATCCTAACTAGTGCATATAATTACACACGGCCTTGCTATAGGGCTTTGTGATACTATAATTGAACAAAAAAACTCATATAAATGGTGAAAAATTGCTATAATGCAGTAAATTTTTGATGGTAGCAGGGCTTTTACAATATAAAATAATGGAAAAAACAAGGAAGATTTAATAGACCACTGCAAGAAAAAAGATGAACGAAAAAATAACAAGAAAGGAATATAGCTATATATGAATTTTAAAATTTTACCTCTTACATCAGTTTTGAGATTGGTACCAGAGGATTATGTGAAGCAAAGTATACTCAAACAATACCTATTACAAAGCTGTTTCATACCTGGGAGTTCTGGTGATCTGTAACTACTTGATATTCATTCTTTTGGCTTAAATTGTTTCCAGAACCCTTTACAAAACACTGTTGTTTTTGTACAGTTAATTATAGTTTATACGCTGTATTCAGTATGTATGCACACATACAAAGAATATTTTGTGAAAACCACAATGGTGTCATTATTATTAAAAAGTAATCTTTTTCATCAGAGAGGCACTTTAATAGTTTCATATATTCTACAGTTGTGCATTTTTGCGAATGATACAGACCCTTGCACACAGTGTTTAATAAATTATTGAACTTTGAAGAACCTTTGAGAAGCAGAGGCTCTCTATGTGACTGAGCAGCAGACATGAAAAAATGCTATCCTCAAGTGTATCTAACAGGCAGAAATAGATGCTTGATCAGACAATATGAGTACTGAGTGAATGATGGTAATAGCATTAAATATTTACATGTATAGAGAGCATCTTGACAGTAGAAAAGAGACTGCAGTTATTGTTAAGTTGAATAAAACCAAATGCAACGTTCACCCTCCTTTAAGGCATATTTCTTTTAATAACTGGAGAGTGATTTTGTTGCTTTTTAAGGTCTGTCGTATAAAAGAAGGCCTTTGCTATGGAGTGCACTTAAATTATGGTAACTGAATTATAGCTCTTGAAGATATGATTCAAAATCTGTGAAGTTTCATTAGTCATCCACAACAAAGTCTTGAAACTTGGATGTTATCTTGTGCATTTCATATGCTTACTTCACACTTTACCTATTATACAATGTTAAAGGATTACTGAATTTAGAACCAGAGAAATGAATAAGTACTTTGTACTAAATATTTTATTGTCATGAATAATTCTGACCCATTTTAGTAGTGTAAACCTAGAATAACTCTTCATGTCTGTGGAATTACTCCAGATGTGTGTTGGAATAATTGAGATCAGAAGCCGCTCATGAGTCTGCCAATTATGTACAAAAAAAGTTAATGGTATGGTTATAATCAAAAGAATGCATAAATACAGGTTCAGATGTACATATATTTTTTCTGATGCTTGTGTACCATAACAGTTATACATGATTATAAATCCTTTTTTATAGAACTCAAAGCCCTTGAATTACATCATCTTTGTGTATGCTGTTCTTGTTCCATTTTTTGAGAACCTGCAAATTCTGACTGTACCATAGTTTGTATTGCTTGTAGTGCTCTTTTAAAGATAGGTCATGCTTTGTTTCTTACATAATTTTTGATGGAAATTAATATATCAGAAGCATGGTATAACAACTTGATTTTATAGTGAAGCCAGAGAAGATAGACTATGGTTGAAGATCCTGTGTTTTTAATGTACAAGCATTTTGAGTAACTACCAGTTATAGGAAAGAAATAAAACAAATGTGACAGGTAAATTGAATTTTTTTTAAAATGCTGTATGCAGCTTCTCTTACTATGATAAACCTGTTTACACTTAATGATCTGTCATGTCACACAATTAAAACAAATTATGAATATTGAAAATGAAGTAAAACAGAATGGCATTAAACCACTTTTCTTTTTTATGTATTCATTTTATCACTGACATCAAAAGTGAAAAAATGTAGCTGTTTGAGACACTGTATTAGTTTATAACTTGCTGCTTTTTAAATGATTACTTAATTTACTACATGTTGTTATGATAGACTGGAATTGTGGAGAATTGGATGGCTGCCACAAGATGGAATCTGTTGCTTCTAAGAGTTCAGTGACTTTTTGAGTACCTTGTTTTTATTGGACAGGTGGGCTTAATATGCTTATTTTTGTAATTAACCACCAAAATAACTATAACTAACTGGAATCTTTGCTTATACTCTTGATGGAAAGGTCAAGAACAGAAGTGCACCCCTTAGACTTTGAGGGTCACCTGCAAGGTGCACATTCCAGTGGATGACCATTACTAATAGGAATGATTGGATGTAAACCCTCAGCACATTTGCAGGTGGGAAACTGGACCCTACATGCAGGTTTAATGCAGGACCTCTCTGCTGCACAGTTTAATAAATTGTCATGCAGCAAAGACATTATTTGCAATGATGAAAAGTAATTTGATTCACTTGATTTGCTTATCAAATCTTCTCTGAAAAGGGACTCAGCAGTGAATGAGTGTTTTAATAGAGGATTATGGTAGGCTACTGGAATTGCCCTAGTGGGCCTCATTTGTGCACTCAAGGTCAAAAATCAAGTGGGTCTGGAAACATTTTAATTGCTAGTGGGTGATCTTTTGCTTTAATGAGTGAGGTATGTTAGCAGTGGGGTGCAGGTCGATTCAGCCCTGTCATAAGGCATTAAAACAACTTGCTCTTTTAGTCCCTATGGAACAAAAAGCTCACATCTAGCAGGTGAAAGTTGTTCTGGTAAGTGATTCGGGAAAGCACAGTGGGGTCAGGAAAAAGAACCAGTCTTTGCCCAGATAGAGTTTTAAGGACTGGGCCTAGCTTTTAATGCTTGCAGTGGGTGGGGCCTTGGTGGGATTGGTTGCCCTGACTGCCCCACTAGGACTGACTGGACCTGACTGATCAGGGTTAGCTGCAAGTGGTGTCTGTTTCCCTTGAGCCTCAGGAGATAGATTACTATCTTACTCTGATTGAAACCCTGAGCCCTGATATGAGCTCATCACAGTTATTGGCTCTTTACTACTGACTTTTATTTTAATTCACTTTGTCATTATTCACTTTATGTCAATCCTTTGTAAAGTGTGTGGAAATTGTGCACCAGAGGTTTTAATCGACTGACTGTGAGACAGTTGGATGGTATCCACAGGTGTGATGAGGGTGCATGTGTAAAACTTCTTTCAGTACTGTAATAAGGTACATTGTTAATAAGGTTTTTACGTGCATTGCTTCTGAGTACCAAGACCCCGTGCTGTATGCTGAATTGAACACTTGGCCTTTGAAGATGGCAGTTTAAACATAAACACAGCTTGCATATCTTTGCTGTGTACAGTAAGAAAGAGGCTGTGGTCTTAAATTGAGGAGTGCAGGCTAAAAAAGCCAACTCCTAGTTCTCATACTGATTCTGTGTCTTCTTTTTAAATTGCTTTGATGTGTTTTGTTTTTTTTAATGGAAATTTATATATGGTAATTTTGAAAGTTATTCTGTATCTTGCCCAAATCCTATTCCTCTATTGCAGCATGTAGAAAATATGTGTTCCTTCTAGGGTGAAATTATTACAAGTTCTTAAAAGACTTTGGTTATTATAATTAGACAAAGATAATCCTAAATGACCACAATAAGCTTAGATATATAGGACACTTTCGGACAGTGTTCACTTGCACTCATGTTCTTCTGGTTTCTGGATTAAAAGAAAAAGAATGATGTTCCTTTCTTTCAGTACCAAAGTGAACTTTCTTCCAGCCTCCTCCTTTAACCTTTTCAAAAGTGTCATAACCCCAGAAGTGCTTCTGGAAGAACAACCAGATTCATTAAAGCCAAAAGCGTAAAAAGAGAGACCATGGATAAGATTTTCCCTGAGCAGGCTGATGAAGTGAGCTTCAACTCATGAAAAGGTGTGTGTTAGACCTTGATTAGTCTAAGGTGCAAATTTACCCTGTTATCTACTAAAAGTCTCCATGACAGTCTTGCAAGGAACAAGATAATCACATTGTTCCTTGGGCTACTTAAAATAGAGGTATTACTTATTTTATGGTTGCAGCATGGGTCCTAAGCAGGGTATTGACTAAGCATCTGAAGCATATTTGCAATAGAGGTTTCCAGTCTTCCAGTATGCCTCCCACTGGGCAATGCTTTTCCAATTGCCTTTGCTCTTACAAGTAGTATATTTCTAAGGGATTTCCAGTTATGCACTATCTAGCCACTATGCAAAACCATTTGTCTAATACAATGGAAGTTTTAATCTGTAAAATTCGATTATCTTAATCTGGCCCTGAGGGTGGGAATTTGACCCTGAAGAGAAATTCTTTTGTCTTAACACAACATTTCGACTGCTTTTGATGCAGATATGGAAGTTATCTCTGCAGCTAAAACAGATTTTTTTATCCACCGCTAATAGAACGAATTAATCCTTAAGGCTGCAATCCTGCAATAATTGTGACCTGTGCCTGTGTAGGGTTTCTCAGTAGATTTTTGGATTTTCATTCTACTGCACTGCAGCTCAAGAAGATAAGATTTGTCTAGTGTTTTTCTTACAAAATATAGCTTCCTCACTGAGTATGCAATACTGATATAAATTTGGTCCTTAGACCGTGTCACTTCTGTAATGCTCATCCATTTGCAGTGTGTATCCAGATGCTGGAGTATAGATAATCATTGAAATGTATGTTTGATGCTAAGAGTCCACTTATTCAATTTCCCTCAGGTGATTTCTTTGAAAAATTAGGTTTGTGAATTTATTATTATTGATTGATCATTGATAATGTGCTCCGTGCGTGATTGAGAAGTACCTTGGTCTTTATATGCCCAAAGGAAAAAGAATTTTAAGGTGCAGTTTAATTGAAATTAGAAGAATTTCTGTTCTAGTTTAGTGAGATGATGTGATACTCCTTTGGAGGCTGGCGTCTTGTGCTCTATAATGGCAGGCACCATTAAAAAACAAGACGTTAAGGGCACTTTTACACGTGCTCTGACACGTTCCTATTAGAATACATTGGATTAGAATTGTTTTAGCATGCTGCAGCTCTTGTGTATTCAGTGTCCCTGCATTTCAAAATAGCAGCGGGGGTCGAATGAGCTTTTGTTAAAGCGCCCTATCACCATTTTGAAACGTGGGACATTTGAGTACACAAGAAGCTGCTTCCTTCCCCCCCTCCCCCCAACCCAGAGCACATGTATAAGGTGCCCTTTAAATGTCTACTTTAGGCCCTGTATGTGCAGTGTCTACAAAATATACACTTACGTAGTGATGTTTGCAGTTTGGAGGCAGGCTGAAATAATAGTGCCTAAGATGTTTGAACTGGCTTTTAGATTGTAAACCCTTGCAGTCAGGAATTTTTTTCAGTGTTTTAGATGAGGGATAATGATAATGTAAATGTCAACTTGGTTAAATCATTTGTTACTGGTCCATCCAGGCACAAGAAAGAACAGGGAAAATGATATCAAGATCTTTGCAACTGAGTATGATTGTCAATGTACCTTTAATACTTTGAGTGGGGTGAGCTTGGTTTGTGAATGGAGCTTGATGAAATACTCCCACTGTTTTTCTTCAGGTCAGCTCTGGGAGATGGGACATCAAGGCAATGCAGATTGATCTAAGAAAGACAAGTAGAATTTACCTGTGTTGGGGATGGTACTGAGGCTACAAGTCAGCTTAAGACAAAGACTTTTTGAGGGTCCTGGATAGCGAGTATGAGAGGGGAGGAAGAAGAGGTACTAACCAAGATATTAAAAGAACAGAAAATCTTGCAAAATCTCTGGAGCTCAAGGAGAGAAGTGTATTTATATGAAAATCAGTGTTGATTGCATAGAATGCATTTCATGCAGGAGAATGGTCATATGTTCTTGTAGTGGTGTGGTGATGGAGGGGGTAGAAACCAGTTTCCAGAGATGAGCAGAGAAGATCAGTGTGATAGGCATAGACAGCATACTCAAGAAGTCTGTTGGAATAGGAAAAAGAATACTGCTTAATATCTAATGGTCTGTGTGAGAATTTTTGGTTCGTGTTGTCTGTACAGTATAATTTAGTATAACTTTTCTTTGTAAAATTAGTTTGCATTTGAAAAATGTTTCCTTTCTGGATGCAATTCATTTAATTTGGTTATCTACCAATGAAAAAAATTATCTTGTTTATCATGTTAATAAACTCCTTCTTTTCCTGAGTCTGTTCAGGATGTGTAAGTTGGGAATTTTCAACTCCTAATTGAAAAAATATTTTTTACGTTATCAGCTTAGAATTTGCTTTTGGGTAAGATTGTGTGTGCATGAAAAAAGATTTGACCATGAGTATGTGCCAAACAGGCTACCCAGGACAAGACAAAAGCTTGAGATGAAGACATTTATTTTCTGTGAAATCTTGTTGGATTAGACTGCTCAGTAAGAAAAGCTTGATATCAGCCATGCATAATGATCTTTATTAATTGATCATCTGTTGTCATCACTTTAGACTTTTAACATGAGATGAGTATGTGGATTTATAATGAAATGCTGTCTATCATTAGAAGATAACTGTGCTTGGTCAGTTGAGATGCATATATGTGTATCAGTCATTTGGCAGACTTACTTCAGAAAGTTAACTTTCTGCACCAACTTAAACATTGGCTGTAGACCTTGGCAGCAGAAATACAATAGGAGAGTGATAACGCAAAGTGAGGAAGTCTCCTGTGATTCAGTAGTAGAATCTTTGTCTACCACACAGGAGACCTGGGTTTGATTCCCAGACACTTATATAACTACAGCCATGGAGACGTGAAACACCTGGACTCAGTCTGGTCTTTGGATTCTGTCTCGGTGGCCTAAAAGGAGGATGGAAGGTCTGGGCAGCCTCCACTCCTCCAAAAAGTTCTGCCTAAGCATATGTATTGAAGGGTGCATACACCATGATCCATGAGGATCGATGGTTGCCACCAGTGCAAAGTGAGTGCAACCACAATTATTATAGTCGGAAGGATGGCCACGAAGTCCAAGAATGCATTGCAAAGCAGCAAAATGCAGGTATGATCTCTCAGGTACTCGTATCATCTATGAGAGAGGTCCAGAGAAAAATTGAAATTGCCGATCAAAAAAGAAACCCGTTGAAGGACATGACGGATGTAGAGACAGCAACTTTCTGGGAGGAATCTTTCCTGGGATTCAAGAATTTAACTGGTGTATGGATGTAGCATTTATACTTCTCTGCTTTAACCTGCTGATGATGTTCCTGCATGAATATATGTAGTTTTATGCTAGTGCTTTGAAATATATTTTAAGGTTTTGGTGTTGCGTTTTCCAGGCATTTTCTGGACATTGATCTTAGGGTACTATTTCAAATTACTGATGGCTCTCTTTTAACTAATCTTATTATAAGACCGAAAGTTGAAAACTTCTTGATTGGTGAAGTGTAGCAAGAGCCACAGTAATATTATTTGATCTCTGTACTGTTTTTTCTCCCACATTAATTCAGCCTTTACAGAATACAGGGCAGATTTTAAGATCAGTAATTTTCACAAGTGTTTCAGAAATTACAGCTATTTCCTAGCAGGACAAAATGGAGGGTGAAGAATTTCCAAGGTAATTCAGTTAAGGACATATTTCCTTAACACCAATTAAATAAAACTGAACAGTATGCTGTCAAGTTGGCTTTGAGCTTACCATGGCTTTTAAGGTAGACTATGTTTTGTTCTATCCTGTAATGCCTTTGTTTTGTGTAGTCGATTTTTGGTGAATGTGCAGTGAGCAGGTAGATTATGTTTCAAGATCGGGGCAGGGAAACTGGTTTGTCATGTCTTTTATTTTCCTGAATTCTCTCTGTATATGTGGGACTGCTCTTTAGCTCCGTATAGTCTCCACAGGTTAGCTGAATTAGCTTTTTCAACTTTATAGGTATTGTAAATCTTAAGAGACAGTAAAGTTAAAGTGCACGTCACTAGGTGGCACTGAAACATCATTGTATACAAAGTAAAGTCTGGAATCTTTCCTCCATGCTGCCACAGCTGCCTGATTTTCTAGATGTCAGGGAAATTGTTTTATTGTTAAAGGGCATAGTGTAATATATTCATCTCCATCCAAGGCAGCCATTTAATGCCCTGAAACATGCCCCTCTCACAGCTCTGGCCTGTTAACTATGCTTATTTGGTGTAATAATTAGCAGAATTTCTCACTAACAGGAGTACTTACCAACACCTCACATTTTCCTCTCTGTTTTTGAACGTGACGGATTATGTATTCTATGAATAAAGTTAAGCAGGTCAAAGCTGAAGTCCTGTACAACACCACTATTTTCTGCACATTTGTTTTCAATGGGTATATATTAACTTCACCTGGATTGTGGTGGTGTGTAATACAAACAAATTTAAGTTTTTTAAGTAATAGGCTAGTGAGGAATGGTAAACAAAATACAGTTAATTTTTCAACATTTGGGACAATAGAAAATAATTAAGTAGCTATGAAAATAATTAAACCACCCTGACCTCTAATGTTTACACACATTAGAGCCTGTTTAAATACTTGATAAAGTTCTGTGCAGGTCATTCCACTTTATTTTACAAGACCAGAGTTGCACAGGCATTTTAATGGCAATGTATCTGCTCTTGTGATATAGGAAATACTTATACATTTATTTTACATGTTATGAGAATATTGGTAGGAGGGACTGGGTTTTAACATCTTCTGTTCTCTTCTTTTTTGCTGCTTGGCAAAAAAATGAATACATTGGAAAGTGCTCTGTTCTACTGAATGCTGCGCTAGTGGAAGATATTGAACTTCAAATTCTGACATCTGAAGTTCTTGCCTGTAGACAGTAGCAACAATAGTAGTAGTTTAGGGTTCCCTGTGGTACTTTGCTAAAATCATCTCAATCTTTGGGATAAACCTAAGGATGGAAGAGAAATTCCCTGCAGTCCTTGATCCTCTGCTGACTTAGTGCAAATTCTAATGGTTGGTGATATTTGTCATGTGGCTGCTTGCTTACCCCTATATTGAGGCTACTAATTCATTTCATATAATCCATCAAAGAACTGTTAGATTATAATCACTTTCAGTTATTACCAGCCTAGATAGCATTCACAGCATGTGTGTTTTTAAAAAGTGCTGGTCTGTAAATACTGCATTTGTGTGATATATTAAACTTCTCCAACATTGTAATACCCCACATTGTCCTTATGATGTATCCCTTTCGATGTATGCAGGCTTCCACTGCAGCAATTCAGAAGGGTATTTGATTCAGTCTGTTCAGCCAGTAAACAAGAGCAAAAGTGACTGACGGCTTCCTCTTAACAGCTCTTTGATCTCAGCCTTTTATATTAATACATCTGAACTACAATCACTTGGTTGGCTTCTGCATGCTATATATACATAGAAAGGAATGGCCTTGTTTTGTGAATTTCAGGTTAAGAGTATCGAGACTTGTGAAATTACAGGATCAAGCCATTGCATGGTTAACTTGGACTTTCACAGAACTTCTGAGTACAGTGCCACATATTGTTTGTCATGTTATTACGTATGACTTAATTGTTCAGGAGTTTTTGTGCATTCGGTAGATCTTTTCATTAGGGCAGAGATACTTACTTGCAACTCAGCTGAGTAGAGTGGTTTACCTATGGTGGCATTTCAGTGGCGTATACAGTATATACTGTGGCTTATGAGGTACTTTGGTCTTTGTTAGGACGACAGAGGCTATAAAATAAAATACTACTATTTATGTAAGGGAAAATACTCAGTTGGTGGAAATTACTAGTGCAGTTATTCCCATGCTTGTGACCTATATTATTATATATTTTCATTAATGACTTTGGCACAGAAGTAGGAGCACGCTAATAAAATTTGCTCAAGACACAAGATAAGGAGGTGTTGCTAATACAGTGGTGAATAAGAATAGCATACTAGAAGAATTGGATGATACAGGGAAGGAAGTGATTAAACAATACAAAGATATAATACAAAATACAAAGGTCATGCCCTGAGGAACTGATAACAAGCAATTCTAGTACAAGTTGGAAACTCATCAGGTGGAATTGACAGAGAAGACAGCTTTTTGTTAATTAATTGATCACAAAATGAAATGAGCCACCAATATGGTGCAGCCACAAAGACAAATGTAACCCTAGGAGGTTTTGGGCATGGTATTTTCAGTAGAGATAGGGAAGTATTAATTTCATTGTATAGGGCACTGAGACCTCCTCTTGAATTCTGTATGAACTTCTAGTAACTCATTTTTGAGAGGTGAATTGAAGCTGGGACAGATGCAAAGAAGGGCTATTAGGATGATCATGGAAATAGTCGATGAGAGGACATATTAGCCTAGCAAAATAAAAATGTAAGGGTCTATGGTAGCTGCCTAACAAAAATGGAAGTGTAATTGTGCCAACACTTCTCAATCTATTTCATATACTCTCATTGCTGATAGACTTCCATCTAGAAGTCTACCAGCATCCAGTATTGCATGGATGGGAATCTCTTTAACATCAAATGGTTACAGTCCAAATCCAAGAGTACCAACACACTTTTAGTACTGATCTTCAGTACACTGACAATTATCATTTGTGGTCACTATGCTAAAGAGCTCCAAGTCTATCCTGATTTGCTTCTGTGAAGCATATGCAATACTTGCTGTCAACTTCATGAAAACCAAAGTACTTTACCAGCACACCCCAAATCAAGCAGCTGCTTCCCCACATATTACAATTAGAGGGCAATCCTTGCAGACATTGAGCACTGCCCCTACCTTGGTTAGGCACCTTTTCAAAAACTAAACAGAATAATAGAAAAGTAGGACTGGAAGGGACCTCCATAAGTCCAGTATCTCTGCTGGATAAAAACTGCCAGTGCTGCCTTTGTGTCCCTGGAACTGCGTCTTTGATTGATGTCAAGACCCAAACCAAACTTCTCATTTACCAGGCTGTTGTTAATCCCTACCCTATTGTATGTGTGAGAAACTTGGATGGCGTATTGGAAACACCTGAAAGCTTTGGGGGTGTTACTATCAGTGATATCTTTGGAAAATCCTCCATATCAATTGGAAGGACAGAAGAACGAATGCCAGCATTCTGCCTCAAGCAAATACAACCACTATTGAAGCCACGTTTGTTCAGCACCAACTTGGTTGGGTGGAACATGTCATAAAGATGCCTGACAACTGTTTCCTAAAACTGCTCACCACTCTAGAGAAGTGCTTTTCAAACTTTTCATTTGTGACCCCCTAAAAAAATTTTGAATGAAGGTGCAGACCCCTTTGGAAATTTCAAATGGGGGTGAAGACCCCTTTGAATGATAAATGTGGGTATTCACATACTTTTGATTGATCATTGTTATCTTTTATGGATCCCTTAGATGTAGTCTGTGGCCCCCAGGTTGAAAACCACTGCTCTAGAGGTAGGCAAAAGAAGAGATTCAAGGACATCTTGAAGACTAATCTGAATAACTGTGATATTAACATCAAGACTTGGGAGGGTCAAGCACTGAATTGCCTCTCAGTAGTGTCATGATCAGGGGTCATGACACACAGACCATGATCCTGGTTTACTCTGTTAAAAAATTGCAAATTCTCTGATTTAAAAAGCCCCAAATCCATGTTTGTCCACAATTAAAGGAAACATGCACGTGTGTGTGTGTGTGTGTGTGTGTGTGTGTGTGTGTAGGTATCAGTTGAGTACAAAGTTTTATTGATGTATTTACAATTTTAAAACGATTTGGAAGCCTCCCAGTGTCTCCATTGCTATAATAAATTTAAAATTTAAATTGGATCCCTTGCCCTCCATTAATGCTGACCTTGTGAAGGAATACCCTGAGAGGCTGGATACCTTCAAGTCAGCCGGCCCTGACAGTCTACACCCCAGGGTACTTAAGGAGCTGGCGAGCATCATAGCCCAGCCTCTGGCACAGATCTTTGAAAACTCCTGGCGCTCTGGTGTAGTGCCCGAAGACTGGAAGAGGCCCTTCAGGAAAGGGAGGAAAGTGGATCCGGCTAACTATAGGCCCATCAACCTGACTTCTATCCCAGGAAGATCTTAGAAAAGTTTATTAAAGAGGCCATTCTTAATGGCCTGGCCGACGCCAACATCCTAAGGGATAGCCAGCATGGGTTTGTTGTGGGTAGGTCGTGCTTGACCAGTCTCACTTCTTTCTACGACTAGGTGACCTATCACCTGGACAAGGGAGAAGAGATTGATGTCATATATCTTGACTTCAAAAAAGCCTTCAATCTGGTATCACCTCTTGGCGAAACTGGCCAATTGTGACCTTGGGTCCATCACGATCCGCTGGCTGGGAAATTGGCTCTGTGGTCGGACCCAGAGGGTAGTAATTGATGGAAGTCAATTGTCATGGTGCCTTGTGACCAGTGGGGTCCCCCAGGCTCTGTCCTGGGACCCATATTGTTCAACATCTTCATTAGTGATGTGGACATTGGAGTCAGGAAGTGGACTGGCCAAGTTCGCTGATGACACCAAACTTTGGGGCAAAGCATCCACGCCAGAAGATAGGCGGGTGATCCAGGCTGACCTGGACAGGCTCACTAAATCGGCAGATGAGAACCTGATGGTGTTTATCACTGAAAAATGCAAGGTTCTCCACCTTGGGAGGAAAAACCTGCAGCATCCTTATAGGCTCGGCAGTGCTACGTTGGATAGCACTACGGATGAAAGGGACTTGGGGGTCATCATTGACCACAAAATGAACCTGACCCTTCAGTGCGATGCTGCTGCTAGTAAAACGACCAAAACACTGGCTTGCATCCATAGATGCTTCTCGAGCAAATCCCGGGACGTCATTCTCCCCTTGTACTTGGCCTTGGTGAGGCCGCAGCTGGAGTACTGTGTCCTGTTTTGGGCTCCACAATTCAAAAAGGATGTGGAGAAGCTTGAGAGAGTCCACAGAAGAGCCACACGCATGATCAGAGGTCAGGAAAACAGACCTTATGACAGGCTGAGAGCCATGGGGCTCTTTAGCCTGGAAAGGCACAGGCTAAGGGGTGACCTGATGGCCCCCTATAAGTTTATCAGAGGTAAGCATCAGTATCTGTTCACCAGAGCGTCCCAAGGGATGACGACGTTGAATGGTCATAAACTACTGCAAAACTGTTTCAGGCTGGACATAAGGAAGAATTTCTTTACTGTCCGAGCCCCAACAGCCTGCCATCGGAGGTGGTTCAAACACCTACATTGAACACCTTCAAGAGCAAATTGGATGCTTATCTTGCTGGGATCTTATGACCCCAGCTGACTTCCTGCCCTTTGGGTGGGGGGCTGGACTCGATGATCTTCTAAGGCCCCTTCAAGCCCTAATGTCTATAAAATCTATGAAATATTACACATTTTCCAGTCCTGCTGGTGCCTCTCACTACTGACCCACAGTCACAACCTCCCCTGCCCTGCTTTTGCACCTCACTTCTGCCTCGCCGCCCCCTGCTCCCAGGGGAAAGGAGCCGGTGTGTGGGGAAGGTGGGGGACCACAGATGTGGTAGGGGTGTGGCACATGCCTCCTGAGATTTCTGCACCTTCAGTGAGGCATGGGGATGTTGCTGGGCTGGACCAGTTTCACAGGAGCTGCTTCTGTTCCCCAGTGGGCAGGACCTGGTGCAGGAAGGAGTGCTGTGCTGCCATTATGAATTGCAGAAGTGGCAGCGGCCTGGAGTTGTCTCCCCACTGCTGCTGGCAGAGCAGAGGGCACCTCACTTTCATGGCAATGGCCATGAAGGTGGCTACTCCCTGGAGTTGGTATGGGGTAGTTACAGCCCTGCAGCCTGCTGTGGGTGCAGAAATCTCAGAAGGAGCATGTGTTTTCCCCCCCCCCCCAACACATTGTGCTCTTTCCTTCCCTCCCACTCAATGCATGGCCTGTGCCCCTTTTTCCTCCTCCCCCCATGCGACCTGTGCTTCCTGTCTCCCACATGGCCTTTGCCCTTGATTTCCCCCCACCAAAACATGGCCTGTGCCCCTTTGCTCCCCTTCCCAACATATGGCCTGTGCCTCTTTCCCCCTCCCCCCCCCCCCCCACCCATAGACTTACCTGGAAGGAGCTGCTCTGTACTACTGCCTAGCTGTTGCATGCATGTGTGAATGGACATGGTGTTCTCTGCCTCAGATTGCCATCCTCTCGCTCCCTGCAGCCCCTTGCAGGCTGGAATTTGGCCAGCCTGCAAACGGAATCCTGTGGTATCCCACACTTTACTCCTTTTAAAGGGGGAAAAAAAGATGTTTTTCTACTGCAGATGGAAAACCTGGATCCCTGGTCATGATGTATGACAAGGTATTAATCATTTTGAGTGAACTTGCTTCACTGTGAAGGTTGGTAGACAAGAAAGCCAAAGGAGAAGAGCTGTGACAAGTATGATATCACCAGGATCTAATTCTTTTTCCTGGAATTATTTGCCATGTCTGCAGTTAAACATGTATCTCTGTTTGCCCTCTTCAGTCATCTGTGGACTGACCAATAACTTCCATATTTACTGGAAGACTGTCATCCTTTTATTGAGGGAATGCCAATGTCTTGGGAAATATGTACTGGGGAAGAGAGAGAACTATATAAATTTAGAGACATGCTTGACACAGGACTAAAGCCTAACTTAACTAGAATGAAGTTCCGGAAGTAGTAATATGGGCAAAAAATGACATGATTAAAAGGTATTTTGAACAGTTTACAAAAAGGCATTGCATATTGTGGCTGTCTGCAGTATCTAGTGACTGCGTTCGCTGCTTGTGAGTAGGTATAAATTTCATCCTGTTCTGAACAAAATTAAGTGGCAGACAGGAGAAAAGGGATGAGCTTATTGAGGGTCATGGTCCTACTTGAGGGTAAGGAAGTGAAAGCATTTTACCTTGCACATTCTGTGAAGCTTTGAGCATCAGGATAGATAGTACTGTTTTCCTGTCTACTCCATCAAGAGACCTTTGTGACTGCAGCTGCTTTTGGTTGGAGCACAGAACTCAGCCATATTGTGAAAAGTATCCCTTTCCCTGATTCATGCACCAGGTGGCTCCAGTCATGGCTCCCAGGGGGCTGGGCCAAGTAGGAGCTGGTGGCATGATCTTCCTTGGTCCCTCTCATCTGCCTCTCTGCACCGGACCCAAGTTCCTCCTACCATGGGGCCCCTGCTTACCTCTAGCTAGGCTGGGGGTTCTATTGGGGGTCTCAGGGCTCCTGGCAGTACCATGGGCTTCCACCTGTGCTTCTCTCTCTGGAGCTGGGGGCTAAGTGCAGCTTCTGCTGTAGGTGGGCCCTTTTAAACTCTGCACATGAGCAGAAGGACTTGTCAGCGCCGTGTTGTGCCGCTCTCAACTACCCGGACATCTCATGGGAAGAGCACTCGTCCAAATCCAAACTGTCACAAAGCTTCTTCACGTGTGTGGATGAGCTCTACCTGACCAAAGAAGTCTATGGACTGACGAGGGGTAAAGCACTACTGGACCTGGTACTGGCCAAAGGGGATGGATCTAGTTAGTGGCCTAAGAAAACCGGGGAGACAGTGACCACGAGCTGATCACTTTTACTATCCATCACAAAGCTTGCAAGTCAGTCAGCAATGCAGAAGTCCTTGACTTTAGGAAAGCTGACTTTGATAAACTCAGGAAGCTTGTTGTCAAGGCCCTAAGGGGCCATGACTCAACAGGGAGGGTAGTCCAAGATGCTCCTTAAGGGAATGATCCTGAAAGCACAAGTGGTGTCCATCCCATCTCGGTGGAAAGGGCACAGCACCCTCTTTGGCTCATCGGGGACCTTGTAGACCTCCTGCATCTAAAAAGAGAGAGGCTTATAAAGGATGAAAGACATGAATCGCTGCTAAGGAGGAGTATTATGCACTGGTCCATACCTGTAGGGAACGAACCAAAAAAGCCAAGGCTGCAGCTGAACTCCAACTGGCTACATGTATCAAGGACTATATATAAAGCCCTTTTTCAGACATATGGGGAGTCGGAAGAAAAGCAAGGGTAACATTGGACCCGTTAAACCAAATGGGACAACTGACAACCGACACCCAGGAAAAAGCCAACCTTCTTAGTGGGTACTTTGCATCAGTTTTTCACTAGCCCAGAGGGACCACCCTGCCTGACGTGATGCGGGATGGCCAGGATGAGGGTGAATTTATCCCCAACATTGCTGTAGATCTCATAAAGGAATACCTTGAGAGGCTGGACACCAAGTCAGCTGCTCCTGACAGATACCAAGTCAGCTGCTCCTGACAGATTGCACCCCAGAGTACTTAAGGAGCTGGTAGGCATCATAGCCCAGCCACTGGCAAGGATCTTTGTGAACTTGTGGTGCTCAGGTGAAGTACCCAAAGATTGGAAGAAGGCCAATGTGTTGCGTATCTTCAAGAAAGGGAGGAAAGTCGATCTGGGAAACTATAGGCCAATTAGCTTGACCTCAATTCTTGGAAAAATTTTTCGAAAAAATTATCAAAGAGACCATTCTTGGTAAGCTAGCTGATGGCGACATCCTGAGGGGCAGCCAGTGTGGGTTTGTTGCGGGTAGGTCATTTCCTTCTATGACCAGGTAACATCACTTGGGAGAAGGGAGAAGAGATTGACATCATATATCTGGATTCTTAAAAAACCTTTGATTTGGTGTCCCAGGATCTCCTCATGGAAAAATTGGCCAACTGCAGCCTTGGCTACATCACAGTCCGATGGCTGGGGAATTAGTCCTGAGATTGGACCCAGAGAGTGATAGTCAATGGAAGTGAATCATCATGGTGCTCCGTGATCAATGGTGTCCCCAAGGCTCTGTTTTTGGACCTGTAGTCTTAAACATCTTTATTAACTGTGTGTGTGGACACAGGTGTCAGAAGCAGACCAGCCAAGTTTGCCGATGACACCAAACTTTGGGGTAGAGTGTCCGCACCCAAGGATAGGCTGGTGATCCAGGCTGACCTTGGTAGGCTTAAAGTGGGTGGATAAAACTCTGATGACATTCAATATGGATAAATGCAAGGTACTCCACCTTGGAAGGGTGTGGGGAGACCTGCATCTAGCTTATAGGCTTGGCAGTGCAACGCTTGCTAGCACCATGACCGAAAGGGACTTGAGGGTGGTGAATGACCACAAGATGAACATGAGCCACCAATGCGATGTTGCAGCTGGTAAAGTGAACAGAACTCTGGCTTGCATTCATAGATGCTTCCCAAGCAAATCTCAGGATGTCATCCTCCTGCTGTACTTGCCCTTGGTGAGGCCGCACCTGGACTACTGCATCCAGTTTTGGGTTCCACAATTCAAGAAAGATGTGGAGAAGCTTGAGAGGGTCCACAGGAGAGCCATGCACATGATCAGAAGGCAATAGAACAGGCCTTATGAAGAGAGGCTAAGAGCCATGGGACTCTTCAGCCTGGAAAAGCGCAGGCTCGGGGACCTGGTGTTTGCCTGGTGTTTGTTTAAATATATCAGGGGTGTACATCAGGATTTGGGGGAAGTCTCTTCACCAGAGTGCCCCAAGGGATGGTAAGGTCCAATGGTCACAAACTCCTCCAAGACCATTTTAGGCTGGACATTCTATTTCAAACAAATTAATTTGGGAAACTAATAAGAACTTCTTTACTGTTGGAGTCCCCAAGGCGTGGAATAGACTCCCTCCAAAGGTGGTGCAAGCACCTACTTTGGACTCTTTTAAGAAATGACTGGACACTTATCTTGCTGGGATCCTTTGACTCTAGCTGACTTCCTGCCCCTTGGGGTGGGGGTTGGACTCTATGATTTTCCGAGGTCCCTTTCAGGACCTAATGTCTATGAAATCTATGAAATGCTGTTACTTAATGTTATTAATTAACTAACTGTCAAATTCAATAAAATATCCAGTAGTACAATTTTAATTTACTTCACAGAAGGGAGCTGAACTTGCTAAAATAAGACAAAAAAGATTAATAGGGAACTGAATAATCCCCTCTTTATTAACCTGTCCCTTTTTCACCTGTAGAAACTGCACACCACATTTGTGAGTGAGCAAGGGAAAGAAAGGGAATTACAGAGTTAGGTACAACATTCCTCTATCTTGGATATTTAATTTTGCAATAGCTTATAATAAACATGAGATATAAATTACCATCAGTCTTCCTCAGCTGCATTACTAACCTTCATATTGTTTTGTGATTCCTGTGCACAGCACAGACATGATCTTTTCATGATGGCAATAGGCTTTCTTAGGATCATGCTGCCAGTGATGAAACTGAATATTGAGAGAAAGGAGAGAGTTTCTTTTCCATTTAATCAGGTCTTGCACTGATAATGACCTTATAGGTTCTGCTCTTCAGTTGATTGTGACAATTTCTCTTAGCACATGGCTACTGATCCTGTTTGTAATGAGAGATGGTAGAAGCCTTCATCTTTGCAGAATCCTAGGTAGGTGTCAGGTCATGGCCTTGAACAGGTGCAGCCGTTTATCCCAGTCTCCCACCTCCTCAGCTGAGCATTGGGAAAATGTAGGTGGTCAGAACCTGCTGTCTCGGCCTAGTCATCAACCCACTGCCTACAACTGGAGTGGTCAGTCAAGGTCAACTGACCCTTTACCCTTCCTGTAAAAGCTGCTGACTTGGAACAGGAACTGTCCAGGCAACAGGGATCAACCTTGTACCCAGGCAGCCTTGCCCTTGGCTTTGTGCCCCTACTGGCTGTCCGACAGATTCTCTGGCTACTTGACCTGGCTTGCCCAGGGACCTTGAGTTTGGCCTGATCCTTTGGGTTCCTATCCTGACTGGTATGGTCTTCTGGATACCCAACTTTGGCCAGCCCAGTTCTCTGGGCTGAATTCTCAATTCAGCCCAACTCTCTGGATCTAAGACTCGGATTTTCAGAGAGACTTCTTGGCTTCCAGCTTCCTGGCTCCCCTACACTCAGGCTCTGTGCACCCCTGTCAGATCTTGGTTACTTCTTTAGACCCTGGGCAGGCCCCAGATCTGGCCACCCATGAGCCAGCATGATGGTAGAAGGGACTGTGGATCTGATTTATTTTCTTCTCACCATGATGGACTTAGGCCTTGTACATCGAAGTAATAAAATAGAAAACTGGAAGTAAAATATTTAGATACTTCTCCCCCTAGTTAATTAACTGCCTTAATTAATAAGACAGCATTCTTCTAAAAAGCAAGAATACCAGACTTTGTTGGCCAGCAAATGAGTTTTTAAGCAAACTGTTGAAGACTGATTTTTTATTTTTTTTTTATTTTTTTATTTTTTTTTGTATTATGGAATGTGTCTTAGGTTGGCACACAACAAATGATTTAACAGATTGATTCCTTTCATAATAGATTAATACCATATTGTATTTTACCTCTTAGTGCATGCTAAGTTTATTCTTTAAATTGTGCAGTGGTGGTTTAGGATCTCAAACCATCCAGGCATGTGAAGGAAGACAATTATTTTCAGTAGGATAACTTAATTTAGCATCAAAATTGTGCTATACATATTCTAAGCACTATTCAAGGATGAAAGTGCACAGCTCTTTTTTGAGTTTTCTTACATGGTAAGGCCACTGTGTAGTCTACCTTCTTGTATAGCACAGGCCTTATTAGTTCCCCAAATTAATTTGTTTGAAATAGATATTATCATTTTGTTGACATCTAGTCTTTATTTAAAAAATTCCCCAGCTATTGATAAGTTGTTGCACTGGTTAAATGCCATGTTTTTTTTTTTTACAATTTTTTTTATTTCTGGTCTGAATTTATCTAAATTCAACTTCCAAGCAATTGGGTCTTGTCATACCTTTGTATAAGGTCTTTGCTGTGCCCTGGAGGCTGGGAACCCCAATCAGCTTTCCCCCCTTGGGGGACACATCCAAGCCCTTGACTCTGATTTGCCTCTAAGGCTGGGAGTGCTTTATGCTTGTAGTGTAGGGGGAGCCCAGGATCACGTAACATGGTTTGATCTGATTCCCACAATCATGCCTCCTGCTATGGACATGTAGCATGGCAGGAAGCACAAATTTTGGGATTGTGCATCAGATCCCATGGTGCCTTTAACTGAATGTCTGCCTGGGGACATAGGTACATAAAGACTCTGATCAACTCTGTTACTTCCCTCTTCCCCTTTTCCACCCACATAACCTTCCTAAAAAGAGCTTGAATCTCTCACAGTAAGACAGTTTTCAAAACCTTTGTTTTCATGGGTCTTCTCTCAACCCTGAATTGGCAAAGTTGTCATGTTGGGAGTGCTGTTAAAGCCCTGATGGTCCATGAAATGTGCTAGAGGCAAGAGGCAGGAAATGTGCTAGAGGCAGGAGTTTTTTGTGATGCCTTTCTTTGGATCAATTGTTTAGTTAGGAGAGATGTTGGTCAAACTTTTGGGAACAAAGTACTCTTCTCTTAGGTCTGCAATTTCTGCCTGCAAACTTGTGTAACATCTCTCTCAATTATACCAACTGTACATTTGGACCAATAAAAAATGTCACGCACAGACACAAAAAAAATACTTGTACTGGTTTCAGAGTTAATTAGTGGCAGACTTTGAATCAGATCTGGGGATTTCCTGACTTTTATCATTATATTTTTTTGCTCCAGATCACAGGTGCACAGATACATCATTACCCTATCAGATCAGCACCAATATGAGGAAAATGGAGAGCATCAGTAATTGGCTTTTTTTTGTCTAATGTGGCTGATAAATGCTGTGTGTATGCGCACAGCCTCAGTGAAGTCTGGCAGTGTGGAGAACAGTTGGGTCTGGCTGGTAAGTGTTATGCCGGAAGGGGTAAGGGAGGAGGGGGTGCAGATTGAGGCCCTCTGGTGAGGGAGGGAGTGGGGCTGGGGCAGGGGCAGGGGCAGGCTCTGCCTAGCCAAGGCAGGGTGGGGCATGGGATGTAGCTGTGGCTTGTATAGGGGCTGCGGGGAGCAGGGGATGGCTCCTGCCGCTGTGTGCACCCTGGAAGGGTATGGGGAGCATGTGCCTCCTGATCTGCATGGAGCTGTGGCTTGTCTGGTAGGTGGAGGGTGGCTCCTGCTGCTGCAAACACCCTTAGAGGGCATGCGGGAGGGGGGTGCCCCTGGATCTATGTGAGAGGCGAGAGTGGGCTGCTGCTGTGGGCTGGGGTGAGGGCTGTGCTGAGCTCTTCCCAGCATGGCACTCAGGGCATGTGGTGGCAGCACTGGGAGGGAGGGTTGAGGGGGTTGCAACGAGCACTGCCACTGCCTGCCCCCAAGCAGCAGCCTACCCTTGCCTCTCACACAGATTCAGGGGCACACCCCCCCATATCTCCCCAGTGTGTGTACAGCAGCAGGAGCCGCCCCCCCCCGGACAAGGCTCGGCTCTATGCCATGCCCTGCCCTAGGCCCCGCCCCATCCTGGCTGGGCAGCACCTGCCTCTTCCCTTGCTCCATCCCTAGTGCCAGCTCCACTCCCTCCTTCACTGCAGAGGCCTCGATTTGCCCCTCACGCCCCCCCCCCCCCCGCCATAACAGATTTACCAGCCGGATGCCGCTCTCTATGCTGTGGGGCTGCATATCAGATCAGTAACAGCCAATGTGGTTCATTAAAAATTGCCATTGGTATTGGCCCAAAAAATCTCTCATCAGTGCACTCCTACTCCAGATCATGCTGCTTTTCTTTTTACACACCAAAAGAAGTAAGAACTTGTTTATGTGTGAAAACCCAGCAAACCAAATAGTAGTAAAGGGATGTGATTTTATTTAATTTTTTTCAGGAGCGAGACAAACAAGCATGCATGTAAGTCGATAGAGAAGAGAGATGTGAACTAGATCAGAGTCTGTACTACCTTATTAAGTCAAGAGATAAAAAAAATAGGTCAAATGGTATAAGAACCAGTAATATACTGTCCTGCTGGGACCAGCCCATAGGCTTAGGTAATACATGAAGGAATTTAGTAACTACATTCAGAAGATAGGGCTTGAAGTAAATGTGGATGCTATTTTTCTTGACTTAAACTTATAGGTCAATGACAGATGTGAAGAAAACAAAATGGTGCTTTAGTGGACGAGGTAGCACATCAGTTTGACCCGGCTCCCCAGTGGTCTATATAGATCGGGAGCTTTAGCAGGGGTTTTTGGCACTTTTTTATGTAGTAGCTGATTCAATCAGCTATTAGATAAAAGTGCCAAGAAGCCTCGATGATGTACCCGATCTATACAGATGTTGGGCAAGCTGGGTCAAACCAATGCCATGCCTTTTCTGGGCATGCGCTGTGCTTGGCATAGGGGAAGGCTGAGCTGAAAGTAAAGCGCTGGGGTTTTTTTTCCACCTCTGTAAGCAGCCATAGTGAACAGCTTCTTTTATTTATTGTTAATATGACTTTTTTTTAACAGCAAAATAGATGTGTAATTAATATTAACTCTGCCTAAGTGCCATAGGCGTTATATGTTTAGTAATTAATGTCAGAACAGAGACCTAAAAGTGGGCCCCACCATAACTGCTAGGGGGTGTTTGTGCTGTTGATTTATTGAAAATGGATGGTACTTTATAGTCTGGCAAAGAAGACAATATTGTATTTGAAACTTATCCATTCATTTTTTGATATGTAACAAACACTGCTTGTTTCCCGTGTATTTAATTTATACACAAATATTTATGTGGATGCAAACACATTCTTTCACATGAGGTTGACAAAAGATCAAATGTTTTCACAGACTTGCATAAATGACTGCGTGTATATTAAGATTACTCATATGATAGCCATATGGCATTTTCACAGTTTTTTTAAAATTTTGATTGTTTGTAAACAAGTTCTATATGACTCAGGACTATGAGCCAAAGGGCTTTTTAAATCAGTGGAAAGGATTTTGTTTTCTTCAAAGAGCTTTCCATTAGGCCCCAAGTGCCTGATTTTTTCCTGTGATCCTTGATGAATAGACATCATTGTATTTATGTTGTTGGTCAAAATGTACTAGGAGTCTTTCTAACTTACAAAATGGATCAGTAACTCCTATTCTTTTTGAATGTGTAGATATACTGTCATATAAGATCTCATTTTTATGGAAGTATCGTTGAAGGATTATGACCAAGCTTTCAAGCCTTGTTTGGAAACTTCACCAATGTGAAATATGTGGTCAGAGGCATCCCTGGTTTGAGAAACATTTAAATGAATCTACTTCCATTAAAGAAAAGTGAGTCATCCTTGAAGGACTGTGGTCACCAGGGTTCCTAGATATCTATTTGCCATGGAAAAACACAGAATTTGTGTTTTTACAGAGACTCTTTAGTGTCAGTGGAAAAAAAAAAATACTGAAAATAAAATGCTGGCTCCCCAGTGGGAGTCAGCGGTTCTCATAGTTGTGGCAGCTACTCACTGTGGGGGGGAGGGGGCAGGCTAGGGGTGCAGAGAAGCTGGCACACAGGGAAGCAGCCAAGATGGCCCCGACCCTCTGAGCCAATCAGCAGCCAGGGGCAGGGCCACCTGAAGGACGGTTGTCGTGGCTAATTAGCAGCAAGAGGCAGGGCTGCTGGAAGGGACAGCGCTCTCAGCCAGTTGGTGGTGAGAGGGGCTTGCTGTGGAAAACAGTTGGATTTTAATGGTTTTTTTTTAAATCAGAGGGTTTTTGTTTTTTTTTTTTTTTAGTATGGAAAGTAGTTCATGTTATTTGACATGGTCATTGCAACACTTAAGACATGTCAGCCTCGCTTCTTCCTTCTGTGCCTAAAATGTAAAGTAAAAAGTTAGGAGACCCATTCTTTATATTTTGCTTAAATGGGCAACACCTTTCTTTATAACTCCACTGGGCTAGTGAAATAAATGGAAAATAATTTCAAATTTACCTCGGTGAAAATGGCAGGAGCCAACAATTTTGTAATGGCCTGTGAAGGTGTTCAAATACTATGTAATAGGCATGACAGTTACAGTATGTGAAATTTAATGCTCTAGCTGCTTATTGATCTTCCCTTTAACCAATTGTATGGGCACAAGCATTTGCACTTAGCACCTGCTGTTTTTACATTAATGCTATCTTTAGCATTGTTATGTGGGGGTGGGTTTGAAAACTGCACTTGATACCGAGCCAGAATCCTTTAAAAATATGTATCTATTTTCTACATTCATTCCACAATCGTTTTATTTTCAATTTAGTTGTCAATACTGGGTCTTCTTAGTAAGTTTTATATAACTCCAATTTTCTTTTCAGTTTTATTTTAAACACTTTTTATATTCCAGATGTTGTTGTCAAATTAAAATACACAGGCCTGATTTCCTGGCTGTACCTACTAGTTCTTTGGGACTAAAGGGATGAGGAATAGCTTCAAAGAAACTGGTCACATCTGCCTGATTTTTAAATGGTTCTTATAATTCTTTGGTAATTGATGTGAATCTGCCAACACTTTATTAAGAACCCTTAAGGGCAGTCCAGATGCCCACATTTAAGCTCACAAGTTGATAAGAGGGCCTGATAAGTGATAAGGAGGCAGGCTGGACCTTGGTGTTTCCCTGTTCCAAAAGGTATTAGCATAGTCAGCAGAGGTAGATGCTCCAGAACTTCAAAGGGGCATTGCATTGGGAAGCAGGAATCACAGGAGTTGGAGCTGACTGCAGTCCTCCTAGTGATCCAGAGGCATTTTCCTTTCCTTTGTCCTCCACAATGCAGAAACCTATGGAGGGATCTGCTGCTGCATGTTCCACATGTGCTTCAGCTGTGGCTGCTGTAATAACAGTTTACTGCTTCATTGCAGTAATACCCAGGCTAGGCTAGTATCAGGATCAGGTCCCATTTACTGTGGCAGGGTAGAGACAAGGAAGACTGGTTCCTTCTCTAAAGAATTTACATTCTAGGATGAAAAAAAACAGTTTCTGTGGGTTATTTTTTGTTTTTCTTCAAAAGTTTGTCATTTCTCAGCGAAGAAAGAAATAGTATTGCTCAGGTTTAAGGTCAAGTCTCCTTTTTACTGTCTCTAAACTTTATTTCACTGTATTGCTAACTGCAAATTTAGGGGAATTATCAGAGTGATTTCATATTAGCATAAGCAACTAGTAAGCAGACACTGAATGTTCTGTTTTTGTATGCCTAATAAGCAGGTAAGTGTTACAGCCCTACCTAGAGAGCTGGTTCTTGAGCTAAAGTTGTAGCAGTTCTTGCTTTTAGTACCACGTTGACTTGCAATGGTGGCTATTGCAAAAAATCATAGACCATCACAGACTGTGATGTCAAAAGTACCCTTCTTTAAATTTTGTAACAAGCCTAAATCAGTACAATATTTTTGATATGTTTCCTTAATTGAATGCACCAGGCACAGTGTGGCTTTTTGCTTAAGAAACTGATATTGGCAGAGGAAGGCATTTAAACGTACAACCGCTTTTTTGTTAATATATGTTTATGGATACTGGAATTTGTATACCTGTATCTATATAAGCATGCCCTGGGGATATGAATGCATACTTTGTACTAGGCAGAGAAGTCATTTTAAAATGTTGCACAGCCTACTCAGTTGATGAGACTTAATTAATGTGTTTTCCCCAACTGTAGCACCTTCTGTCTAAGGATTTCCAAGTGTTTTACAAATAGTAGTGAATTACTGTGCGGTGGTAGGCAAATACTATGTCTTCGCCTGTTTAATAGGGGTGAAAATGGAGGGAAGAGGAATTTAAATGACCTTCACAAAGACTGTAAGGGAGAGACAGAATTGGAACACGGAGCTTCTAACTCTACCTTATCCATAACAGTATCCTTCTTCCTATTTAAATTGGGAAACACTACTGAATAAAAAGGGAAAAATATGATCTCTCTAATGCTTTTTTATTTGAAATCTTTATTGGCACCTTCTCTATTAAAGCACTGGTGCTTAGCATTTTACATCTGGTTGAACGCTGCTTAACTGCTTGGCCCTGGTTGTGCAGAAGAACTTTTGCTACAATATTTGGATTATATGGAAGCCATCACCATTGAATGTCATTTAAGTTTCTTTTCTTGGAGGTGTACTGATTAAGTACTGTCTGACTAAGTGGCATATACTGAATCTAGTTTTCCTGCTCCAGGTTCATGGTCTTTTCAGTGAAATGACTGGGAAGAATGCCAAGTAAAAACAGTCAGTACTCCTTTTTTTTATTTTACTCCTTTTTTTTATTTTACTCCTTTCAGATCCTTTAAGTTTCACAAATGTCATACTTGTCCAAAAGTATAAAACCCTTCCTGCCTTGAACAGTTGTATGCTCTTCCCAGATAGATTCCTCGGTGTGCACGTGGCTAAAAACAATTAATAAACATAGAATCTGGATGTAGGTAGATTGTTATTTTTAGCACAGCAGGAAGTTCACTTACTTGCCTCCTGTATAGAGCTGGTCCAGTAACCAGGCTGGACCTGCTGGCAGAAGATGCACAAATGGGAGAGGGATCAAAAAATAGATGATGCTGTCAAAATGCTTGCCGTGATGCCAGTAGTTTATTGATAGGGTCTGCTGGGGTGGGGCTCAAGGGCACTCTGTCAGCAAAAAGAGGCCATGTTTGAATGATTTATCATTTCAGCTTCCTATTATAATTACTTAAAGTACTAAATCATGTGCAACAAATCTAACACTCAAGTGGGCAAGGAGATTGCCAGTCCCATTTCATTAACAGCCACTGGCCAAAAGAACGATGTTCTCTTAGGTTAAAACAACAATTAGAGGACCCATAACATATCAAGGCAGGCCTCTGAGAAGGGATACTGGTAGCAGAGACATTTTTCACACAGCTAAGCTGCTTCAGTGCATAAATTAACTCTTAGTTCAATTACATCAGTCAGGTATGTTGTGCATATGCATGACTGAGCTTTGTGTGTGCATGTGTGTGGGAACCAGAATGTAGGCCTGTTGATTTATGAGAAAGGGTAAGAGAGGTTGGAATTGGTAAGCAAACCAAACAGTACCTTAGCAGGACAGAATATCAAGCAGTCTTTAGACAACTGCTTGGTTATAAATACTAGTATTAGAATTGAGTTCTTTGTTTACATTGCAACAGACTGTGCATTATAATTTTTTTTTCATGGCCAAATCAGTTAGATTGGTCCTAAATACTCAGTAACCAGACTGGTTTACTGTTTAAAATGGCAGTTAAATTCAAAATGCTTATACGGAGCAGGGGATATCCTAAAAGGAAGTTCAGTAGGGAACACATTTTTTGATTCCTTAAATATTTCAGATAACTCTTCATCATGGATTTGGTTTAATATTAATTTAGATGTAGTAATGTGCTACTTGGTCTAAAGACCCATATAGCCTTTTTGATATACAATTCCTAGGGACTGGGAGAAGAATGAATTTACACTGTGTGAAGTGCAGGACAAAAAGGTGTTCTCTCCACAGATATGTTTTGACAGGTATTATTGGAAAAGTAGCACAGACAATATAGCTGTTGATTAATCTTAGTATAATGACAGGGAAACTGGAAAAGATACCTGTTTTATTTGAATCAAAATGGAATAAAAGAGATTATCTGAAATCTACTTGATAAAACACTGCATGGAAAAATACGAACAGTTGTGCATTTAAAATGCATTTTTATTACTCAGTATTTATTTCTGACTGCACTAGGTTCAGTGAATCACTTGACTGATCTTAGTTACTGTAAAGTTTTAATAGGTAACACTTAGAAACCCAGATAGTTTAAAAAACTGTCAACCTGAAAATCGCCCTTTGTAACCTGCATAGTTATAAATTACACTTAATAATCCAAAAACAAATAAGGAAAAGAAATGCTGTTCATTGTGTGTTTGGTAGCATTTGATTTTGTGCATGGTTTTTCTCACTGTTAGGGAGTTGTTTTGTGGTTTTTGAACTTAAGGAATTTTAAAACTTTGTTTAACTTTCTGTTTAAAAGGCTACTTAGCAGCGACTTTAATGTACAAAATTGTCATTAAAATGTTCAGATGGACTGTGCCCCTTCAAAGAGTAAGCATCAACTAAAAATAAGTTGTATAATACTGAATTTATACCAAACAGAAAAGAGATTGCATTATCTTTTGTTGTCTGTGAAGTTAGATTAGTCCTTGCGTGCTTTATATTCTTATGTGCCTGAAGAATCTATTTGTTTAGGACCTACTCTGACACTTTCTTTTGGTGTTAGTGGGTTTGACCAGGTCACTAAAGACAAACGCTTGCTGTCACTTTTTTAGAATTTTATTTTCCTAGTTATGACACTCGAACAAGTCATGACAATTCTGTGTACTAATCTGTACAATCCTATACTTAAGATGAGGATGATGAGACAAAAGTCATTACATTTTCTTGAAATCTGTGATTGAAACTTGCTTTTTACAGTGGTCTGATTTTTCTGCTGTTACTTTCCAGAATAGATTCCATTTACATCAGTAGAGTTACAGGGTTTGAGGTTGGTGTTAAATGAAAGCGAGTGAAACCCAGTCATTTCAAAATATTGTATTATTTGTACCTACAATAAAAATAAACACTAATGAGCAGTATTCTTGGACCTGCAGTGTGGGCAGAAAACATAGTTTTGATTTTGGTAATATTATTTAGAAAAAAGCATCAAGATTGGGAGACTTGAATATAATGGGTGAGAGAGAATTTGAGAGAAAAAATGGTCTCTCTAGTTATAGGCCTGAATGACTGATACCATGTGGTCAGCTGTGGAGGACAGCAAGAAAAGATATTGCACAAAAAATTAGGAATACGGTTTTGTCCAAGTATATGTAAGCTGACAGTGATACAGCCAAGAGGGTATATCAAAGATGTGAGCCAAGATGGAGTTTGGATAGAGGCTCTGAGAGAGTTTTTTTTTTTTTAAAGGAGAACTGAGCCATAGTTATACACTGAAGACATCTATGAGAGGCATCACAAGGAGAAGAGAGGACCCTCTTGATCTAGGGCAATGTGAAACTTCTGTTAATAATAATAAAAAGGGAAGGGAAGAGAACCTAATTATAACTAATAAAACATGATTTTACATGGGTAGTATTTACACGGTAAGTACAAATAAGAGCTTAAAGGAGTCTTGGAGAATGGAGTGTTTTGATTGTGTTTTTTTTTAACTTTTAATGCAGCTCTTACTGTCCTAAATGATGAAAGTAATCTATGACTTGTATCTAGAATATGGGTCATTGTCTTCCTAAACTAAGACTTGTCAGATTACTGTAAGCCAGCTGTAGCAATTAATACCAGTAAATGCAAGATGTCTGCCTAACCCGGCTCTACAGGAACTCTTTAAATCCACAGCTTATTTAAAAACTGGCACCATTAAGTCTAAAAGCAAGTTATACTCTCTTACTGACGCATCACTTGCATTCAACATTTAAAACTATTATTTTTGTTGCAGTTGAGAGCAGAGGACTAACTGAGTACTTGAGCTTCCTTGGTTGTAGCCATGCATGGGATAGCTTCAGTGGCTATGCTGCCAGCAGTGCAGTGGCAGCTGAGCCAATAGCACTGCTATTTTTGGACCCCACCCCAGTGTCAGTGTCTGGGGTTGGTGCTCCAGTTGCCCTTCCTTTGTTATACTACTGCAGAAGTTGGCAACCTTTTGGGGCCAAGTGGTAAAACCCCCCCTGCAGCTTAGACTTGGAAGATGTTGGTGTGCCGGGGTGGATAGTGAGGGAACCACGAAAGGCCCAATCCTTATTGTGGCAGCATAGCTCAAGCCCCTTCCCTACCATGCTCTCCCAGGTGCACTTGCAGCTGCTGCCAGCAACAGGCTGTGCTGGGGTTCCAGACCCTGGTGCAGCAGCTTGCAGCCTTTTGCTTGCTAGGTACAAGCAGCCCTAAGAAAGAGGGGAGAAAGAGATGCTTGCTTCCTGCCATGCCATTGATTTAAATGGGTTGGGAGGGGGACTTGCGGCACCCATAGTGGTACCTGGCAGCAGATGGGGCTGCCTGGGTGGCTACAGGCTCCTTTCCTGCAGGGTTTCCAGCCACTGCAGGGGGTCAGACTTGATGATCTACTCGGGTCCCTTCCAGCCCTAACAACTATGAAACAGTGCTGGCATCTCCTTCAGTGCCTGCTCCTCACAGGTTGTGGGTCCTTGGGTGCCGGCTGCCTCCAGAGCTCCTTGAGGCAGAATGCTCTGAGGCAGGGGGCCAGACGCTGCCAGGCACTCATGGACTGGGCATGGCAGCGGGCAGCTGATGCCTACTTCCTTTGTCACATCCTGCTTTCCTGGCATCTTCTGGTTTTGCTTTGAAGATGTTGGGAGAGCTCTGGCCTGGGCACTAGGATAAAAAGGACGCCAACTGTGCAGTGGTAGCAGTACAGTGAGGATGTGGCAGCCAGGCAAGGAATGCCAGGGGCTGCAGCAGGTGGGGCCAAGTGAGGAGTTCCAGGATCTGCACGTGGGAGACAGGTTGAGCAGGTTATGGGGCTTACCATGGGACATGGTCCACAGGGGAGTGCTGTGCACAACTTCCTGCTCATGCTGGTGGCTGATGCTGGTCCATGGCTCCTTCCTGCAGGGCAGCTGGACTGCACATAGCTCCATAGTGGTGGCAGAGCTTCAGTGGCTGCTCACAGCGGGGCTCATCCTTGGGGGTGCTAGGCCATGGCTGCCGGCCCCAGCCTGGCTCGTCAGTGCCTGTCCCTTCACATAGTGCAGGACAGCAGTAGGGGCTGTCTGCACTATTTCCTTTCACTTTCCAGCCCAGGCAGGGGTGTGGGTGGCTCAGCTCCATGTCCTCTGCAGCTGGGGGAGTCCACAGCCCAGCCTGGCCAGGCCCTAGGCTGCTTTCCTCACACCCACACCCCAACCCCAGGCACTACTAGTGAGAGCTAGTGAGACCTGTCAGTGTGGCAAGTCTCCATCTCTGCTAAATAGGAGAGGAAGATGTGGAATCAGATGTGCCTCCTGGCTGCTGCCATATCTGGTCTAGGGCTGAGCAGCTGCTGTCTGCCAGTGAGCCAGGGCTTCTTGTAAAAGGACTTGCAGGCCTTCTTGCTGCCTGCTGCGAGCAGCCTGGGCTCCGTGGCCAATGGTGGCTGCCCAGAGCCAGTGCCGGATGTGGTGTGCCAAGCAAAATGACTTTGTGTCATGCTCTGCCATGCATGCCGGGGGTTGATGGCCTCTGCATTACTGGTTAACAGTCTACCTGAGAAGGAAACACTTTACTTTCCTTTCTCAAAAAATTTCCATCGCTACCATGTACATATCGTGACGTAAATCTTTAGATTGAGCTATGTTTTTTAAACAGCTGTAGCTATTACATATGCGCAACACATATGCCCAGAATTGAGAAATTATTTTCAGTTTCAAAATGGGATTAGAAAACTATATTTCCAGTTCCAAAGCTTCAAAATTCAAATCTTACCACAAGCTCAGGCTGAGATGATTCAGATTTGGGCCTTAGAAACTTGTTTGAGGAAAAAGATTTTTAATTGATTTTGAAGTTACAGTTATTAGTTAAAAAGTCAGCTTTGGATAAGTTTGGCTTTACCCATGTAAATTTATTTGAAGATTTGTTTCTTTTTCGTGTTCTTACATTTACAGGATCTCTATAAAAGCCATGTTTACATAGACATATTTGACCCACTCTTTTAGGCTTCATTGAAGTCTGTGAGGTTTTGAAGGTTTTGCTGAACTGAGTCCTAATTTATTATCTTCCTCCTAGAGGAATACAGGCAGTCCTCAGACTTAAGACACAATTGGTTCCTGAAAACTGAATTGAAACGATGCAACTCGGAACCAGTTTTCTCCTAAGAAAGAATGTTATAAATGGGGGATTGGTTCCTGAACCAAGGCCCGATTACCCTATTTTCACCAAAAATACCCCAGAATTTTGTACTCAATCAATTATAGATGAGTAATATAGCTACATCAATATATTTATATTAGCAATCATATTGATTTGGAAGGACTTCTTTGACGTGACTTTGCTGGACTTTTTGAAGGGCTCTTGGCTGGAGTCTTCTCAGGAGTCTTGGCTGCAGGTTTTTCTGGAGTCTTGTCTCTTTTCTTAAAGAAAGTATCCAAGGAAGTTTTGACAGATGTACTCCAGGGTGATGTACTCCAGGAACAAGTTTGCTGGCATGGCATTGCATTGGATCAAGCATTGTAAGTTGAAACTGGCGTTGTAAAGTTGAAATAAGGTGTCAATTCATAAACGTTTTTAAGTGCAAAATGTTGTAATATTCTAAGTTGAGGACTGCCTGTATAAAAAGCCTTAGGGATTTGATAACATGACCTCATGGCTGTGCCCCATTGGTCACTTCCTTCTGACCGTTTGATGTGCCAGATTTATACAAAGGGACTTTTTAGGGCCCTCAGAATTGGGACCAGGACTCTGAACTGCTGTGTGTTGTTGTTGTTTTTAAATGTTCTTAACTCCAGTCGAATCTCCTTTACTCCATTCTGTCTAATAAGAAAGCAGCATTGGACCCTAAGATGAGAAGTTATATTGATGAAATTCTCATCTTGCTCTTCTCTGTCTGTCCTTTTTAAAGTCATTCTGGGATAATGAGTTTAGGAGTACCTTGACTAAAAAGCCCAAATTAAAACAAGGTGGCAGTTGGACTTCAGAGTTTACACCATTGTGACATGAGTTTAGTAGTGAATCAGAAAATGAAATTTAAACTTGCAAGCATGGATGAATCTGAATATGCAGAAATATCGTTTTAGTATATGTACTTGTATCAGACAAGCCAGCACATGTACTTTTTCAATAGTTGAAAGAACTAAAAAAGTAAACTAAAAAGACGTAAACTACAGAGGTTATATTGGCATTAGACGTAGATTGATGAAATTATAAACATAGCTCGTTATAATAATTAGTACATGAGTCAAGAAATCATCATAACTTGGTTGACTTACAAGAAGTCTAATCTTAGACAAATAAATACCAACTGAAATACCTGCTTTAAAAATATTTATTTAATAACTCTAGGGTTGGACTGTCAGTTTGCAGTGAGCTGTTGGTAAGAGGTGTGTATGTGAGAACTTGGATAATCACATTATCCCTCCTTTTCTCCTGTAGAGGTAGGAGAAGGGATTAACCTACCACAAGTCAATACCTGTCATGTATGCTCCCTCAAGTACTGGCAAAACTAGGGGCCAGGTACAGATATTGTAGTTTTACCAGTATAAGTGACTGGAAATCTGTAACAGAACAGAAGTTTGGCGCATACAGACTGGTTAAAAAAAGAACTGGTTTAAGTTTTCTAAGAAGTTGTGTGCCCCAGCCCCCTAACTATTTTTGTTGCCCTCCACTGGACTCTCTCCAACTTGTCCATATATTTTCTGTAGTGGGGGACCCAAAACTGGACACAGTACTCCAGATGCAGGCCTCACCAATGCAGAATAGAGGGGAATAATTATTTTGCTCAATCTGTTTGTAAGGTTTCTACTAATGCAGCCCAGTATGTGTTAGACTTCTTGGCAATAAGGGCACATTGTTGACTCAGACCAACCCTCCCATTGTTATAAGTCATGGTGCTTTCTGTGAGTTAAACCAGGGAACTGCACATCTGTCAGCACCTTTTGTGTTCTGGTCACTACTAATTTAGACTATGCTGCTTCCATACAATTAAATAAATTAGATTGATTCTGCCTCAGGCTTTTTGAATGTCTGTACTTAGCCTGGCATGTTCAGCATTACAATCAAGGCCACTTCCCAGCTGCCTGTAGTGGATGCAGGGCTCTGCTAAGTGTTTTTCCTTCCCTGGCTCATAATTGCGTAGGATAGTCCATATTACCTGTGTATTACTGCATTGTACAATGGGAAAGGGAGACTCTCAAAGAATAAGTGTCTGATTATGTTTGAATTTATGAGAAAATAACAGACAGGAAGATGAGTGTTTAAGAACATGTAACAATAGGATCAATATTCTACTTGGGTCATATATTATTTTTGTAATTTCTGCATGGAAGCTTATTTCTTTTGCATGTCTTCTCTGTGGTTTAATAGGTCTTTATTTTAAGCTATATACTGCTGATTGTGTGTTAAGAATAACAGGGTCCATGCTTAGACTGAGGCTGAGGTTTTAATTGAGTGATTTCAGAAGGATTTTTGTTTAGATATCAAATAACAAAATACCCCTTTGTTAGCATAAACTCCTGCAGCACCTTGGCTTAGTAGAGGACTAAGAACCGAATTACCTGCTTCCAAACTTCTTCCTTGGCTGTTTGTCTTTGTCTCGGTTGCCCTAAATACTGATGGGCAGTGGTAGAAGTTTGCTTTTGGTGTTCTTACCCAGTGCTGGTGTGAGTCCTGTCTTCAATTACTGTAGCTCTGACTGGCATCTACTCAGACAGGTGGAAAAGGTGACCCTCATCTTGTAGTCCCTTTGTTCTTTTCCTTCCATCATTCTCTGAGCAGTTTCTTAGTTTTGTTTCTAATGGCATTTGATCATTTTTTATTGTTTCATCTATTACGAGTCATTTTGTGCCAGGTGTTATCCAACTTGGAACCTTCAGTCCTAATTTTAAGGTTCTGTCTCTCTTGGAGGTCCTTGGCATGATGGAGAGAGAGAAATCCAAACACTTATTGAGTGGATGATGAGATTTACAAGCTCTAACCTCATACTGCAAGGATGTATTCCTCGTGTTTCATTGGTGGTTTTGCTTTTGGCCTTTTCCCCCTTCCAGATCATGTTAGCAGAACAATTAGGAAGGTCTTGCTGAAATGGTGATTCATCATTTTTCTTTTTCAGGACTTTAGGTTGAATAAACTACATCTCATAGGTTTCATAGACATTGCTGCTGGAAGGGACTTCAGAAGATCATCAAGTCCAGCCCCCTGCCCCAGTGTCAGGAAATCAGCTGGGGTCATGGGATCCCAGCAAGATAAACATCCAAATTTCTCTTGAAGGCATTCAAAGTAGGTGCTTGGACTACTTACAGCGGCAGGCTATTCTAGACCTTGGGGGCTCGGACAGTAAAGAAGTTCTTCCTTACGTCCAGCCTGAAATGGTCTTGCAGTAGTTTATGACCGTTTGACCTTGTCATCCCTTGGGGTGCTCTGGTGAACAAACGTTCCCCCAGATACTGGTGGTCACCCTGATTAAACCTGTAGGTGGCTATCAGGTCACCCCTGAGCCTGCGCTTTTCCAGGCTAGAGAGCGCCGTGGCTCTCAGCCTGTCATCTTAAGGTCTGTTTTCCTGACCTCTGATCATGCGCATGGCTCTTCTCTGGACTCTCTCAAGTTTCTCCACATCCTTTTTGAATTGTGGAGCCCAAAACTGGATGCAGTACTCCAGCTGTGGGCTCACCAAGGCCAAGTAAAACAGGAGAACGACGTCCTGGGGTTTGCCCGAGAAGCTTGTATGAATGCAATCCAGCATTTTGCTTGCTTTACTAGCAGCAGCATCACATTGAAGGCTCATGTTCGTCTTGTGGTCAGTCATGACCCTTAAGTCCCTTTCATCCGTAGTGCTAGCCAGCATAGCACTGCTGAGCCTATAAGGATGCTGCAGGTTTTTCCTCCCAGGGTGGAAAGCCTTGCATTTTTTGGTGTTAAACACCATTAGGTTCTCTTCCGCCCATTTGCTGAGCCTGTCCAGGTCAGCCTGGATCACTCTCCTGTCCTCAGGTATGGATGCTTTACCCCGAATTTTGGTATCATTGGCGAACTTGGCCAGTCCACTACTGATACCAGTGTCTACATTGTTGAACAAAATAGGTCCAAGGACAGAGCCTTGAGGGACCCCACTGGTCACAGGGCACCATGAAGAATGACTTCCGTCAACCACCACCCTCTGAGTCCAGCCACGGAGCCAGTTCCCCAGCCAGTGGATCGTGGTGGACCCAAAGCCACAGTTAGCCAGTTTTGCCAAGAGGTGATCATGGGATACCAGATCGAAGGCTTTTTTTTGAAGTCAAGATATACAACATCAATCTCTTTCCCCTTGTCCAGGTGATAGATCACCTGGTCGTAAAAGGAAATGAGATTGGTCAAGCAAGACCTTCCCACAGCAAACCCATGCTGGCTATCCCTCAGGATGTTGCCATCAGCCAGTCTGTTAAGGATGGCCTCTTTGACAATCTTTTCCAAGACCTTCCCCAGAATAGAGGTCAGGCTGATCGACCTGTAGTTTGCCGGATCCGCTTTCCTCCATTTCTTGAAGATGGGGACTAAATTGGCCTTCCAGTCTTCAGGCACTTCACCAGAGTGCCAGGAGTTCTCGAAGATCCGTGTCAGTGGCTGAGCTATGATGATAACCAGCTCCTTGAGTACCCTGGGGTGTAGACTATCAGGGCCAGCTGACTTGAAGGTGTCCAGCCTCTCAAGGTGTTCCTTTCCAAGGTCAGCATTGATGGAGGGCAAGGAATCTCCCTTACCTGGGCCGCCCTGTCCCATAATGGGCAGGGGCGTCCAATGGGACTGGTGAAAGACTGATGCAGAGTACCCATTTGGTAGGTTGGCTTTTTCATGGGCATCGATCGTCAGTTGTCCTGTGCGATTTAGCAGGGATCCAATGTTGCCCTTGCTTTCCCTCCGACTTCCCACATATCTAAAAAAGGACTTTTTATTATCCTTGATACTAGTAGCCAGTTGGAGTTCTGTCGCAGCCTTGGCTTTCCTGGTTTGCTCCCTGCAGATCTGGACCAGTGCAGAATATTCCTCCTTGGAGGTGGAGCCCGTCCTCCATCCTTTGTAGGTCTTTCTTTTTAGGTGTAGGAGGTCCATTAGCTGCTTGCTGAGCCTAGGGGGCTGCTGCGTCCTTCTGCTGTCTTTCCTCCAAGACGGAATAGCCTTAGCTCGTGCATCCAGGATTGCTCCCTTGAGGAACAACCACTCTTCCTGAACTCCCCTCTCCTTGGGGTTGTAGTCCCTTTAGGGTCTCACCAGCAAGCCTCCTGAGGTTGTCAAAGTCAGCTTTCCTGAAGTCAAGGACTTCTGTATTGCTGACTGACTTGCCAGCTTTACGGAAGCTTTGCGACCACTTGGATTTAGCCGAGCGTTCTTCCCACGGGATGTCTGGGTAGTTGAAGTCTCCCATGACAATCATGTACCAGGAGCATGAGGCCTCAGCCAATTCCCTGGGGAATTCCTGGTCAAGCTATTGATTTTTAGGTAGGAAGTCTGTAATAGACTCCCACCATTGTATCCCCTGTGCTGTGTTCCCCACGGATTTTAACTCAGAGGGTCTTCAGTTGTCCACCCTGGGCATCGATGGTGGCTTGCAGGGACGCGTAGCTTTCTTTGACAGGCAGCTTTTGTCCACTTGATCCCTCCTGTACAGGGTATAGCCATCTATACCTGTGGTTCAGTCATGGGTGGAGTCCCACCAGGTCGCTGTTCTCCCTATGATATCAGAGTTATTTGTGTTTAGCAGGAGGTCAAGTTCCTCCTATTCATTCCTCAAGCTTTTGGCATTTGTGTATAGGCATGCAAGTGTCCCGTTGGGGGCCCTTGCCTTGCCTGCAGTTCATTCCAGGGCTGGGGCAAGGGTGGGCTCCCGTAAGTGCCTTGGCCTTTGCAAAGGTTGCTCAGTGGGGCAGTAGTGGCAATAGTTCCCCCCAGTTTAAAGCCCGGTGGAGCAGGTCCTCCAATCTGGCTGAGAAGAGCCTCCTCCCCAATGGAAAGAGGTGGAAGCCATCCCCTCCCAGCAGCTCGCTGCCTCTCTCTCCAAAGAGCGGACCGTGGTCTTGGAAGCCAAAGCCTTCCCGGTGACACCAGCGTCACAGTCTTTTTGGTTCTCCTGTATTTTCCAAATGTTGTATTCTGCCTTGGCTTTGTGACTTGGTATAATCTGTGGTACTTGTATAGCTAAAAGCCAACAGATCTAAACATTTAGGAGGCAGCGTTATGTATGGCTAGATTTTGGAAGCGCGTGGCTGACTTTTACATGCATATATGACGTTGCTCCAGGTCCAAAGAGATGACTTGCTATAGTGAAATTTGGCATTTTCCTTTAGCAGCCTCCTGCATATGTGAAAAAAGCAAGGAAGGAGAACGCCTCAAGGCTATTTTAAGAGGCAAATCCTGCTTGCATTGAGATCAGTGAAACTTATTTGTGTGACCAAATGTCTTTTCTTTGCTGAGTGAAACATGCATCATGCTATGCTAGAAAATTCATCTTGTGCTTCTTTACATTTTCAATACTGTTTTATGATTTTTAAAATCCATATGATACTGCGTGTCTAACTAATGATCTACCACATTGATTCATACCAGGATGTTGGTCTGAAACTTCTGGCTTTTCTTTATGGTTTTGTTTGAAACAATTTCCCTTCTTGCAATTTAAAAATGTTATTCTTCTTCCTGTTCCCTGTAGCCACAGAAAATAGCTTACCACAATCCTCTTTCTAACCATTTGTCAGCTATTTGAAGACTGTTATCAAATCTCCCTCGGTTGTCTTTTATCCAGACTGAGTATAACCCAGTTCTTTCAATCTTTTCTCATAAATCATGTTTCCTAGACCTTGAACTATTTTTGTTGCTCTCAAATCGACTCTTTTCAGTTTGTCCACATTTTTTTTGAAGTATAGAGTCCAAAACTAGGCACACTACTCCAGGTGAGGGGCCTTACCAAAGCAGAATAGTGTGGATGGCTTCTCTGGACTTGCAAGCCACGCTTCCATTGCTATAGCTCAGTATGCTATTGCTTGTCGTCGCCGCCCCCCCCCCCCAACATAGCATACATTTGGTTTATATTCAATTTGTGGTCCACTATCACCCTCAGGTTCTTTTTCTGTACCGCAGCCTACCTAGTTGTTTCCTAGTACCTCCTTTTTGCATGTGATGGTTCTGTCCAAGGTGCAGGCCTTTGCACTTCATATTGAATATAATTTGCTTAGTTTTAGTTGCACAGTTTATCCAGTATATCTAGGTAATCCTAATTCTGAATCCTAATCCAGCTCTCCAGAGTATCTGCAACTCCATCCAACTTGGTGTCATCTTTAAATTTGCTTAGTGTTTACTACTATTCTTCAAATCCATTAATGAACACAGTAAGTAGTAGTGAATGCAAGGCCTCTAGGGAACTCCGCTTATGTTTCTTGCCAATTAGATACTAAGCCACTGATGACTATTCATTGAACATGATGATCCAACCACTGATGTATCTATTTTACACTTGTTTCATCTAGACTGTATTTCCTTAGCTTACTAATAGAAATGTTGTAGGATACTGTGCCCAAAAACCTTGCTGTGGTCAAGGTATATCATTCATTGCTCTCAACAACAAAGCCTGTTATTCTGTTGTAGAAGGAAATTAAGTTGGTAAGCTTGCTCTTAATGAATTCACGTTGGCTGTTCCTAATCAACTAATTTTTCTTTTACCTGCTTATACATAGATTCCTTGGTAACCTGCTCCATAATCTTCCCAGTTATCAGCATCACACTGATCATTCCTTAATTCTCCAGCTCCTCCTCCTTCCATTTCTTAAAGAATAGCATTATTCTTTAAGTGCTATCTCTCCCTTCAACTATTTGGCTTAGAAACAGCAAACCATGAGTAGTGTATTGTGGCACATGAATTCAAACGGTGCACTTGCTGCCCTTCTGTTATACCTCCAGTTCTGTAATGGAATTATTCTGTGCCAGTTACTGTCTCTGCTGACAAGAAATGCCCATGTATTGATGGAGAAGGTTTTCATGTATTATCATGGCAGTTAATTTTATTATTGGCTACCTCGCCAACATGTCACCAGTAAATGGATCTACATGAAGAAATTGCATGTAGGAAGCTGTATGGAAAAACAAGCTTGTATCATTCCAACTAAAGATGGCTTGCTTCACTGATGAGAGAGGAGGTTCCTTCTCGTCGCTAGGGTCACCTACTACAGGACAACAGCAGTTTGTAATTCATACACACAAAACTGGGTAATTCCAAATTTTAGAACTGGAATGAGGAAGTAAATGATCCTGGCATTTAGTCCAGTACTGAGACCTACACCTCTTCCCCTTAATAATATGGTAGTGTAAAAGTGATGATGTAGACACGATGGTCCGGAAATTATGTTAGAGGCCAGGATTTCTCAGGGTGATAAGTTTTATTGGACCAACTGTATATTTGGGATAGAGTTGGAAAAGTTTGGCATGCAAGACATTCTTCTTCAGGACTATGCTGTGCTTGGCTTGTTCTCATCAGCCCTGAAGATGTCTTGCATTCTAAACTTGTCTAACTAGATTCCAGCTGTACAGTTGGTCCAGTAAAAGTTATTAGACATAATTGCCTTTTTCCTTAATAATATGTCATAAAATTCCCAGCAGCCCATGAACTTAATGCATAGTTAGAGATCTACCCTTATCTCTGCAGCTGCTAGCTCAGTGCATGTAAATTTCTAGAACTCTGCATGTGAACGCTGATGTGATGATAATGGTGCATATAAGCAGGAAATGATCCACATTTCTGCAAGAAAGCCAGTTTGAATGAACAATTGTATTGGAAACTAGATATTAATGTAGTTTTTATATGGTCCTATTAATTACAAACATTTTTAAAACATAAGAAAAAGTGTCTCTTTAAACCACTTAGCCATATGTGATATAACTTTCAAATAAAGACAATTTTTTGTAAGATATTTATGCCCTTAACTGTAACTGTTGAGGTGACTATAAATACAACACACATGTAACAGTCCTTAGATTACATCTAGCTAGTATAGCTAGGTCTTTGATTTTTCCCTTTTTTATTTTTTGGAGGAATTTGTGAGTAGCTTGATGTATTTGACATGCGTGTGACAGCTTCTTGTATATGAGAAGAGCAGTGTGTTATACCACCCAGCTGTGTGTATTTGTCTGTACATCAAACTGAGGAGCAGCACTTAGCCAGATCTGACAATCAAATGTGAGCTAGTACTACCTACACTCAAGAGTGCATTTTAATGTTATGTGCTTTGCCAGCAGGCTGGCATTTGACAAAGAAATTGTCAGGGATTTTTTTTCTCCTTCTTTCTTTCATTTGCTAGCCTGTGTTTTGAAAGATGCATTTTTTCAATTTAAGATTCTTTTACTTTATATATAAACAAGAAATTAATTATATGTTTGTTTTAAAATTAGCAAAGGCAGCCTAGTGTTTTAATTAATTTTGGTGAAATAAAAATGCTAACGTAACTTGCCTCTTTTCTTTTTTTTGGTAATATAAAAGAATTGCTGTTTGGGAATATGCAGTGCACTAACATGCTGTTGTCTGCCAACTTAATCTAAAGTTACATTTTGCTTGGTTTCACCAATGGTTCAGTGTCAATTTATAATGTGTCCCCAAAGAAAACTGTAGACTCTGAGAGATCAGAGTACATTTCTACTTTGTAAATTTCAATGCTGTTCTTGTCAGTCTAGTTAAGATCAGCAAGGGAGGTTTGTGAGTGGTGATGTATTAGTTCATGCTACCTGCTTTTGGATATGATTGACTGACTGACCTCATAACTGTAATACTTCAGCATCCCACTTTTCTTCTGAAATGTAAGAATATACTTTTTTCCTTACTTATGAAACCCCAGGATGCTGTATCCTTCAGTAGTAGATGTGGGTTCCTAATACTTCTGTTTGTCTTGTCCATTATAAGTGCAGGGTTTGATCTGTGTATTATTTTAATTCTTTTCAGGTGACAAAGACAAGGAGGAAGAAAGATTTATTTAGGATATCACACTGAACATGGAAACTTGGAGTTTATTTAAAAAAAAAATAAATGAAGTGTATCTGGATATTAGTAAAATTTGGTTGATAATGTGGCCTTTTAGCACGTAAAATATCTTAATAGGGAGGTGGTAAAAATATGAACTGGGCTGTTTCCAATTCAGGCTTGACAAAGTACTTCAGAGATGTAAGGAATAACCTAGTATTAGCAAGCAGGTGTGCTAGATGATAAAATATTTAGTAGGTCTTTTCCTCATGCATACTTTTGATTTTATGAATTCACTACTTTGTGTTTTCTTTTTTTTTTCCTTTGGAGATTATTTCAATGGGGGTTTTAGTCATAACTTTAAAATAGTGCTATGTCAAATGTGGAAAATAAACGTATTTACTCTTCACACGTACATATTGTGATTCTGGCAAAAAGTTCTTAAATCTTTTTCATGTTTGTAAGTTGGAAAACATATAAAAGAAAAGTTTATTTAAGAGTGTATATATATGTGATTAATCTTCTTGGTATACGGCTAACATCTATTCTAATTTTTTTTCCCCTAAATTACCTCTAATTACCATTTTTATTAGTCGTTTGTTAATGATTAAAGAGATGGAGAGTACCATAGAAGACAGTCACTTAAGTAAAACAAGGTACAGATAAGATGAGTTGTCCTGGAAAAGCCAAAGGAAGTATTTATCTAGAATGTAAAACAGAATATTGCACACCCATAGTTCTGTTTAGGTGGAGGTGTATTTGAGCAACTTGATTGAATGTGCCCATCTCTGTTACGGTTTGTGAATTATAGCTTTGGAAGCCCTGTGGCTAGTTCTTCTCTCTAATGGACTAAGGCAGTTGTTTTCAGACTGTGTTCCATAGAGCCCTGGGGCTCTACAATAGGTCATTAGGGGTTCTGCAAAAAGATTGGGGGTAATGGCAGTGTGGCCTGGGAGGTGATGCACCACTATTGCCAACCTGGGTTGCCTGGCTCTTGTGTCAGTCAGTGATACAAAGGGATTCTATGACTTTAGGAAGCTTGATACATCATAGATACAAAATATGAAACCATGTCATCTATCTTTCAGGGCTGGAAATAATCAGATGAATTGGTGCAGCTCTCAGAGCTGTGACAGCCTCTGCTTCTCCTTTCTGGCTCCATAGGCTGGAGGACATGACTCCATGCTTTGGATCCAACCCCTGGATCTAGAGGTCTTGGAATTTGGCAGCAAGACAATGGGCTGCAGTGTGACAGCTCTCAGACTGTCTTGGCCACCCCTTGTCTAAGGCTTTACTGCCATAAATGTTGTGCAGTAGGCATTGACTTCCTATTTTAATAAGGTAGGCATGGAAGAAAATTGCAGATTTAAAACCCAGTTTTTCTGGGTTTTTTTACAATAATGGGAATGTTACTAGAGTACAACCAGAGCATTCTCGGCTTTCCCACAAAGGTATTAGTTCTACCAAAGAAGTTTTTCCAACCAAATACAAACAAAAATAGTAAAAGATGACAGTTAAAAATAACCCCTCCTTTTCACAGCAATCTCCTGCATAAATGACTGTTACCCATCAGCCAGAGTTGTAGCTGTTTGTTTCAAAAGGCTGAACCCTGGTCTGTGTGCAGTCAGGCTGGAAGGTTGGATTGATGATGAGGTACAAAGAGTATTTCCTCTTCCCTTTTGATTTTAGAAGCCAGAGACTCTGTTGAACATATAGGCTGATGTCTACTTCAGCATTGTCTAGAGCACAGCTGGATGACACTGAACTCATGAGATACATAGAAAGCATAGGATAAAAAAATAAAAATGAGATCAAGGTGTAAGCCAGGTAGAGGTCTTCCTTATCTTGAATATCAGTAGATGTTTACTGGTGTGGTAGGGAGTGTATTCTAAGGGAGAATGAAGGGAAATATAATTTAATATTCTGAAACTGCTGACTAAAGATCTGTTGGCAAAACCCCACTGAGTTAAATTGATATCCACTTGCTCCTGTTTATTGGAAGAGGCATTTTTCGATTGTATCTAGAGAGAGAGAGAACTAGTATTCTATGCTTTTGTATTCTTAATACAGTTGTTTTACTATGTAAATACTGTTTGTTTCCTTGGCCTAATTTTTGTTATAATATATGGTTTGTTTGTTTTTTAAAACAGAAACAAAAGCTTCTTGAAGAAATTGGAGAAAGCTGGCTTCCATATCTGACTCCTAGAGATGCTGAATTCCATCAACTGGTAACTATCTTATTTTAAATTTTATTTGTAGTAACATTAAGTGATCATATTTGTAGTAAAGATTATTTTGATCAAATAGTAAATGAATCTTTGTTTACTGGAAGCCATTAAAGTTGAGAAGTCCAACATGTCACACTTTCTAAATCTTTTCTGATGATTAACAAGGAGGAGGTTCTATCTGGAGTGGTTGCAGAGTCATGCTTTACTGAAGCCCCTCCATGCTGATTCAAAATCTTTGGTATGGAGTTCTGTTGCAGTAGAGTTTGGCTCTTGATATCGACAGGGGAAGGATTGCAGTCTTGATCTCTAGTTCATGCCTTTAGAGGTGACTTTAAAAATCTCAGTTTATTTAAAAAAACTCAAGTAGAAAACAAATATGTAGTTTTGAGTTTTCCTATAACTTGAAGTTAAGATTTCTGATTGAAATTAAGAAAATGTTGCGGGGAGTCACTCTTTCAAAAGTCATCATGATTTTTATTCTCTAGAAAATGTTCTAAAGCAGTCGTTCTTAACGTCTTTATTTTTAATACACTTTTCCATAACTTTTCTGAAATTAGCAGTGCCCTGGTTGAGATCTGCTGTTCTGCAGACTGAATCTGGATCACAGGAAGAAAGTTTTAAGTGTTGAAATATGTGGCTTAGTTGTACTCACAAACACCATGCAGTCTTTAAAAACCAGCAGAGAATATGGGCTATGAAAGCTAGAAAGCATGAAACCTAAAGAAAGTAAAAACAGGTCTAATGGTCACATAACTAAACCAAAATTAGTATACAGAAAAGTATCTTTAAAGAACTAAAAGAATACTCTGTCTACCCTGGATGCGTCTCAGGTCAAATAGAAAACACATGCCAAGAACTGTAAGTTCAGTCAGAATGATTTGGAACACATGCAGCAAGATGAAAAACAGGACAAGGAATCTCTTACTTAGTCTGAGCAGCTACAGCAAAAGTTCCTACATTACAGCCATGTCAACTTGCTTGTATTGACATATGGCTCAAAGATGTAAAAAGTAGCATAAAAAAATAGATCTGATCCTTTGCTGCAGGAAGGGAAGATCGTTTTTTGTAAGAACCCAAGGGCAAAATTTTAAAACACTCGCATGCCATATAATAAACAGTAATGATGAGTGTGGGGCCCATTCTCTGGACTTGGTCTTGGAAATGTAGATTTAATTCCTGGTTCTGCCATAGAGTTACTGTGTGACTATTGGACTAGTCATTTAATTTCATTGTGCTGTATTTTCATCTACAATATAAGGATGACAGTATTCCTTTTCTCCTTTCCCGTGTCTGTTTCATGTAATCAGACTATATGTTCTTTGGGGCAGGGAATGTCTTTTTATATGTTTGTACAGTGCACATTAGGACATGCATCTTGACTGTGACCTCTGCTGTAATACAAACAATAGTAAGAAACTACATGGTGGGGAAACTTGATACTAATGCAGAAAAATGACTCGATATTAGGCAAGTGATTTCATATTCATAGAAAGCTAGGGCTGGAAAGGACTTCAGAATGTCATCTAGTCCAGCCCCCTGCTCGAAACAGGACCATCCCCAACTAGATCATCCCAGCTAAAGCTTTGTCTAGCCAGGTTTTGAAAACCTCCAAGGATGGAACTTCCACCACCTCTCTGGGTAACTTGTTCCAGTGTTTTATTTTCCTTCTTAGAGTGAAGGTTTTCCTTCCAGACAAACATTAAACAGGTGAACCAACTTCCTTTGCAGAACTGAAGAAAAGTTCAGTGGAAGTTCTCCCCTATATTAGGGTCTGAACAGATCACCATTCTTCTCTCTACTGCTCAATCATTTCTCCTCAGCCCACTTGTCTGAGTTGAGTTGCATACATCCCACACCTGTCCCTTTCCTCTCTGATTCTGCTGCCCCAAAGAGCTAATGGGGAGTGAGACTGTCTCTGGATACGCTTTCAGGATACACAGAGTTAAAATATTCCTTTGTTAGCATAGAAGGGCAATGGGAACAAGGTATGCAATCAAATCAGACCTCTCAAATTGAAGTAATTAGTATTATTAAATGGGTCAACTATCTTGCATAAAGTCTGCTGAAGTTAATGGAAAGTCATCTATTGACTTCAGTGTGTCTTGGATCAAGCACTAAATGACCATGAGCAGAACTTATTACCAAGAAGTGAGATAAAAGGTTAATTTTTACAGTCTTTGAAGGATTTATATTGACTCAGTTTGTATATTCAGAAATGTTACCTTCTAAATAGTGTGTGTGGTTTGCACATTTGCAAACGCACATGGGAATAAATATTCTCTGTTACCTTTTAAAGCACTTTTAAAATTAAAATTCATTCTGTGTGGTTGTGAAATGTTACTTGCAGCTGTGACTGTTACGTGTGTCCACTCTTGCCACTGATTAGTATTGTTTCCATGGTACCTAAATGTACATTAGATGGGGGGAGTAAAGGGTGAGAGTATAGAGAAAAAATTAACAAAATAAAGCAAAATGCATGATTATTTGGTGGTGGTTAGTTTTTATGGTGTTTCTTGTTCGGAAGGACCTCCCTCTTCATTTAAGAATCCATCACATCCAATCACAGTGCTTTGAACATGTTGGAAGAGTTTGGTTGGCTATAATTCTGAAGCTACTGTAGATGTCTAGGCATGGAGTGAGAGACAGAACAGAAGTCTGAAATTCACACTTGAGGAAAACTTCTTTTAAACTCCCTTTTCTTTTCAGTGGGTATCTTGCCTGATTTACGCTTTCAGATTTTCATCACAGACCACACCCCAAAGCACTGTAACATCCCTTTTGAAACTAAACAGTGAGCAGCATTTGAGGAAAACCTCAGGGAAAAAAACATGGTAACAAATCAGAGTGCTTCACAAATGTCTTAAATGCAATCCAGGTTCTACTGATGTGGGATGTATCAGTTTGCTTATCTCCTTGGATTACAGCTGTACTTTGCCACTTAAGTTATGGGGTTATCTTCTCTTTTGAAAACAATTTATGATTTGGACTCCAAAACAAGGCTGTGTTTTAAATATCCTTTTGTATTGTACATATGAAAAATTAAGCTTGTAATGTTTCATGTTCATTCCTGAAGGTTCCAGTCACACAACTACTTTTATCTGAGTGAATAGTGAACTGACCTTTAATACCTGCTGTCAGAGTTACAGCATACAGTACATGATTTTTTCCAACCAACAAGGTGTCCAGTGTGAACTCAGTGTTTACTCTGTCTTCTGATCCCTTAATACTTTCCTTGTGTAGGACATAACATGGTGAGTGGCTGGAGATTTAAAGACAATCAAACTATTTTCAGATGATACATTTGAAATACGTTTCTACTTCCTGATATCTGTTGAGATCTTTTTTTTAGGGTAGAACCCTAATCTGAGCATACAAGCCAAGGTAACACGCCTCTGATTTGGCTTGCTTTGAAATGTGGAACACATTACCTCTAACGTTTAGTGGGAAAGTGTAATATTATTTTATTGCCTTTGTACACTCCTTATAGGTTTCCCCTTAGATATATAGTTAAAGGCATTTAGTTGCTTTTCATTCCCTCCTCTCTGTTTGTTGTATATCTTTGCTTGAAATGTAAGAAATTCATATAACAGCTTCAGTAGAATGTTTTTTTTAAAAACATTTTAAGATAATGATTAAAAAATAAAAGTTGCCTGTTACACACACATTTGTTTATTGATTATTATAAAGCCTGACCTTTATATTATAATATAATATACTTTTAAATCCTTGGATGACTTGTGCAAAGTTTTGCACAAGTTTTGCATATTGCTGTTGTGTTATGCAGAAGTATTAAAGCACTAATTTCTTTTCCAAAAATTAATTAAACACAGAAGTCCAAGTTCTGCACAAAATTATCAAACCATTCAAGAAGACCCCCTTCATGCTGCAGCAAGAAGCTATAGATTCTGTGACAATATTAAACAATTTATTTCCATGAAATGCCCTGCCTTTTTCATATTTCAAACACACAAGACTGTACTTGTGATTACAAATATATACTAATGTAAAATTCCACAGTGATTGTTTGCATTATTATTTTTATTGATGGATAGTTTTTCACTGTGACCGTCAGGCAGCTTGACCCCCTAGCCATTCTCAATGGTGGCTATGTGGCATGGCTGAAAACATCCTTTTCCACAAATACCAGGAAGTCGGGGGAGTTTTAGTGGCCCATCTCCTCAGTTTCTTAGGTCTTGGCTGCTCAGGTTAGCTCACCAGTTCACCTTACTAGTTCCTTCAGATTTTCAGTTACTAACTCTCAGTCCCAAGCTTAATATCTCTGTTTCTTGGCTTCATGAAATTGTGCAGACAGTATGCAGTATAATCCAATACTACTTCCTTTGTGGGAAAATTTGGGGAGCATGAAGCGGGTACAGGCAGTGAGGCAGACAGCAATATATTTGGCTTCTGGTTGCAGCACATTGCCACAGCCAGAGTCAAAAAAATGTTTAATGTTACTATCTCTGATGGAACCAAAGTCTGAGAGTCACAGAGTCCATGGACTCCTGACTGAGATGAATGGGGTTTCACACATTTTTCAAATATTGCTTTAGGCATATTTCTCAAATTGCTTTGTGTTAAAGATGTGATTTCTTTCTAACCATATTTGAGGTTTTGCTTATTTCATGGCTGCAGAATTTATGGGGCCCAATATACAGATACAGGGCCAAGTTTTTAAGTTATGGACATCTTAGGTTAATTACTTAAGAGACGCTTATTTTCAGAGATGCTGAGCATCCTTCATTCCTATTAAAGTTGGATTTTTTGGAAAGATTGTTCTTTAGAATAATGTTCTGAATCCCTTAGTATACAAGGCATTTATTTAAAATTTGGCATAGAAAAGTCATAGTTTATTGATCAGTTGCATTTTATGTAATGCACTTCATATTTTTCCTAACCTTGAACCTTTCCACTTCAGTTTTTTAATAAAAACATGGAATGTACAAAGTCTTATTTCTGTTATTTTAAGCAAGTTTATAGCTTATGTCTTTATGATTAGGTACTGATAGTTCAGGCTGGAAAAGTTGGCTTGTTACTTGGGGAATTGGAACTTACGATCAAGCCAAAAAAATAGAAGTATGCTAGATTCACTTGCTTGATTTTTTTTCCCCTTGGTGGAAAGGAGCAACTAAGGCCTTGCAGGGTAATCTGATTGTCACATACTGAAGTCACTTGTTACAATAAGAAACATCAAAGTCCAAATGTAGGCTGTAGACCATGGTTAAGTCCATAATTTGGAGGAGAAAATAAAAGCAAAGGGAACAACCCACGGTGTAAGCATAGAGAAAGGGGTCAGCAACTTTTCAGTAGTGGTGAGCTGAATCAATAAAGTTCTATCAGAAGGCAGACCAGTGTTTCCAGTCCAGTTGCTGCTAAATACCACTGGAGATTCCCCTTGCTGCCACAATCTCAGCTCCCCAGGCCAGATTAAATTGTTTCGCAAGCCAGAGCTGGCCAGTAGACTAAACTTTGCTGACACCTGACATGGAACAAACATGAACAAGCACCAGCCATTATAGTTTTCCATTGGTCAGTTTATATATGAAAAATTCAGGCTATTTATGATAGAAGTGCACTGATATATCAGTCCATATCGGATTGGCACTGATAAAAGGAAAATTAACATTATTGGCAATCAGCTTTTTTTGGCCAGGGGCTTATAATGTCACCGATAAATGTTGCGTGCATGCATGCAGCTGCAGCATATACTAGGGCAGGAATGCAGCCAGGCACCTTGGAGAGCAGAATCTGACCAGTAAATCTACATCATGGTGTATGCTCTGACTTCTTGGCACCACTGGGCAGAAGCCACCCTGACCTCCAGGCTCCGTATGACAGCCTGAGAGATGGAGTCTTTCCCCACAGATACTGGGTGAGCTGTGCTTGGACCCAGCCTCTGCTGCTGGGTAGTGGCCAGCAGCCAGGACTGTATCTCTTAGGCACTGTAGGGGATGCTGGGCAGAAGCAGCCTAGCCCACCTGCCCAGCATCATGCAGCACCAGCAGAAGCTGGGGCCCAAGTGTGGCTTACCCAGGGCCTGCCATGTGAGTCTTTAACATTATTAGTTTTTTTTCCCTTGAGTTTGCTTTTGTTATTTCAGCTCTGATACTTAGTTTGTAGTGGGATTCACAAGCTTTTTCATAGTGTGAACCAGTTCCTTCGAAGCTTTTCTTTTTTTCCAAGTCCTATTCTATTTCAATCATACGCCATCCTGGTAACAGGTATAGCAGTGGAAAAATCCGTTTTTTCTCTCAGATGTTGGGAAAAACATGGTGACGTGTTCTTTTTATTGTTACTGTATAGCTGAACAACTTAAATTTAAAAAATTGTATTAGTGAAGTAGGGTGAGCTCAGTATTATGATAGAGATATTGTGAAAGTTAAAGTTTGTAAGGATAGTCCAAGGATACCGCTTTTTATTTTTTATTTTTCCTTTTTTGCTTAAATGAAAAAAAAAAAACCCTTTCTTTAAGGGGCAGTGTTTTGTTTTTAGTCTTTTAACCCCTATATGTTGCCTAAGATACAGTTAAAGTTTGATTAGTTTCATAATAAAGAATGATGTTGATCTATGACTCCTCAATCAAGAAAGGGGAAAAATCAAAATGGAGTTAGTCCATTTTACCAGTGGTCTGCATAATTTTTAACTTGTTGAACTGACAGTCTTAAATATTTAATTTCTTTGTTTTATTTTCTTGTGGTAAACTTTGGAATTAATCGGCAGCTGCTTCATAATAGTTTACTATCATTGTCCTGATACATAATGATTAATGAAAATATGATTATGATTTTGTATCTGCTTGGATTCAGTATTAGCTTCCAATACTGGTGCAGTGCCAAGAGTACAAGTAGCTATTATGGACTAGGAAAAATCACCATCTGGCATTTTAGGACAGTGTTTTATAGGCAATCATCAGTCCTCGGGATCATGGTGTATGTGTAAGAGGTCCATGACCATCACACTGAAACTCTTGATGTGTACACCTAGGCAAGAGTATGGAGGAGTGGAGGCTGCCCAAGACCTAACATCCCCCTTTAGAGCACTGAGACAGAATCTAAAGGGCAGACCTAGTCCAGATGTTTAGTGCCTTGATGGTTGTAGCTTCTACCAGAGAGCAACAGATAAGAATTGCTGCTGCCTGCCTAACACCTCAGCAAGGGTGCATTTGTCAGAGTGATGTCCCTTAGCCTTTCTTCAACCAAGGAGTACCCACAAGACAGTGTAGTTTTTCATTAATTTATGTAATCCAGAAATATGTTAAAAATAACAGACTAATCAGTCTTCCCATTTTTGTAGTGAATGTCAGATTCTGAGAGAGGGATTCAAACTATTTGAAATGTAGGAAAAGAGCTGGATCCAAGAAGAGGCAGAAAAAATGGAGTGCTGAAGGCAGGTGGATGAAAACTATAGGTCAGAAGATTTCAGAAGTCAGAAATTATAAGGTGTAGCAAGATCTGTGTTCACAGGGCAGCCATGATGCCCCCTAGTGGCCGTGAGGCCCCTGCCTGGCTTCGGCTTGACTGCAGCCCTTCTGTTGGATCTCACCTGCTATGCCTTGATTTTAATAAAGATTATAAAAGGAAGGCTGCCTGTGGGCTCTACTTGAGTCTGAGTCAATCCTCACTGGGCTTTCCATGAGTCCTCTCAATAATAGCCCTGCACCCCCAGACCAGCAGGCCTTCTCAGCCTGCCTGTGCCCCTGCTGGGCACTGATTGCCTTATGGGCTCCTTGCATGGCTCTTTAACCTTCCTTGTACTATGCCCCAAGCCTCGTGGAAGTGACCATCTGATGTTTGGCCCTTTTGAGCATGGTCTCTGGCACCCTCTGTCTGCTGGGCCCCTGGGGCCTTGCACTCATGCCCACTCTGGGCTCAACAGCTGCTTAGGCCTTGAACCTGCTCCTAGCAGGGCTCAAGGCTATTGCATGCTCCAGGGCACTAATGGGACCTCTGCAACTGCCCCTTATAGTCCCAACCCGAACCACTGGTACACAACTGTAACTCAAACCATAAGCCCCTGGGCTACAACATAAACACCACAAGGGGAAGAAGCCCTCTACCCCTTATATTGGCATACCTCCCAGCTTGGGCTTCTGTATGTTCCCCAAGCCTTCCTATTCTTGTAGGTAGCAAAGCAGGCAGTCAAGCATCCCTGGGTGGCACTCTCCTGGACAGGAGCTCCTTCCCCTACAGCTGCCAGGGAGAGAACCCCTGGACTGGCTCAGAGCCAGCCTGAGCTCTCCTCTGGTCATGTGCCTCATCAGCTCCCTGCACTACCTGGAAGCAGCCTCACAGGCTGCTAGCTCCCTTAAAGGAGCAGGTACATCCAGTGCACTGCTACATAAGGTCAGACAGACCATTGTGATCTTTCAAACTTATTTTACTTGTTCAAGTTCGCTGATGACACCAAGCTGTGGGGTAAAGTGAGTACACCGGCAGGCAGGGACTGCATCCAAGCAGACCTGGATAGGTTAGAGTAGTGGGTGGATCTGAACAGGATGCAGTTCAACAAGGACAAGTACAGAGTGCTGCACCTGGGGAGAGGGAACCAGCATTATGGTTATAGGTTAGGGGCTGACCCTCTTGGCAGCACAGAGGCAGAGAGGGATCCTGGAGTCAGGATTGACTCCATGATGAATATGAGTTGCCAATGTGACAAAGCAATAGGCAGAGCCAACTGCACCCTGTCATGCATTGACAGGGGTATCACTAACAGATCCAGAGAGGTCTTGCTTCCCCTCTATGTGGCACTGGTCAGGCCGCAGCTGGAGTACTGTGTCCAGTTCTGGGTGCCACACTTCAAGAAGGACGTGGAGAGGGTCCAGAGGAGGGCCACTCGTATGGTTGAGGACCTCTGTGGCCAGCCCTATGAGGAGAGGCTGAGGGACCTGAATCTCTTCAGTTTCTGCAAGAGGAGACTGAGGGGGGATCTTGTGGCTGCCTACAACTTCATCAGGGGCCAGCAGCAGGGACTTGGGGAAAGTCTGTTCACCAGGGTCCCCCCTTGGACTTGCTAGGAACAATGGCCACAAGCTGAGGGAGGATAGGTTTAGGTTGGCTATTAGGAAGAACTACTTCACTGTAAGGGTGGCCAGAGCCTGAAATAGGCTTCCCAGAGAGGTGGTGCTCTCACCTTCCCTGGAAATCTTCAAGAGGATATTGACCCCTCCCACCCCCAGTGTCATTCCTGCCCATGGTAGGGGGTTGGACTTGATGATCTGTCTAGGTCCCTTCCGACTCATTGATTCTATGATTCTATGACTTTTTGCATTACACAGGTCATTGAACTTCACTAAGTTAGTTCTTGTTTGAACTAAAGCATGTCTTTTAGAAAAACATCAGGCTTTGACTCTTCATGGCAGGCCCTCAGATATTTGAAGATTGTCATATCCGCTTTTAATTACCTTTTTTCACAAGGTGAATATGCCTATAGATTTCAGCCTCTTCTCAGAGAACCTTCCAGGCCTTTTATTTTTTGTCCACCTCTGAGTCTGCTCTTATTTCACTTTCTTTTTACAATATGGAGTCCAAAACTACACACACAAAGTGAGGCCTAATTAGTGTCAAGTAAAGAGTCACTATCACCTCTTGTGTTAGTCTGCTGGGTTATCTGGTCCTTGCTGTTGTCTTCACCATTTCCACTTCTTGAAAGTGGTTACTGACTTCAGTCTGTTCTTCCTGAACTCTAGGAATCCTCCTTCTTCTAGTAGTCACATTGTGCCATTTCTCTTTTCTTTGGCCACTCCTGTACCAGCTTCTCATGACTCCTATCCAAGTAGTCTTCATTTTTCCTGATTGTACAGTTTTGATACCTATACTTCTATTGCTTGAATCTTCCTCCAAAATCGACACCAGCTTACACTTCATTCAGATGAAATAGGCCTTAACAATGCAGGAACACAAACATGTTGTATCCCCTGCAAGTAACAACTGCTGATTTTTGTCTCCATTTATGCCTCCTAACCCCCCACTGGTGGACATGCAGAGGACCTAGACTATAAAAACAAAATAAAGAAAGCAAAATACCATTCTCATCCTTTATCCCTGTGTGCACGTACAACCACCTGCACATACTGACTCCTTTCTCTGGTTTCCACCTCAGAAAGGCTCCCTCTGTTTGTTGCTCCTTCCGTTAGCAAGGGCCTATCTTTGTTGTTCCAATAGCTAAACATCCTCCCTGTCTAAAAAATAAGCTAACAGATAAATTGAAACTTGCAGTCTGAAGTTGCCTGGCCATTTCCAGACATTAGATCTTGTTTAAACAATTCTGTGCTAGGCTAAGTACATATTCAGCTGATTATTCACCCTCCCATCTTTTTCAGAGTCTCTTCCAAAGAGTACAGGTCCCCTTCCTGTAAGAATGGCTTGCATGCTTTGATTCTTCACAATCTTGGTTTCTATTTCAATTGAATTCCATTTAATTTAATTCCTAGTTTAAAACTAATGGAAGTTTTTTGAGTTTTTCTTTCATGCAGCATGTAATTAAAGTGAGGAACTCATTGCCACCAGATGCTGTGGAAACTGACAGTTTAACCAGATTCAAAAAGGTATTGGAGGAAAAGGGCATCAGTAGCTATTGAGGATGGGAGTCGGGGATACAGCCTCTGAATTGGAATTTCCTAGACCTTAAATGCTGGAGGCTGCAGTGGAACCGTGGAAAAAACCCTGGTCATACCCTGGTTCACTCTCAGCATCCACCCCTACCACTGTGTGACACAGGATCCTGGTCAAGATGGACCTATGGCAATTCTTATGTTCTTATTTGACTGTATTTAAATATCTATGATTTAATTTATTTCAGTCCCTGAAGCCATCTAGATAATTTTGCATAAGTTATCTGTGTCCAAACTGCATCAGTAATGACTTTCTTTATTTTTTCAGCTCATGGATTAAAATTTGGGCTGTCAGTTAATCATTGTTAATGTGCATATTTAATGCATTAATTGGTTCTTGCATTACAGTTTTTAACACATTAATCATGCACATGGTTTTGGAGCCGTCATTTGGGCTCCACTCTGCTGCTGCCTCTGGGTTGCCCAGTGGGGGAGCAGTGGAAGTGCAGAGGAGCCACAGGGCAGCCTGGGCATGGACTCCAGGCTGCTACAGCAGGAAGGCTTGGGGTGGGGTGGGGGAGGGCTCACACAGATGCACACGAGCAGCCACGGCATGCACATGGCCACAAACACAGCCTGGCAGCATTAGAGCAGCACCCAGAAAGTAAGTCTGTGAAGGAAGGAGAGGGGGGAAGAGGAAAGGGGGCAGCTGATCGAGGCCCCCACGGTGAGGGAAGGAGTGGGACAGGAGCCAGGGTGACTGGGGCCCTGGGGACAGGGTAGGTTGTAGAACAAAGCCGCGGGTGGATCATCCAAGGGCATCGGGGGAGTGCTCTCTGCTGCTGCGTGCACCCCTAGGGGTGGCATAGAGGGCATGTGCCCTCCAGATTTGTGTGCAGGGTGGAGGCAGACTGCTCACTGTGAGATGGGTTCTGCACCCTGCTGCCTTTGCCCCAGGAGCCACACAATGCCACGTTGTGCCTCACATCACTGGACAAGCAGGGGATGTGCGGCCAGCACGTGGCTCTTTGGGCAAAGGCAGCAGAGTACAGAGCCCCAGCCTGCAGCGGGCAGCCCATGTCTGCCCTGTATACAAATCTGGAGATGCATATGCCTTCCCTGGGGGTGTGCACAACGATGAGGAGCTGTGACCCCTATTCCCCTGGATGAGCCACCTGCAGCTCTCTCCTATGATATGCTCCAGCCCCACAGCCCTATTTGTTCCATCCCCTGCCTCTGCTTCTCTCCCTCCCTCACTGTAGGGGCCTCGATCTGCCCCTCTCTGCCCACTCCTTCCTCTCCACAGATTTACCTGCTGGACGCTGCTCTACATGTCTCCGGGCTCCATTCCTGTAGGGTTACTATATTTTTCATTTCAAAAAAGAGGACACCTCTTGGGGTTGGTAATATAATTGTGGGGAGAACAGTGATGTCAACATACCCTGCCCCTGCCTCTCATTCCCAAGCCACAGCCCTGCTGCTGCCCCTTGTTCCTGATCCACAGTACCCTGCATCCTGCCAGGGTGTGCGAGGGTCACTCCTCCTTGGGCTTCAACCCCCCCACACACAGAGCCCCCAACGCACTAACCCCACCCCCAACCATACAAAGTACCTGCATTATTTTGAGTTTTTTGCTGTGACATTAAAATCACAAATAATTGTGGCTACTTTTTTTTTTTAATCGTGCAATTAATTATGATCAATTTTTAAAAATAATTTGAATGCCCCAAATTTTTTTTAAAGGGTTTAGGGTCAAGAACCTGTCTTTGTAGAACCCCATTTGAGGATCATATGCTTGATGGTGATTCTTTATTTGTAATTATATTTTGAGACCTATCCATTAACCATTTAATGAGAACATTAAAATCTTGACCCAGTATTGAAGTTGTATGTACCATGGATTTATAAAGGGACATAATGGTACTTTCTGTTTTGTTTACAATCCCTTTCTTAATAATTCCTAACATTTTGTTCATCTTTTTGTTGACTGCTGAGCACTGAACTGATGCTTTCAGTGAACTGTCCACAATGACTCTCAGATCTTTCCTGTGTGGTAACAGTTAGTGTGGACCCCATCATAATGTAGGAGTGGGTTATGTTATTTTTGCCCATGTGAATTTCATTTGCCATTTAATTGTCCATTTGCTTAGTAGTGCAAGATCCTTTTGTAATGTTTCTTAGTCCTCCTTGGACTTTACTGTCTTGAATAATTTTGTGTTCCATTAATCTGTGTATTAAGTTCTTCCCTGTAATCTCATGACTACCTAACTTCATTAAGACCCTTTGATGGGGGACCTTGTCAAAGGCTTTTTGGAAGTCCAGATATGTTATTTTAACTGGATTCCCTTGATCTGTCTGCTTACTGACATCCTCAAAGAACTCTAGTAGTTTGAAGCATGATTTTCAGTATGTGTGCTGTATTGAATTTGTGTCCTGTAAATTTCTTATTTAGAATGGCATATGGTAGTAGGTTATCGAACCCTAAATATATTGAATCAACAGTTATTTTTATCATCCAAATTTGTATGCATATCATCCACAAAGATATCAAGTTAGAAAAGATCTATTTTCTATAAACCGTATCAATAAGCATTACTTCTCTTTTATATTCTTCATTTCCTTATTGTTCTAGCTTTTCTATTAGGTTTTCCATTCTTTTGCCTAGTATTAGTCAGGTTGATAGCCCATACACTATATGGTTTCAATACAATACAATATGAACATTCTCCCAGTTATTTGCAACTTTCCAGTCAGTTTCAAGGCTTATTGAAAATCAGCTTTAATGGTCCAGAGAATTTCTTTCCTGGCTCTTTCAAAACCCTGAGGTACAAGTGACCTGCTGACTTAGAAATGTCAAACGTCAGTAGTTGCAGATTAACACTGTCCAGAGTTACATATGGAATGAAAAACATTAACATCACCATCACTGTGCTATATACTCATCTGGCTTTTCTGTAGCTACCTAACAGAATGATTGATTGTTTACTTTTGTGTTTTCTACATTGTTGTTATTAATGGATCTCTCTTTCTGTTCAGTAGTGGATCAGTACCATTGTAAGTATTCCTGCTGGCCATAGACATCTCAGTGCCATTTTTTCTTCTCTTATCCATTTCCTTATCACTTCTTAGCTCATCATTTTTAGATCCATTACTGTCCTTTCCCTCTTTTCCATTTGTTTTATGTGATTTCATTTCACCTCTAAGATAATCGTTCTTTCAGCAATTCTTAATTGTGGGAATATGGGTTTTTGAGCATCTTGTAATATGGTCTTGTACAATTTCAAATTATTCTTCACATTTTTCTAATTGGAATGTTTTTTTATGCAGATATGGCTCATACTTGTTTTGAGCTTGGCCAATTCATTATTTAAAACATATTGGATGCATGTATGTTTTACCAATTTGGATGTTATTGAACACGGGGTTGGTGCCTAATAACTTTTTGCAGTAGCTGCTGTTAACTGATCTTCTTTATCCACTCTACTTCAGCATGTATACCTGTTCACCACAGTGGTATTTAAGTTCTAGTTTGTGTTATAAGAGATTTAGGATAACGTTTACAAAAAAAACAAACTTGCGAATGTGAGGGATACATTAAATATAAACACAGCACAAACTTTCGCATAGATTAGATGTCCTTTAAATCATGTCAGTTGGTTTAAAACAATGGTGCTCAACCTTTTTGTTCACAGGGCTGGACGGGTAGTGCCCAGTCCCTCTGTAGCCTGGATCTGGTTGGTGAACACAATCTGGAACCTGTGCTGGTTGGTGAACACAATCTGGAACCTGTGACTTGCACTGTAGGACCCTATCTAGCCATGTGGAGGGACGAGAGAATAGCCTGGCACAAATCCAGACCCACTGCAGGGAGGGGGCATGGCCCAGACCCAGCCTCTCTTGGTGGGGGGGCATGATCCAGCCCCATGGGGGAGAAGGTGTGGCCTGGCCCTGCAGGAGGAAGGGAGTGTGTCAGGCCACAACCTGGCAGGAGAGAGGGATGGGGGCACGGCTGGGTTGGAGCATGACTCAGCCCTGAACCAGCTGTGCAGAAAGAGGGGCATGGCCGAGCCCCATGGGGAGAAGGAGGCACAGCTCAGCACCAACCTGGTTATGCAGAGGGAAGGAGATGTGGCTATGCTGGGGGAGGGTTGTGACCCAGTTCTGGCCTGCTACTCAGGGCTTGGGATTTTGGCGGCAGGGATAGTGGCTATATTAACTGCCATGATATTAACCACCACTGCTTCCCTGCCGCTGAATTTTCTGACCTGTGGGGAGCCCTGCAGATTGGATCCCAAGGCACTGCAGGCTACATTTGGTCCATGGGCTGGAGGTTAAGCAGCCTCGGTTTAAAATCATACTAGAACTTATTGGCAATGCTGTAAAGTGGCTGGAGACTAAGAAGAAAGTAATTCAGTTTAACTATATGATGCACTATGTAACACTTAGCAATTTAATTACTGTATGATTGTGATTTGGATTTAGAGATTCAGTGAGATTGCCCAAATGATAAAAATGTGAGGGGAGAAAGAGACCATCGTGTTTGTATGTATTTGCCTCTTTTGAAATAAGTGGCGTGTATACACATGCGCCAGGGTGGAGGGAGGGCGCTTTAATTAAGAGTGGTTCATACCACAGTGTCACATGTATTCAGTGTCCTGTGCTTCAAAATGGCGGTGGGGGTACCTTAACTAAAGCTCTTTTGACAAGCTTTATTTAAAGTGCCCCTGCCACCATTTTGAAATATGGGGATGCTAAACGCATGTGATGTGGAGGCTTCTGGAGCATGCTAATTAGCATGCTCCTGCAGACTCGATTAATAGAGTCTGCTCCATGTGATAATTAGCACACATTGGAGCAGAATGCTGTCATGTGTATAGGTGTCCAAGGTAGCCAAACTAATAAAGGGTGGAAAAAATGCACCAACTTAGGTGCAAAGCAAGACTGTGAGCTTGGCTAAACCTTTTAAAAAAAAAAAAAAAAAAAAAAAAAGGGGGTGAGCAAAAATTGTGTATGTTTTGTTACCTTGTTATTTTGGATGGAAGTTTTGCCAGCATCATGCTAAAGGAATCTGACAGAACAGCTGTGAATACCTTTCTTCAGCCTTGTCTGGTCTTCCAGAGACAGGCATATCCGCATCCTTACTGATCTGGGCCATAAGACCTTGAGGTTGGTACTGGAGCTGACCCATTTTGATTATGTTCTGTCTATAATATGACTTTCAAACCAAATATGCCAGGTAGTCATGGCAGAAGAAAAATTTCCTACCAGTTGGAGCTGTATCTTTAGAATGCCAGTAGATACAGCTTTGAAAGCTAGTAGGATTAGTCCTTTACATTTTTTAAGGAGATTAATGGGTTCTGCGTGAAGGCAGGAGGGATACTTTTACAATGAAACTTTAATAACTGAAGTCATCCCTGAGATATAAGAACAGGGTAGTGTTTATTGTTCAAAATTTGGTCCTCCTATGTGCTACTTGGCTGCTGCATTTCAGTGACTGCTGTACATATATAGTTAGTAAGGCATCTTAAAAGTGAGGCATTTTGGAATGTGAAATTACTAAGGAGAAAAACTACTTCTTTACTGCACTAGATTTTAGAGTTACTTTCTGTTCATGACTGCAAGCATAGTCTTAAATATGTACCAAGACATTAAAAATATATTCTAGTTTCTACCAAAAATCTTTCCTTTTTGTTTTCTTTTTTTAGTGGAAGACCAAATATTCCAAACTCATTCTTAGGACATCAGATACGGTACCTAAAGGACTGCATCAAGTTGTGCAAGATGCTTTTTTGACCTTGCAAAAACATGGTTGTCTCTTTCAAGATCTTATTAGGATCAAAGGAAAAGATTTTTTTACCCCAGTATCTCGTATATTAATTGGAAACCCAGGATGCACTTACAAATACTTGAACACAAGACTATTTACTGTTCCTTGGCCTGTGGAAGGTTCCAAAATAAAATATTGCAATCCTGAAATGTTTGATGCTTGCAACGCCTTAATGAAACTTAATGACTACTTGCATAATGAAGCGGTCCAGGCTTTAAAAGAGCAAAGTTTGTCTGAGACCAAAGAAACCAAAGATGCTGCTGTTACAAATAAGGAACAGGATTTTTCTACTTGTGTTGAAGGGGAGAGGACCATTTTAGAAGATCAAAGCAGCTCTTATGTACCAAGGACTGACTGCATAAACCTAAAGAACAAAACTTCTTATAACTTGACTTTATTAAATTATATGGATCCACTACAAATGCTGTATTTAAAACAAGAGCCTTATTTTGGAATGGGGAACATGGCTGTGAGTTGGCACCATGATGAGAATCTGGTTGAAAGTTCAACAGTAGCTGTGTACAGTTACAGCTGTAAAGGTAAGTAGTCAGGTGGTAGGGCATATTTGAGTAGTTTTTCAAAGTCCTGAAGCAGTTTTTATGTTTAGGTGCACAAAAATGCCTAGACACCTGCAAACCTATCTACTAATCTAGATTTGTTACTTGTTTCCAAATCGGTTATGGTAATTAACATTATCTCTTTATGTGTAGACACTACTGTCCCTTGTCCATGAGGTAAAACTATTTACTGTGCCTGGTAATACTGAAGTACTTTAAATGGATTGAAAGGTTGCTAAATTAACTCGTGGACTAAGAGCAAAGAAAAATGTGTCATATCTTTATTCCAGGTTCTTATCATTGAATATTTTCAGTCCTGTAAAGTGTTTTATTGTAGTTCAGATCATTGTCTTCATTGAAGCGCTTTGTTGAATATGGATTTAGTCCTGCTGTATGCTGATTTTACTGTCCTGTCTTTGCAAAGAACATACCGACTTGGCTGTGTATAGCAGGGGGCCAAGCCTGAGGCCTGCTTTGCTCACTCCTCTGGGTGAGCCCAAGCAGAGAACCTGGTCGCCGAGGTTCTGGTACTCGCAGGCAAATACTAGGCAGGCACCACTTGAGTTAAAAATCACACTCTGTGAACTGGTGCAGCTGAGGCTGACTCCCATGAAGCCAAAGGAGTTCTGGGCCTCTTCGAAAAGTAAAGCAGACCAAAATGGGGTGGCGTATTAACCCCTCTGAAAAGGGGAAAGCAAGGGGACTTACCTAGAGTTCCTCATGGAGCATGGAGAAGCCACTGAGATGGGAAGAGAAGAGCTCCAGTTGTCAGAAGATGTGGAAGCCAGATCCCATGACCATCGCTGAACAGGATCACTCTGTCCCAGTAGGGCAAACATCTCCTCAGTTTAGGGAGTGAGAAGAATTCTGATCTTCTCCCCAGGTGAGCATGTGTTGAGCTTGGAGGGAGAATTACAGAAAACGTAGTGGGGTAAATGGTTAAAAGGGTTAATGTCAAGTCTGAATTATATGAGACTGATCACTGAAGCCAATTGAAGCTGGATAAGGGGTGAAATTGATTGATCAGAGCATAGACTGCATTATATGTGGCTCTGAAAGTGATTAAGGGTGATTTAAGGAATAGGAACTGATTGCTCTGGTCATAGGCTGTGCTATAAGATGCCCTGAAATCCATTGGAGTCTGGGGAATGGGGAAAGCTAATAAGAGTGTGGACTGTAATTATGTGAGAAGCTGAAGTTGTTCGAAGGCGGATTGAGAAGAAAGATTGACCAATTAGAGCATGAAACATCTAACCTCTGACTTAGAGTTAACAGCAGCCTGCTTATGGAGGGAGGTGAAGTAATCTGAGTGAGGCTGCATTTGTTGAGACCCAGTCCCCGGTTGCAGACTGAGGAGGAAGAAATTTGACCGACAAGGAAAGCCTGTTTAAGTAGATAAGGGCCCAAATTACTCTGGAGAGAGAGAGAGACTGGGGCTACAGTCTTGTGATAGACTGAGGTTGATAACAGGCCCAGCTGGTGATTAATTTCAGTTAATTGAATATAGGAACTTTTCAATTGGTCTCAAGTTGGGGTCAAATTCTGGTACGGTCTGGGGGACCAGACCCCCAATAAGGAGCAGGCATGAGGAAAACCCTTTTGGAATTGACCTGTAGCTCAGAAGAACACTGTTTTGGGAGAGTGACTGACCAGGGTGTAGGGAAGGAGGAGCCCTTGGATACACCCCTTGAAAACTCTGCTCTCCCTGTTTGTACCAATATCATCTTAGCAACGAGAAGTGGAAGGGAGAGAGCGAACAACCACTGCCACACTGTGTATAAAGGTTTTTCTCTGTTTACAGTGAACTACATGAATTCTTGCCCAGGCATTCTATGTCGGTAATACGTATACCGTGTAAGGAAGCTGCCAGTCCTGTTATAGTTAAAAAAGGGAAAAAGGTATATCTGTTAGTGTTCGCATTATAACAAAAGTGTCTATGTCAATTTATACAGGTTCTTAGTTCTTTCAAATATATTCAGACTAACTCATTTAGAGAGGATTGAGCTTTTGGGTGCGTCCAGAGGAGTGCGCATGTGCCTCTTGCAGTATCTCAGAGCCTATTGAGACACTGCAAGAGGCACATGCAGGCACACTGCAAGAGGCACAGTTCCCTGTGCTGCAAATTTGCAGTCTGGGGGCAAAATTAGACCCCTTGAATATTCAGGGGTCAAAATATACCCTGGGCAAAAAAGGCAGGCAACAGGAGGCTTGGGTCCTCCACCCTGATAACCAGCCAGAGCATCTCTATAGCTGGCCCTTGCCCCAGTCCTGAAGTATGGTGCCTGCCTGTGCAGGGAGCTGGACCCGGGCTCTGTGCCAGCAAGTAGATGGGGGGGGAACTGAAGAAGGGGGGAGGAAGCCATAGGGTGACCTCTGAGCCCCATCTCCTGCCTGCTACCTGGGTCCCCTGGATTGCTGGCCTGCCTGCCCCGGTGTCTTGAAACTTAAAAAAAAGCCCCACACTCATCAGTAGTAGCAGCGGCTCTTGGGGCTTCTTGGGCCAGGTGAGAGAGGTGATCGGGGCGGGGCTGGGCAGGGGGCCACTATCGGAGACAAAAGGTTGGGCAGGCAGCGTATGCCAGAAGGCCCCAGAGGCCCCATCAGCTGCTGCTGCAGCTGGTTTGTGTGGGGCTTTTCCTTTTTTTCCCCTTTTTTCCAGTGCTGGGACACTAGGGCTGGGCAGGGCAGCCACAGGGGTTGGGGGAGCGGTTACCCCTGTTGGGTGGCCTGTGGACCTGTTGGGGGGCTGTGGCCCCCATTAGGGGGCCCTGCGGAGAGGCCTGTGGCCCCTGTTGGGGGGGGCAGTCTGTGAGCTGTGTGGGATGGCTGTGCCCTGTAGGAGGCAGGGGACCCACTCCTCCTGAGCAGCCTCCCCCAGTCCCCCCACGATCCACCTACAGCTATCCACACCCCATGACCCCCGACAGCCAGCCACCCACTTTTGTTTTAATTATGGAAGAACATGGATTTCAGGGTATTTTACAGAGTGACTTAGTGCGCCTGAGGGGGACACCAAGGAAAGCCCCCTGGGCCACACCCATTGGTCCCCAAAGGCATCCAAGGAGCTGGTGGATGCTGTCTACTGGTATTCTGCCTAGAAAAGTGCACAGACAAGTGAGAGGAAAGTGGTGCCACAGTCTCAGGCAACTTTCCAGCCAGAGCCTCCTTCCTGATTAAGTACAGGGCCCACTTGGCCAGGGCAAGGAGAGGGTTGACCAGGAGGTCCTGGGACTTGTTGGGGCCATGGATGGGGTGAGCAAAAACAAAAGGGGGGGTGAAATTCAACCAGAAGCTCAAGAGGAGGCTCACCTCATAAATGCCTGTGGTGATGGCTCTGTGGAGGAGCCTCCAGGTGAGGTCGCCAGTGGCTTGTGGGATGAGGGTGGAGTGCAGACTCAGCCATTGAGGTGCTCCAGCTACGCCCTTGCCGAGTGGGTCCTGCCACTTAGATTTCATAGACATTTGGGCTGGAAGGGACCCCAGAGGATCGAGTTCAGCCCCCTGTCCCAGGGACAGGAAGTCAGCAGGGATCATAGGATCTCAGCAAGATAAGCATCCAAATGTTCAGAGTAGGTGCTTGAACTGCCTCTGGTGGCATTCTATTCCAAACCCTGGGGGCTTGGACAGTGAAGAAGTTCTTATGTCCAGCCTGAATCAGTCGCAGTGGAGTTTGTGACCATTTGATCTTGTCATCCCTTGGGGTGCTCTGGTGAACAGATGTTCCCCCAGATCCTGATGAGCAGCCCTGATAAGCTTATAGCTGGCCACCAGATCACCTCTGAGCCTGCGCTTTTCCAGGCTGGAGAGTCCCATGGCTCTCAGCCTGACATCATAAGGTCTGTTCCTGACCTCTGGTCATGCGCATGGCTCTCCTCTGCACCTTCTCCAGTTTCTCCACATCCTTTTTGAATTGTGGAGCCAAAACTGTATGCAGTATGCTACCTGCAGCTTCACCAAGGCTGAGTACAATAGGAGAATGACGTCCCAGGAGTTGCTTGAGAAGCATCTATGGATGCAAGCCAGTGTTTTGCTCACTTTGCCAGCTGCAGCATCACACTGAAGGATCATTTTCGTCTGGCGGTCAACCATGACCCCCAAGTCCCTTTCATCTGTAGTGCTAACCAGCGTAGCACTACCGAGCCTATAAGGATGCTGCAGGTTTTTCCTCCCAAGGTGGAGAACCTTGCATTTTTTGGTGTTGAACACCATCAGGTTCTCTTCCGCCCATTTCCTGAGTCTGTCAAGGTCAGGCTGGATCACCCTCCTGTCCTCATGTGGATGCTTTACCCCAGAGTTTGGTGTCGTCAGCAAACTTGGCCAGTCTACTTCTGACACCAATGTCCAGATCACTGATGAAGACGTTAAATAGTATAGGCCCTAGGACAGAGCCTTGTGCGACCCCACTGGTCACAGCACACCAAGACGATTGGCTCCCGTCGACCACCACCCTCTGGGTCCTACTACGGAGCCAGTTTCCCAGCCAGTGGATTGTGGTGAGGTTGAGGCTGCAGTTAGCCAGTTTAGCCAAGAGGTGATTGTGGGATATCAGATCGAAGGCTTTTTTTAAAGTCAAGAGATACGTCAATCTCTTCCCCCTTGTCCAGGCGATAAGTCACCTGGTCATAAAAGGAAATGAGATTGGTCAAACAAGACCTACCCGCAACAAAGCCATGCTGGGTATCCCTCAGGATGTTCCCGTCTGTTAAGGATGGTCTCTTTGATGATCTTTTCCAAGACCTTCCCCAGAATAGACTGATGGGCCTGTATTTTGCTGGATCTACTTTCCTCCCTTTTTTGAAGATAGGCATGACATTGGCCCTCTTCTAGTTATCGGGCACTACCACCAGAGCGCCAAGAGCTCTCAAACATCTGTGTCAGGGACTGAGCTATGATGCTCGCCAGCTCCCTGAGTACCCTTGGGTGTAACCCATTGGTTCCAGCTGACTTGAAGGTATCCAGCCTGCCAAGGTGTTGCTTCATGAGGTCAGCTTTGATGTAGGGCAAAGAATCTCCCTCACCTGGGCCTCCCTGATCAATAGTGAGCAGGGCCGTCCCATGGGACTGGTGAAAAACTTAGACAAAGTACCCATTTAGCAAGTTTGCTTTTTCCTGGGCATCAGTTGTCAGTTGCTCCATCTGCTTTAGCAGTGGTTCAATGTTGCCCTTGCTTTTCCTCCAGCTCCCCACCTATCTAAAAAAGGATTTTTTATTATTTTTGATATTTATAGCTAGCTAGAGTTCCATTGCAGCCTTAGCTTTCCTGGTTTGCTCTCTGCAGGTCTGGACCAGAGCAGAGTATTCCTCCTTGGTGGTGGCTCCAGTCCTCCATGCTTTGTAGGTCGTCCTTTTAAGATGCAGGAGGTTCACCAGTTCCCTGGAGAACCAAGGGGGCTGCTGTGCCCTTTTGTGCCTTTCCTCCGAGATGGGATGGACTTTGCTTACTCATCCAGGATTGCTCCCTAGAGAAGCAACTGCTTGTCTTGAAGCCCCCTCTCCATTGGGTTGTGGCCTTTTAGGGCCTCTGATAAGCCTCCTTAGCTTGTCAGAGTCAACTTTCCTGAAGTCTAGGACTTCTGTATTACTTACTGACTTGCTACCTTTATGGCAGATGCTGAAGGTGATCAGCTCATGGTCATTGTCACCCAGCTTCCCTTTGATCATTAGGTCGCTGATTAGGTCATCCCTGGTTGCTAGTAGGAGGTCCAGCAGTGTTTTACCTCTCATCAGCTGATAGACTTCCTGCATTAGATAGAGGTCATTCACACATGAGAGAAAGCTTTGTGACCTCTTGGACTTGGCTGAGCGCTCGTCCCACGAGATGTCTGGGTAGTTAAAGTCTCCCATGACAACCATACACTGGAAGCATGAGGCCTCAACCCGTTCCCTAATGAACTCCTGGTCAATGTCTTGACCCTGGCTAGGGGGTCTGTAGTATACCCCCACCATAGTATCCCCTGTGCTGTGTTCCCCATGGATTTTAACCCAGAGGGTCTCAAGTCATCCACCATGGGTGCCAATGTCGGCTTGCAGGAACGCGTAGTTTTCCTTGACATGCAACACCCCCGCCCCTTCTGTCCACTTGACCTCTCGTGTACAGGGTATAGCCATGTATACCCGTGGTTCAGAAATGGGTGGATCCCACCAGGTCTCTGTTATCTCAATGACAACATTTTGTTCCAGGACTGGGGTGGGGTTGGGATCCCTTATGTGCCTTGGCCTGATGGCTTTGCAAGGGCCACTCAGTGGGCCAGCAGTTGCACTAGTCCCCCCATCTCTCAGTGGCCTTAGTTTAAAGCGTGGTGCAGCAGGTCAGCCAATCTGGCTGAGAAGAGCCTCCTCCCCAACAGAGAGAGGTGGAGGCTGTATCTTCCCAGCAGCTCGCCTCCCCTTCCAAAGAGTGGACTGTGGTCATAGAAGCCAAAGCCTTCCTGCTGACACTAGCCCCACAGTCTTTGGTTGACTACCTGGATCCTCCTCTCTCTCTTCAGCCCATAGCCCGAGACTGGGAGGATCAAAGAAAACACCACCTGTGCTCCCACACCCTTTAGCCCCGTACCCAAATCCGTGTAGTGCCTCATGACGCGGCTGGGAGCACTCCATGCCATGTCATTGGTGCCCATGTGGATGAGGAGCATGGGATAGTGGTCAGGGGGCTGGAGGAGCTTAGGGATCTTCTCCGCAATGTCTTGGATGTGGGCTTCTGGGAAGCAGCAAACTTCCCGGGCTAAGAGGTCGGGGTGGCAGGTTACCCCTTCAGTTCCCCTCCGGATGTGGTCTCCCATGACAAACAGTTGACTTCTATCCTGGGGAAGATCTTAGAAAAGTTTATAAAGGAGGCCATCCTTGAGGGACTGGCCCAGGCTAACATCCTAAGGGATAGCCAGCACGGGTTTGTTGCGGGTAGGTCTTGTTTGACCAATCTCATTTCCTTCTATGACCAGGTGACCTATCACCTGGATGAGGGAGATGAGATTGATGTCATATATCTTGACTTCAAAAAAGCTTTTGATCTGGTATCCCGTGATCACCTCTTGGCCAAGCTGGCCAGTTGTGGCCTTGGCTCCGCCACGATCCGCTGGCTGGGAAATTGGTTCCGTCGTCGGACCCAGAGGGTTGTAATTGATGGCAGTCACTCATCGTGGTGCCCTGTGACCAGTGGGGTCCCTCAAGGCTCTGTCCTTGGACCCATACTGTTCAACATCTTCATTAACGATGTGGACATTGGAGTCAGGAGTGGACTGGCCAAGTTTGCCGATGACGCCAAACTTTGGAGCAAAGCATCCACGCCAGAAGATAGGCGGGTGATCCAGGCTGACCTGGATACGCTCAGCAAATGGGCAGACGAGAACCTCATGGTGTTTAACACCGAAAAATGCAAGGTTCTCCACCTTGGGAGGAAAAACCTGCAGCATCCTTATAGGCTCGGCAGTGCTACGTTGGATAGCACTACAGAAGAAAGAGACTTGGGGGTCATCATTGACCACAAGATGAACATGAGCCTGCAATGCGATGCTGCGGCTAATAAAGCGACCAAAACGCTGGCTTGCATCCATAGATGCTTCTCGAGCAAATCCTAGGACGTCATTCTCCCCTTGTACTCGGCCTTGGTGAGGCCGCAGCTGGAGTACTGTGTCCAGTTTTGGGCTCCACAATTCAAAAAGGATGTGGAGAAGCTTGAGAGAGTCCAGAGGAGAGCCACGCGCATGATCAGAGGTTAGGAAAACAGATCTTACGATGATAGGCTGAGAGACATGGGACTCTTTAGCCTGGAAAAGTGCAGGCTTAGGGGTGATCTGATGGCCACCTATAAGTTTATCAGGGGTGACCACTAGAATCCATGGGAACGTTTGTTCACCAGAGCGCCCCAAGGGATGACGAGGTCGAACAGTCACAAACTCCTGGAAGACCCCTTCAGGCTGGACATAAGGAAGAATTTCTTTACTGTCCGAGCCCCCAAGGTCTGGAACAGCCTGCCAGTGGAGGTGGTTCAAGCACCTACATTGAACACCTTCAAGAGTAAATTGGATGCTTATCTTGCTGGGATCCTATGACCCCAGCTGACTTCCTGCCCTTTGGGCAGGGGGCTGGACTCGATGATCTCTCAAGGTCCCTTCCTGCCCTGATGTCTATGAAATCTATGAAATAGGGAGAGCGGGGGCAGTAGCTACAGCGTCATCTGTGTTGCCTGCAGGAGCTGGGAACTGAGCCGTCTCTGGGGCTGCAAGAGGCTCGTACCTGTTGTGAAGCTCCAGCAGGGCAGGGGCTTTGGTGCAGCGGGCCTTGGGGCCCTTTGCCACCTTGGTCTAGGCCCTAGGCTGGACAGTAAGGGAGGTCCCCGAGTCCTCCTTGTGGAGGGAGACAGTGGTCTACCCTCTGCCTCCTGGGGTAGAAGGGCCTGGCAGTAGGAGTCTATCTTCTGCTCACAGTCCCTAATGGTACACAGTCTCTGGACTGCAGCCTGGAGTTCCTCCAGCTGGTGCGCCAGAGACTCCAGTAGGGAGCAGACCCCACAAGGGGAGGTGGCCATGCTCCTTGGCCCCAGAGCCTGAAAAAGCAACAGGCAGCCCCCATGTGGCGCATGTCCATCCGCATCATGCTGCTAGTGGGCTGGCTGCGGCTGGGACTGTCTACCCTGGGGAGGCTCACAGGCAGTGCCTTGGGCCCTCCCGTGCACCCTCTTGTGCAAACTCCCATGCTAACTTGTGTGCTGGGCCCAGCGGCTGTTTCTGCGGCCTGTTTACATGGCTCCAGTTGCACAGCTCCCTGTGGAGCTCAGCGAAGTAGGAGCCGGGCGTGTGTGACCCTCGGCCCACTTAGCCCGCTCATAGTTGAGTAGGTCCCTCCCTCCACGGGCCCCTGCTTACCAGCTCCTGGTACTTTAAAAAAAAAAACATGGGGTAGCAGGGGACCCACCACCCAGCAGCACCCACTGACTTGGGTCTATTTTTAACAAGTGCCAGGAGTTGGGGTGGACAGGGCAGCCATTGCTGGGCTGGGAGAGCAGGTGGGCTGTCCTGACTGTTTCAGAGATACGGCAGCAGCTGAATCTCTGAATTAGATTCAGCTGAATTGAATTGGGACAGTGATTCGAATCATGAAATCAAATTGCCGCCCCCCCCAATTGGCCAAATCCGAAGTGAATACTAGCTGCTTCGCACAGGCTTCTCTCTCTCTCTCTCTCGATAGTTATAGATATGGTTATAATTATTTATATGTGTGTGTGTGTGTGTGTGTGTGTGTATATATATATGTGTGTGTGTATATATATATATGTGTGTGTGTGTATATATATATATAGAGAGAGAGAGAGAGAGTTATATATATAAAGTTATATATAGTTATATAGTTATATATAGTTCTATGCTGCATAAATTAACATTTTGAAACCCAATAAACTAAGTGTTTGGGGACTCTACTAATTATAGTCTCAACCGCAATGTTAAAAAGGAGCCATGACCCTGAGGGAAGACTGAAGGGTTCAAACATTCTTAACATATGTGAAATACTTTTTACGAAAATATAAAAAACTCTGCTTATAGTGGAAGGCAAAACTGGATTCTTTAAAATTTAGCCATATTTAAGTTGACTCTAAAGAAAAAAGTCTTGCATTTTTTCCTAGTTAAAGCAATGTACTCATCCTTGTTTTTCCCTATGGTGCCTTAACAAAGTGCTGTAGTAGGTAGGACTATAGGAAACTATGGCTTGAAGGACCTCTTAAAGTCATCTAGTCCAGCCCCCCCTGCTCAAAGCAGGTTCGTTTCCAACTTAACTATCCCAGCCAAATGTTTGTCCACACTGCTCTTGAAAATTGTCATGGATGAAAATTCTAATGCTTGACCACCATCTTAGTCCAAAACTTTCTCCTACCTAAAGTTCTCCAACTTAAATTTTCCTTACTCCATCTTGAGGCCATTGTTCCTAGTCCTTTCTCTTATAGCAGGGTTGGGCAATTATTTCAGGCGGAGGGCCGCTTATTGAGTTTTGGCAAGCCATCAAGGGCCACATGACAGGCAGCTAGGGGCAGATAAATATTAATTTTCTAAATTTTTTAGGGGCCCTGTGGGCTGGATAGAATGGCCTGGCGAGCTGCATTTTGCCCACCCCTGCCTTATAGCCACAAAGACCCATGCCCATCATTTCTATAACTACTCTTCAGTATTTGAAGAGTTTTCAAATTCCCCCAGTCTTTTTTTTCTCCAGACTAAATAATCTTTTCTCATATGTAATCCTTCTAAGGACCTTGTGCCACACTCTATCCAATCTGTCCACATACTTCTTGAAGTATGGGGCCCAAAACTGGACACAGTACTCCAAGTGAGGCCTCACCAGTGATGAATAGTATTGAAGAATCGCTTTCCTTGGCCTTTTTTTGCAACAAAAGCACAATGTTGGCTCATATTCAGTTTATGGTCCACTGCAACCCCCAAGTCTTTCTCTGCAATGGTGCATCCTAGCCAATTGTTCCTCAGTCTGTATTTGTGCATGCAGTTGTTCTGCCCTAAATACAGATCTTTGCATTTGTGTTTGCTGAATCTCATCTGATTGTTTGTGGACCATTTTTCCAATCTGTCCAGGTTATTTTGGATCCTAGCCCTGTCCTCCAGAGTGTATGAAGTGCTACCTAGCTTGGTGTTTTAAAAAAAATGCTACCCATATGCTCATTCCCATCATCCAAATAATTAATGAATATGTTGAACAGTAAGGACAGACTCCTGGGTAACCCCGCTTGATACCTTCTCATAACTTGGCACTGAACCATGGATGGCTACTCTTTGAGCCCGATAAGCCAACCAATTATGTATATGTGTTACAGTACTTTTACCTAGTCTCTATGTCCTTAGCTTGTTAATGAGTGGTGTTGGAGACTGTATCAAAAGCCTTGCTAAAGTTAAGGACTGCATACACATATTCAAGTCATCCAGGTTTGTTTTCCTGAGAGAAACACTTACATGGAATGAACTGTACAGAAATTCAAGCAGTGAAGCGAAGAGCCTGCAGTCTGCACACTGGGGAGCCAGGAGGCCCTAGAGCATACAGGTGTAGCCCAGGTTCAGAAGTGAGAGATCTGGCAGCTTCAGTGAACGTAGGCATCGATCAGTGGTGTGATCTGTGCTTGTCCTTTGCACAGAGTCCTACAGGCTGCTGCCTCCTGGAAGTGAATATGTTTCTGGACACTCAAGTGCTGCAATAAGCTAGGAGGAGATCATGCCCCCTAAGTGCTGGCTTTTTACAGCCTGAAGCACTCAGGGGGCATGTTCTGCTCCCTGCTTGGCTGGGATTGACATATGCCCTCCCTGGCCCTGTGGGAGGGAGATTGAAAAGGAAGCAAAGGCCACTGGGACTGTGGAGAACAGTTCTGCATCTGCTTCCTGTATAGCTATTCTGTCTCCTGAGAGAGATTCTCTGGGGAGCCACTTAATTTGTGTTATTCTCATTTTACACTGGGAGAAAAATTATGAATATCTGTATGTTTGTGGTTTCTCCAGGGAGAGCGTGGACTCTCCCTAGATGAACTGAACTTCTGTCCAAGCTCAAGGTATATCACATCCACTCTCTTCCTCTATCCACAGAGCCTAATCGGAGAAGGCAATCAGGTTGGTCAGGCATGACCCGTTATTGAAGAATCCGTATTGATTGTTCCTGATAACCTTGTTCTCTTCTACATGTCTCACTGTAGCTTCCTTGAGGACTTGCTCCATGGTCTTTCTAGGTAAAGTGGTCAAGCTGAAGGGTCTGTAATTCCTTTAATCCTTTTCTGTCTTTTTCTTAAATATGGATAATATATTTGCCCTTTTCACGTTATTGGGGACCTTACCCAACCTCCATGAATTCTCAGAAAGGCAAGCTAGTGGCTCTGAAATTACCTCACTCAATTCCTTCGGTACCCTACGGTGCATCCTATCCAGTCCTGCTGACTTGAAGATTTATCTAGGTTCTCTAATCCTAATCTGTTCTTCTGATACTCAAGGCTGTTTGTCTCCTTTTCAATCTTTGCTGCTAACTGCACTGGTCATCTGGTAGCTGCTTCTATTGGTGAAGACTGTAAGAAAAAAAGACCTTAAATACTTCAACCTTCTTGGTATCATTTATAACTAGATTGCTTTATGCATTCTGTAAGGGACCTATCGTTTATTTGGTTGCCTTCTACATACTTGTAGAATCCCTTTTTATTGCCTTTTGTCACCTGTGAGTTGCATCTCAAACTATGCCTTGGCCTTCCTATTTTCTCCCTGCATACCTTTATGTGATATTCATACTTTATGTGATATTGCTTCTATGACTCGGTTTTCAATTTTTGTAGGATTCCTTTTTGAGTTTCTACTCATTGAAGAGACTGCTGTCTATCCAGGCTGTCCTCCTGTTCCACTTCCCATTTTTTTGTTGCATTGGGATAGTTTGCTCTTGTGCCCCTGAAAGGAACAAGGTTATCTTATGTTTCAAAACTACTATTAATCCTGTGCAAGGTGAGAATCAGCACATAAAAGTTTCCTTGATTGACAAGAAGTCTTTTATTTAAAACAAGTGTTTAAATTCTTCTAGAATATAAGTACATTTTAGCCGATTGTAGGGAATCTCATTACTTGCTATATTTTCTAAATGTATGAGCTTTACTAAAAATGCTTTGCTTCATAATTTAGGAATATTTAAGACTTTAAAAGTTGATGTGAAAACTTTTAGGGGCCACACTCATGAGCATTTAAGAACCATTAAAAATATTTTAGGTTTGATTTTTGTTCCGTTGATTCTCAAATTCTGATTTTGATACATGTGTTAATAACGGTATCTTGGCAGGACCTGGAAAGCTAAGGAGTTTTTTGTAACTGGACATAGTACTCTAAGGAAGACGGAAAATATTTTAAAGAAAATTTGATTAATATTAGAAACTAATTCTACAATCAGCTGAATATCTTCATCTTCCTTTGAGCTTAGATGGACTAAAGGGCACTCAAAATCTCACAGGAAGCATTAAGTATCCTGTTGTAGAGAGGGGAAAAAAGTTCTCTGTGCTCAAATTGATTGTCAAATATAGTTTGTCAGTAGTTTGACTGTGATGAAGCTATTATGTAGAGATAGCCCATTTGTTTTCTAAATCCAAGTAATAATTGGATATATTTTTTAAAGTTACTGCTATTAAGGAGAAAATAATATTGTTGTGGGATGCTGCTTTGCTGCTTTTTTTTTTTTTTTTTTTGCTTCCCTATGTTCAGCTAATTTCAGAGAATATAATATTGTTCCTTTTTGGCCTGCCTGCCATTCCTTTTTATAGCTTAAAAATTTGGCAGTTGTGAACAGTAGTAATACTCTAATATACTTACCAATAACAACATAATATTTTTGTACTTTTATTGTACTCTTCATTTGCAAAAATCAGCCATTTGCTCAATTGGAAAATATTTATTATCATGCCTGCTATACAAGTAGGGTAACTGAAATGCTCAGAGTCAGACAAGATTCTTTGGGTAAATACAATATCTTTTATTATACCAACTCAAATAATTGGAAAAATTCTTCTTTGCAAGCTTGTGGATACAAATACTCTTCCTCGGGCTGAGGAACTATCTGAAGATGCTCTGCAGAGTCAAAGTAACTTTCCTATTATGGTAATAGAGCAAGTCTTGACTGCAACATACCTCTTGATTCCAATTCTCATCCTCAGTCCACTAAACAGAGGCTGTTTGGCTTTTAAAACCCAGTCATCTCTAGTTCATTTTATTAAAAGTGAGATTGATTGTCCCTGCCAGTACTGGATGAAAAGAATTAACCTATGCCCAACCGAGTAAAACTGGTCAGATTTTTTTTGGTGGAATGGTTTTCCATTGGAAAATGTTGATTTGCTGCAACAGAAGTTACTTGATAAACTTGGTTCTTTTGAAATTCTATCAGAAATTAGCCATGTTGATTCTTCTTTTGAAATTCCAGTGGAGCCTTGTTTATTCCCCAATTCATTTGCCTACCTCCCTTGTCTGTCTTCTTCTCTATCTACCCACCCTGATAGGGCTGAAGTAGGACCAGGGCTTCCTGTTCTGTGACAGGCAAGGATTTGTGCCAGCTCTCTTGATATAATAGCTTGTTTGCAAGCTAGGAATCTCTGAGCTGTTGAGCTGCTTGACAGCCTGTATAGGCAGGCTGGGTCCTCCCTGATTTAGAGACTTCTATGGCAGCCATGATGTAGTGGAAGCCAGGGGACCTAAGAAGCAAGGGCATCCTCTGCCCGACTTCCTGAGCTGTCCTGCTGTTTGGTGTGTGTACTGGCTTGCCAACTTTGCTTTTTCTTTTATTTATTTCATTTGCATATTTGGTATTTCTTTTTATATTTTACATTTTAATACCTAGTTAATTTTTATTCTTTTTAAATTATTTAACACTTATTCTAATTAACCCATCTTACTGGTTTTTCTAAATGTCTCTTGTTTGTAAAGGAACAGTTAGACACTTCATACTTTGATCTTCACTAATAGTAGTTGCTTTTGATATCCTAGAAGATGACTGAAGGCTAACTTATGGCTATCAAAGCAAGCTGCTACTCTAATTGATACTGAGTGCATATTTTCTTTTCAAAGTGTTGAAAACTCTTTTGTAACAATTTCTTTTGGAAGACAGGTTGAACAAAAATAAGATCTTTCACGAAATGCTAATTCAAGCAATAGCTACTTTTTATATTTTCTAAATAACAAATATAAACATAAAATAATTTTAAAATGAGTGAGCTTGACAAGAGGGCTTTTTCTCTAGGTCAGCATTGATCTTTTGGGAAATGCTATCCCTGTTCTAAATTAACTAGGCAGTTCAAGGAGGATATTTAAAGTCCTGCATTAATGCAGCAGTTGGAAAAGAGGTGGAAAATTATGAAATAATCTGAAATTTCTAGCTTTCTTTTATCTGGGATTTTCACATGATGATTTTGAGGTTAGAAAAGTAATTTTCCTTTGGATACTTCATTGTATTTTGTTTGGCCTGCTGCCAAACAAGGCCTACTAGCTGTGTAAATCTCTTAGAGTAATAAACAACTGAATCTGTTATCTGACAAGTTAATGTTTAACAGTTTAACAAACCGGTGATTAACTGCAGTAATGGAGGATTTTGAGAGAACCATTACTTTTTACTTTCATAAAGTACACTTTATGTTTATCAACACACTATTATTTTTGAAAGCTGTGTTTCTTTGCTAAACTTAATGGCTGCCATATCATTTTCTCTGTAATTGGGAAAGAAACAGAGGTTCAACATTGACCATTTCCTCATTGGTTCAGTAATTTACAACTAGAATGATCCTACAGATTTATAATTGACCAGTAATCCCTTTATATGCTATTTAATTGGTACAGGCTACTGAGTAGGAATTTTTACAGTATGACAAATAATATTCACTGGATATTAATACCAGAAGTGTTATGATTCATCAAACCAACCACTGTCTAGGAACAGCGATGGAACTTAGGAAAAGTTTGTTTAACAGCAGCACCATAAATTGATAGCTTTTGTTCAAAAGGAAGTGAATTAGTGTTAGTTTTATTGATCACAGCCTCGTTAAGAACATTAATAAGATTTCTCTCCCTTACCAATTTCGAGATGAGAGAATTTTTCCATAATTCTTTGCTGGTAATCTGGTAGTATTTTTATTTTTGATGCATAGGATTTTTACTTTAGATTCTTCCTTTCTATTTTGCTTCCAAGTTGATAAGACTTCAGTGTCAGCAAATCAGTTGGATGCTGGAACCAAAGTATAAATTACATCCTGGTTGCCTTATGTTTTAAAATAAATATCTTTTTCAAAAGATGGGTAGAGCACTGAGGGATGGGAGATCTGTATATAGTACATAGGAGGTTTTAATTCTCATGCTGTTGCTATGTAGAAATTGAGCAGAAAAAAACCATCAAATACTCATTCACCTTTCTGCTTTAAAGGGCAACAGCAAGGTTCTGGTTACTTACCTTTCGTGTATATAACACATGTAAGTCCAGTCAGGGAGCAGTTCCCCAAGTATGCAACTAACACCTACTTCTGTATCTCTGTTTCATTGAACTCAGATGCTCAGCTTACCTATTGTTTGGCCATGGTCAGTGCTTAGAAAAGAGTGAACTGGCTTTGATCCAGTCCAGAAAAAGACTGAGTGTCCTTCTTTGGCTGAGGAAGTAACCAGTCACAATACATGAACTGATATTGGTTCCCTTGATTTAACCGTGTGTTGCTATTTATCACTCAAGTTCACAACCTGTGGCTTTTATTAGAAACTTAGAGGCCAAGACTGCAGCAGTGGCCAGAAGCATGTTTCTAATCATTTGTGTTTGGCGAGGATGCAGTTCACAGAAGTAAATACTTGGTCACCTCCAGATTGGATTATTATAATATGCTTTGTATGTAGCTATACTTCAGGACCACACAGACATTTCACCTAGTGAAGAATTAAGCTACACACCTGTTGGGGGGGACTTGTGATAAAAGGCCCATGTTTCATTAATATAGCCTTCAGTTTGTTTTTCAGTCTGTTGTAAAGTGTGCTATGCAGTCTTATGTGGTTACTCACTGAGATCTCATAAACTCATAAACTACTTTCTCCATATGCAGTATCCATTGCCTTTGTGATGAATTGAAGGCATTTGACTTGGTACAATTTAGGAAGAGCTGTTGGATGAGCTATTTTTAATAGCAGCCCTTAATTATGGAATTTGCTTTTCTCATTGGTCCGTAAGGGGCTAGATATATTGACTTTCAATTTATAGTCCTCTCTTTTAAGACTTCTCTGGGAAGATGAGCTGAGTGGGTAGAACTAGGTGCAGGTGGAGTCTTAGTTTGTGTGAAATCAGGACAGTTTTCTTATATAGGAAATTGATTCTAGTGTTTGTCTTCATCATATAGTGTATGCATGCCTACAGTACGCATATTTTAAAATCTTTTGTTCTGCATTCAGGACAGTTTGGGTCAATGACAAAAGCAGATATTGAACTTTTTTTTTGTTTTTTTTTATAGAGTTGGCAGAAGGTAGGCCAAGGAGCTTGTGTTTGATTTAAAATATGGTTTGTTATTCTAGGTCAAGGCTGAAACAGGTGACAAAGCCAACATATTTAACGATTTCTTTGCCTCCATTTTCCTAAGCAGGGACTGGAACAGTCACCCCCTTCAGGCCCCAGGGGAGGCGCACCTAGGCCAAGGGTTAGCGAGGAACTAGTTAGGGAACTTCTGGAGGGACTGGATGTATTCAAGTCAGCTGGTCCAGACGATCTCCACCCTAGAGTACTAAAGGAATTGGCTGAGGTCATTGCAGGACCCCTGGCATGGCTTTATGAGTACTCATGGAGCTCTGGTATGGTGCCAGAGGACTGGAAGAGGGCCAGCGTGGTTCCCATCTTCAAAAAGGGGAAGAAGGAGGACCCGGGAAACTTTAGGCCAGTTAGTCTTACCTTGATCCTAGGCAAGCTCTTTGAGAAAATTATTCTGGCACATATCCACGAGGGCCCAGCAGGGGAGGTCATGCTTAGGGGCAACCAACATAGGTTCATTAGTGGCAGGTTCTGTCAGACCGACCTGGTGGCCTTCTATGACCAGGTCACCAAATCATTAGATGCAAGGGTAGCAGTAGACATAGTCTTCCTGGACTTTCGGAAGGCCTTCGACACTGTCTCTCACCCTGTTCTCATTAAGAAACTGGGGGACTGTGGTGTCGACACCCACGCAGTCAATTGGGTCGCCAACTGGCTGGAGGGCCGCACCCAGAGGGTGGTAGTGGATGGGTCCTTCTCAACCTGGAGGGACGTGGGCAGTGGGGTTTCACAGGGCTCTGTCCTCGGGCCCGCACTGTTCAACATCTTCATCAGTGACTTGAACGAGGGGGGTAAAAAGCACCCTGTTCAAATTTGCTGCTGACACTAAGATGTTGGGGGGATGTGGGCATGCTAGAAGGGAGGAATAGGCTGCAATCGGACCTGGACAGGCTACAGGGGTGCGCAGATGAGAATAGGATGGGATTCAACACTGACAAGTGCAAAGTGATGCACCTCGGGAGGAACAAGCGGCACTGCGTACCTACAGGCTGGGGAATTCCCTTCTTGTCAGTACAGAGGCGGAAAAGGATCCTGGAGTCATCATTGACTTCAAGATGAACATGGGCCAGCAGTGTGGGGATGCAGTCAAGAAGGCCAACTGTACCTTGTCATGCATCCATAGATGCATCTTGAGCAGGTCCAAGGAGGTGATCCTCCCCCTCTATGCGGCACTGGTTAGGCCGCAGCTGGAGGACTACATCCAGTTCTGGGCGCTGCGCTTCAGGAGGGATGTGGACAACATGGAGAGGGTCCGGAGGAGGGCCACTCACATGATTGGGGGCAGCAGGGCAGGCCCTATGAGGATAGGCTACGGGACCTGAACCTGTTCAGCCTCCACAAGAGAAGGCTGAGGGGGGATCTTGTGGCCTGTTACAAACTAGTCAGGGGGGATCAGCGGGCACTGGGGGAGTCACTGTTCCCCCGAGCACTGCCAGGAGTGACCAGGAATAACGGTCACAAGCTGGCAGAGGGTAGATTCAGGCTAGATATCAGGAGGCGCTACTTCACGGTCAGGGTGGCTAAGATCTGGAACCAACTTCCAAGAGAAGTGGTGCTGGCTCCTACGCTGGGGGTCTTTAAGAGGAGGTTAGATGAACACCTTGCTGGGGTCATTTGACCCCAGTACTCTTTCCTGCCATGGCAGGAGGTCGGACTAGATGATCCACTCAGGTCCCGTCTGACCCTAGAAACTATGAAATGAGGATCATTTGAATATGCATACCAAAAACTCTCAGAATTTCTTCCAAATTACAAGCCTCTTAGTGTCAGTTACATTTGTAAGACTTCCGCGATCATGGGGCAATAAGCAAATTAGAACTAGAAAAAGAAGCCCCTTTACTATTCTGGATCCAGTCATGAGCCCAAAACCAGTAAGGGCAAATTCAAGATTTGGAGTTTAGGCTGCCCTTGAAATTCCAGCTTAGGGTGTCAGGCCTGGTTCCTGGCCAAATTTTACTCTAGCCACAATGTTTTCCATTGGACAATTGATTCCTTAATTATGGGTTGGATGCTGTGCTACCAGTGCAAACAATTGTTACTTTGTGGAAGCATTTCACTTTGAATGTGAGCAACCTAGTTCCTGCAAGCCAAATTCTACCATCCTTTATTGGGTGGGGTCCATAGCTGAGGAAAGTTTTGTTGTGTTATTATTAAATATTGCCAAATTTGGCTGTTTCTGTATAGTTTGTTTCAAAATAAATAGCAATCTATTAGACTTAACAATGCTACGTATATGCAAGGCCATATGATTTACTCAGTAGTACCTACAGTTTAGTTGTAGAAATGGAAATATCCAAATGTTTTCACTTACATAAGAACCACAGTTGTCTAAGCTAATATATGAGCTTATTGCTGTTTAAGGTGTGACACACACTTTTATAAGTTCTCCATGCCAGCAGAACTTAAGGATATACTACAGATGTTAAGAAGCCTTTTTTTTCACTTTGGCGTAGCTCACATTTAAAAGCAAGTAGCAGCTTGCTTCCATTTGTTTCCAAAATAACATGGTATGAATAATCAGTTTCAATTGCTGCAGATAATTATAAGGTGCACTCATTGGGAACATAGAGAAAGGGAGTCTATGAGCTGCATTTGAACTCTGTACCTAAGCAATAAAAAATTTATCAAACTGCAAAAAAAATAAGTCATTTTAACGAGCACATTCCAAAGGTGCTGGATTTATGAGGAGACCCCAGGAAATTTTGATTGAAATTGTTGTCTCTGATTGTAGTTCTATATTTTATTGGTGCCATATTGTGAACAGTGCTGCTGCCAAAGTGAATGGGAAAGAAGCATAACAGAGTTAACCCACAAAGGTTACTTTTTTATAATATCCATGATGTATTGCATTAAAAATACCTTGAAAGCCATCCCATTTGCAGTTTTCAGAAAGCATTTTTTCTTAAATTAAGTTACGATTTATCTGAACAGGTCAGAAAATGGGAAAGCCCCTGAAAGACTTTAGTATTGATTTTTCTCATAGTATTTGCTAGTTCTTGTTTTCTCATTTGAGTACTCCTTGATAGAAGAGCCTAGAGCAGTGTGCTGATCTTGAGCCAAAGCGTCAGCAAAATGAAAAAACCAGCAGTTAGGGACAGAGATGTGGAGGCTGATTTTACCATGAGTGTTTTGCTTGAGTAGCTTCAGGTTTAGTTTCTGGGATTTTTCGTTTTTGCTTTTTGGTTCCAGAATTTAAGCCGAATTTAAATCACCTGGAAAATGATTGGGACTTTATTAACTATTAAGGCCTTCCCTCAACTAAATAAACACTGTGGTAGCCATATGTGATGAATGACTTGAATATTTTGAAAGTATGAGGTCAATGCTACTCTTTATGTGTGCGTAGAATAATGAAAGTTATAAATCTTTTTTTGAGTATTTTTTGTTTTAAAATAAGCATTTAAGTTTACAAAAATCATTACAGCAAAGCACATCTTGAATGACAATCAAACTGATATATTCAGCCAATTAATAATTTTAAAACAATAATTAGGCATGCCACATACAGTTGTTGATTATTACTAACCACTGAGGGCAATTCAGTGCCAATTTTTCATTAAAGCTTCATCTTTCCCCAGACAAAATGCTGTTACATTAGCCATAAAACTATTATAGCATAGATTCCAAGTACTATATTATAAATGCCAACTGTATCTTTGACTGTATACTGTACTGCTCTAAGCTTCTGAAAATAACTGTAGTTAGGGATTAAGCTCTAAATGTTTCCATTGTAATGGATTATTGTGATTTTTTTTTTTGTATCTTAACAGTCATGTTGTTTAATGATAAAAACATACAGTGACAATTGTCTTGAAGCTTTATTGACTGTTGCATATGCTGTCTATCCTGTTTTAGTAGTCTAATAATTTGAGAAGAGGATGGGAAAAAGGGTCCAAAGGTTCTCTCCTCAGTGCTCTGAACTATTGTGTGTAGATCATCCAGCTTTGCTGTGCCTCAGTTTGTGCTGTGGTAAAGGTAGAATAATAATGATTAGAAAAATGTAATTGCTTGTAAAGTGCTTTGAAACATTACGCCCAAACTGGTAATAGAAACTCTTTCCCCTTCTAAGTGTTATGTAACCATTTCTATATTATGTTAACATGAATACTTATATGGGTTTAATTATCTGTATATGAATTAGAAGTGGGCCAGAATATTATTTCAGTATTCTGACTTATGAAGAAAAACTTGTCCTGATTCTTCATTCCCCAGTTCACTGAATAAAAATTTGTGCTAGTTCAGCACTTGGTGCAAAATCCTACCATTCTGATATTTTACACCCACATTGATTACAGTAGAAAGAATACAATGACTACCCCCAAGGTTTTGGTCAAAGGAGAATTGGACCTAGTACCTAACCTAATTGGGCTTGTACTCTTAAAACCAACTTTGTGTTGTATGCCTTTAATCCTGTCTTTTTTTTTTTTTTGTTCCATCTCCCCACTCCCCATTTTCATCTTTTTAGATCCTGTGATTAACAGAAATCAACAAGAGGATTTGAGAGGGCGAGACCCAGCTGTTTGGCATGTGGGGCTGAAGGTTGCATGGGACATAAAAACACCTGGATTAGCGTTACCCCTTCACCCAGGAGACTGCTACTTTATGCTGGGTAATTTTCAAAGACTAGCAAGACAAATGTATGTTGAAAATAGAGTGCTAGGCTCTCAATTGGTATAAATCATTTTGCCTCTGTTGGCGTCAGTAGGATTGTTCTGATTCTTAACAGCTGAGGATTTTGGTCAAAATGTGTCATTGTAATTATATTGTCTATGTATTTTGAATCACCCTATCTCCATTTTTTCCTTTGGTGTTTGTCATTCTTTCTGCTTTGTATTCCTCTTTGTGGTACACAATCCTTTATCGTGCACAGCCTGTTGAGTCTTTCCTTAGATAGTGCACAAAATACCAGTTTAGGCTAGGTTTCAACACAGATGGGATTGAAGGTTTTTTCCTTTTTTAGCACTCTCTTCCTCTTTTCTGTACATAGTTATCCTGGGAAACAATAACTACATACTAGGGTGTATGAAATGGGCTGTATTAGATTCAGATTTGGATTTGGCCTGAATTGGGGGAAGTAATTCGATTCATTGATTTGGATCACTGTCCCCAATTCGATTCAACTGAATCCAAAGATTCAATGCTGATTTGGAGAATCGGTGATTCCGCCATAGACACAGTTTTAAATGTTTTTTCTACATACATCAAGGTATCAGGCACGGCTTGTAAACACTATGATGGTGGGGTGGATGGAGCATCCTACAGGAGCATGGGGGTTCCCCAGTTTCTGGTCCACTTCTGGGTCTTCTGCCGAGCGCGCCGGGGAGCCTCCTGTGCTCCTATGATATGCTCCATCTGCCCCAGCATTGCAGCATTCAGGAGCCGTGTGGTACCTTGAGGTATATAGAAAAAATATTTAAAGCTGTGTCTATGTCCAAATCACCAGATCTTTCTGAATCTCTCCAATCGATTCAGAGGGTTCCAATTCGATTTGGAGAGATTAAAGGGTCTCCAGATTCAGTTTGGATTTGGAGATTTGACTACCAAATTGGGCCAAGTCTCCACCAAATCGAATCAGGGACCGAAGTTTCTCACAGTCCTACTACATACCTAACTGTCTTATTACAAAATCTTTCCAGCTCTGAAGTCTAGGGAGCAGAATGACTTATACCTGTGTACTAGTTAAGAATCTTCTGTTTCTTTCTGTGTGTGTCTCTTTTTAACTTCCAGACACCTTGATGTGTCATGATGTTTCCTTATACTGCCTTGGGCTTGCATGAGTGTGTGTATTTCTGTTGGTCATGCTGTTAATACTTTGGCCAGTATATTTTCAAGTATATCATTTGCCAGTATTGTGTATTTACTAAAGGTATACATAACTGAGTGGAGAATCTTGAGCTGTGATTGTGAAATAAGGAGCCCCAATGCCTACAATGGGGATTCTCATCCCAGGTGCTGTGACACCTTGGTTTATCATGAAATCCTTTTAAGGGTGCTGCGGAGTGCCATGCAATACTAGCACTGTTAGGTCTGTTAAAATGTATGTACAATTCACGAGATAAACTCAGAGATTTCAGATAGGGATCTGTGGTGTCTTTAGTGGGCATGGTGAGTACTGTCTTGTCTCTCTTTACCTGAGTGCCCCCCTCAACTCACCTGCCACAACTTGCTGTTACTGGGTGAAAGAAGGGGTTCAGTGGTATTCTTCTTGGGTGACTCGGTGACAGGTACTCATGTTCGTGCCATGATGTTCCTTGGAGCTACGCCTCCCCTACACCCCGTCCACTCACCAACCGCTTCAGTGTTGCTTCTGTTATTCCACCGTCCCAGTTAACCTCTTTACTAAGGGGTCAGGCTTTGACACCGGTTGGTTGCCTGGATGTTAGGGCAACTGAAGCCCCCAGACCCTGGTGCCAGAGGGCTGGGCTCCCGTGGTCTTGTGTCTTTCTCTCTCTCTCTCAGGGAGAGAGATGCTCCTATGGAATCTGAAATTCAGGCAGCTGGGAATTGGTCTTCCCCAGCCTAATGCCGGGATGCTGCTCCCTCTGCCCCAAGTGCAGGTGCAGCACCTGCAGCTACGATCCTGCCAGCCTCGGGAGTCATCGCCTGCCTGGTGTGCTCCCGGCTGGCTTTCTCTCCCTCTCTTCCCCCTGCCATCTTCTGGTGGGGTTTTTAAGTTTCCTGCGGCAGCGTACCCAGCTGCCACAATCAACCTGGCACTCCCTCGCCTCGGAAGTAGCTGATTAAAGAGCCAGCGTAATGCCAGCTCACGCAGCTGCGGCTCCAGTTCCGGCTTCGGACGTGCTCTAAAAGATAAGTTTTCTGGAGTGTGGGGGGGCCTGTTTGTTCCCCATTGGGACTCTCAGGGTTCCCCCCAGCCCCCTTGGCACCTGTGGGGGCTTCTCTCCACCACAGAATCCAGTGTCTCCTGTTTCAGATGGGGTCTAGAATCCAAAAGCATTCCAACCTGCCATGGTCTTAAGAAAAAAGAAAAAAAAGAATTACTCTATTATTTTTTCTGTTGTCAAAAAATGAATGAAAACTAAGAGCTGACATTTTCTGAGGGGTGCCTGGAGTCTAAAAATGTTGACAACCAGTGTCCTATCATGTGAAAAGTAAAAAAATAAGAAATAAAATTGGGCTTCTGGTTTTTTGGGGTTTTTTTTGTAGCTACACTGCTATAGCTTTGATAAGGGGTATGCTGGCAGAGTGCTGAAGCTCTTACTTCAGGTTCTGAGGTGTGAGCTCAAGGTCCTTGTGGAATCATATTGAAGGCTGCCTCCAATTGACCCAGCTGTAAATAGGTAACTGGATATTTGGGCTAGGTAATAAAAAGCAGCTAGCTATGATGGTAGACCTATATTATTCCTTTGTCTTCCATTGCCTACAGAAACAGTAGCCAATTATGCTGGTCCAATGGGTCACTTAGTTTTGGGCAGACCTTTGATACTTGTTGTCCCATCCCCATTCTTTCCCCCCTCCCCCATTTTTTTAATTCCTCTTTGGTAACATAGCAAGGGTATAAAGTCTGTGAATGTAAATGAGATTTAGAGGAACAAGACCGAGATCTTTATTCTTGGCGTCCTTTATTTAAATCCCATTCCACATGAATCGTAACGGTGTCCCACCAGGAGCATCTCATCTATGACACTACAGTGATTGCCTGTACTAGTGGCTCCAAAAGGTGCTCTAATTTAAGCACTAACACAACTCATGTATCGGCATCTCTGCACTTCAAAATGATGCTTGAGTTAAAGCTCTTTCAATAAGCTTAAATTGAAGCACCTCTCTTCCTTTACATTGTTTCCTATTCTGTTACATAGTAAAGCTAAACCTTTAAAAAAAAAAAAAAAAGAAAATTGTTCACGCTACCCACAGACATCTTGTATTAAGTTGTGTCCTTAGCTTCTCTGGACAGCCCTGTCTCTTGTGGTTAACTCAGTAGTGCATATGTAGTGGAAAGTAGAAAGCAGTGTCTGAGTTCTTCAAATACTTTCAAAGTTGAGCAGCTCGCAGATCACATCAAGGACTTCTTTAAAAACCTTTAGTATTATGCTAGAAAAGATATGACTCGCTTACCTTGCATTTGTTAGAAGAAATAGACTAACAGCCAGAGACATTTCTTAAATCAAAGTGAAAGATATGTGGCAGCTGAAAGTGCCTACAGATCCATCTTTGTGCTATTGTTCTAACATCAGATAGGTATGATCATCTAATTCTTGTTGACTGTAAAAATTGTGCCTAATCAGCCTTGCTGGCAAGCATACTTAGAAGACAAATTGTGGAATGAAATGTTTATCTTCAGTGTTTTTTGTACAGAGCTCATTCTAGTACTGTAAATCAGAGTTGACTAATTTTTCAAATGGTAAAGCCATTCCTTATTCCCTTGATAGGAGTTAACTTTATGCTGTAGCTCAGGCACTGTTTGGAAATGTTGTATAAAGGATAGGTCACAATGTTATTTTATTTAACACCTAAGAACATCTTGATCATGTTGAGGTGAAGAAACCAGGCCTATTAACATTTTTTCCAGTTAAATCATTCTTTCCAACCAATATTTCAGAGCAACTACTGTTTGGACATCTGTGGAATGGATGTTAGGTACTCTCCTTTATATTTCTCTATCATTTACAGTTACCTTTTTGCATTTTTAAGAGAAACATATGTTTGATTTCTTTTTTTTAAACAGAAAAATTATTACAGAAATGTCTAACCCCCCCGGTACGCTTCTAATAAATCTGGCTAATTTATTAGTTTTTATTAGTTGAAATAGATGGCTTAAAATAGCTGTTAGTAACCCATAATAAAGGCATTTATATCATCATCCTTAGCATATTTTTATCTTTTCATGGTTTTTGTTTTGCAAGTTGCTATTTTAAGAGAAAGTACATGTTGGGAGATGGTATCTGAGAGAATAATCCAAAATATTTGGAGTTTTAAATTATAGAAATATAAGAAGTAAAGTGGTAGCAAGAACCAAGGTTTAGTTAATTTATCCTGGGATTCTGCATATAGTGCACATTCCAGTATCATATCTTCTCAATAAGCTATGGGCTCCTACACACATGCAGGAAGCCTGCTTTGATGTGCTGGAAATCCAGCGCATTGGGGCAGACTCACTTAATTGAGTCTGCTTGAGCACAGAAACTGACGCGCTCCAGCAGCCTTGTGCATCATGTGTATCAGCGTCATGGTGCATCTCCACTCTGACAAAATGGTTGCAGGGCACTTTGAAATACATTCAATTAGCTTTAGTTCAAAGCACTGCACTGTCACTTTTTCAATGTGGGGCTGCTGATACATGTGATACACAGGTGCTTTTAATTAGCACAGCTCGCTAATTAAAGTGCCCAGTGCCATGTCCAAGAGCATTTTACAATGATTACAAAACATGGTGAAAAAGCTGAAAGGATTTGTTGTTTACTTTATGGTTTGCCATTCTGACATCACCCAATGGCAAAGTGTAGGGCTGACAGACAGAATTTTAAGGTACTTCTCCCAATTGTGTTGGACTTGTGTAACCTTGGCAAGTCACTATGTCTGTTTTCCCATTTGGAAAATGGTACAATACGTAACTATTTTACATAAGCTTTTTTAGGCCTTTTGGTGAAAGATACCATATTCCATGCATGATTTTTCACCTACAAGTCAGCATTTATCAGCAGTTATTCTGCAGTGGTACTTGGATATTATCACTCTTTCTAGTTTATTGTACGCAGAAAGTAGCTTGATGGCTCATAAACAACATAACTTGAAAAGTTATTAAGTATTAATATTATTAACAATGACACCTGCAAATGCAGATTGTAAAATGCAGAAACTCCATTAGCCTAGAAGGAAAGATTCTTCCATTTAATTTTGTTGTTCTGCACTGTACTTTGGTTGTGGCCATCTTAATAGAAAAAATGTTAATAATGAGATTCTAAAGGTACCGTTTCCAGAGGTCTCCGAAGTGTTTTTTATGCAGTATTGCAAATTCCCCATTTAAAAAAAGTCTTTCAGAATGTGAATTTTAGTGCCCTCTTGGGGCCCTCCTCCTACCCATGGACATTTCTGTAATATCGTTCTTTGTTATCCTGAGTAGAGTTTGTTTTAATATGGAATTATCTCTTTTCAACTTTGGTTTCCTTAACGTGGAAAAAGAGTCCTGCAGAAGGACTGCAAACCTACTGCCTGATAACTGAAATCTGAACTTTATATCACTTAAGAAACGGAAACAGTTTAGCCTAATTTAGAATAATATATTGGTCTGCAGAGGAAGTGCATGCTGAACCCTGCTGTCTCAAGTACACAGTCAAGGGGTGTCTAATACAAAACGTGTTGGGTACATGCAATAAATCCACAATGCGTGGACATGAGCAAAGGGCCCCATCTGCTTTGCCCTAGAGCATGCTTAACTAGGGTTGTCATGGTCTTACTATTAAATTGGAATCTTTCCCCTAATCTTAGACTTAGATGCAACCAGATTTGCAAGCAGATTTACAATTTTCACTGATTTCCCTACTGTGACTTCAAAACATACTTAACAAAAATACATTCTGGACTTTTTCAAAGGGTGAATATTAACTTTTCCACAGCTGTTTCCCATAGATCAAATGGGCTTGAAGGTTAGGGGTTTACAGCAGCTTGAAGAAGAACTTGATGGCGTCCTTTTCTTTTCTTTTCTTTTTGAACAAATTATAGTTCAAGGAGTATCAAAAATTATTTGCATGAACCAGAAGTTAGGCGCACACATTGCAGGGGTTGGGCTGTGGTTAAAGATAAGTATTTAATAGAAACACTTCCACATGTATGTAGTGGCTCATTAAACTATTTATAGCCATTTAATCTGCCTATACTTCCACATATTAACTTGAACTGTTTGTGCTCTTTGGCATCGTGAGTGTGGTTTTTTTTCACCCTGTTCTTGCTTTCTCTACTCCACATTTGATCTAAATGCTTTATTCTTTGATTATTAGGAAGACTGTGAACCCCAGAAAGATACTTGTTGTTACCAAACTTTGATCATGTGTTTTGGCAAATCCTTGACATCTTGTTTAGTTCAGTCTCTTAATTCATTCTGGGTTTTGTTTGTGTGCACTTTTCTCATTTAAAACTAAATGTATTTCTTGATTGGGGCCAGATTATTCTTTTTGCGTTTTCCCATGGAGAAGATGAGAGATTTAAGGCCTGTCCCATTGGCCCAAGACTTTTTGGAGGAAGGAGACTGGACCTGTATGGTCAAGCTCATGTTTCTGCCACAAACTTCATTCCTCACAAGTAAAAATTAATTTTGCATATTAGTTATCAAGGACCTTATCATGTAAGCCCTTACTCGTTGTAGGAGCCTACTAGCACAGTAGTCTCAGTGAACTCAATAGGAGTTGAAAGGTCTCTGCACCTTCTAGAACTGGACAACGTTTGGCAGAGTAGTTTAATATGCCTCCCTGCCATGCTTTCTGGCTGACTTCAGACTAACACAGCTAGCTACCTTTATCTCTGTTTGTTTTCTAAGGTGCCTTTGGACACCTGTACACAATCATATGTGTAATTAATTTATTTCAATAAATCTTGTGTGGAATCGCCTGAGCCACAGTTTCTATAATGGGATGTGGATCAAGGTGGCAAGGAAGTCATTGAAAACTGGCAGGGAGAAAGTTCTGGAAATGGGAGACCAAGAAATCCATTAAAAATGGAGTTGCCAAATATATAGGTGTAAAGGAAATTATGCCTATTTCTCAGCACTGACTCTTTTCTGCTACAGATTCAGTGCGACTCTTGCAGGGGTAAGATCTGTCCCTATGGTCCCAATGCAGGACTACTATCTGAAATTGTTTACTGATAATTAATCATTTAGAGTTGAGCTGAAGAGTTATAGTTTCAGTTTTGCATATCTTATCAATCAGATCGTAGCTATGCAAAACTAAAACTGGTAGTGTTCCCATATGTATTGTATGTTATCTGAATATTGTAAGAAAGCTGTGGTGCACATGGCATGGGTGGTCAGGTAAAAAGGCAGCAGTTCTGGCTCACCTTTAACATGGTACAATAATTGGTATGTAATGTTCTGTTAAATAAATGGTATTGCTGCCAACTGTACAATGTCCCATTTAACAAGTGGTATTTTTTCCACATTATATAAAAAAAAGAAAATCTTTGAAGTAATCTTTTAAGAACTGGAATATATTTTTCAAATATCCTTTGAGACTTATGATCCATGAAGCTTCAACCATTTTTATACAATTACAGTTCTAGATGAATTATAAACTCTTAAATTAAAATTACAGGGTTCTTTCTAAAAGTCATAAAGGATTAGAGACAGTTGGAAGCAATTTCAAGAAGAGAGAGCTCTACACTGAAAGGGTTGCCAAGGGTTTGAATGAAGGTGCAAATCAAAATGTAATACTTTTAATGCTGTATGTGCTACAGTCTGCACTAAATTTAATTGTTACTGAATGGGGAAGAAAATATTTAAGCTATCTTCTCATTGTGCTGATTCTTCATATAGATGACTATTTTACTTTGCGACTCAAAATACAGACTTAAATTTTTCCAAGGCATTTGCAAGATTTGGCATTTTATCCTTTGACACTCTCTGTGGCAGGTTTTTTTTTTCCTTCTCTCTCCCCCCCCCCCCCAAGATATTTAGTGGATTTTTGTTTATTCTTTCCGTATCCCCACCAAAGTATTTTGTGTATTCTTTATGGATCCAGACTACTGTAACTGACTCTTCACCCATAATAGTCCTCCTCTTCTAGATCCAAGTCCTTATGAACAGAAGTTCCAAATGAAATCAAGTCAAATAATTTCCTTCTTTTTGCTTAAGCAGTGAACTCAGTTACCATTCAGAGCAGAAGGACCTAAGTTCTAGTCTTTTTATTCTCCTTGAACTGAATGGTTTAAGGTGATAATTTTGAAGTCAAAAGAGGTCATGTATGCATGACTAATGATGTCATGGTTTGCTGGGGGGTAGTTAGGAAAGCCAAGGCAGAGATGGAGCTAGGACTAGCTTCCCAGATTAAGGACAATAAGAAGTCCCTTTTTAAATACGTAGGGGGTAAAAAGAAGGTCCCGGGTAATGTGAGGCCCTTGCAGGACGCATTGGGAAACTTGGTCGTCACACCAGATGGCAAAGCTAACGTGTTTAACGATTTCTTTGCCTCCGTCTTCCTAAGTAGGGACCAGAACAGCCGCCTCCCTGATGGGCCCCCCTTGGGCCCCGGGGGAGGCACACCTGGGCCACGGGTTAGCGAGGATTTACTTAGGGAGCTTCTGCAGGGGTTGGACGTATTCAAGTCAGCCGGTCTGGATGATCTCCACCCTAGAGTTCTAAAGGAACTGGCCGAGGTCATTGCAAGTCCCCTGGCACAGCTTTACGAGCACTCGTGCTCTAGTGAGGTACTGGAGGACTGGAAGAGGGCCAGCGTGGTCCCCATCTTCAAAAAAGGCAGGAAGGAAGACCCGGGAAACTATAGGCCGGTTAGTCTTACCTCGATCCTAGACGAGCTGTTCGAGAAAATTATGCTGGCACACATCCAGGAGGGGACTGCATGCTTAGGGGCAAGCAACACGGGTTCATCAGTGGCAGGTCCTGTCAGACCAACCTGGTGGCCTTTCACGATCAGATCACCAGATCATTAAATGCAAGGGTAGCAGTGGATATAGTCTTCCTGGACTTCTGGAAGGCTTTTGACACTGCCTCTCACCCCATTCTCATTAAGAAAGTGGGGGGCTGTGGTGTAGACACCCACACAGTCAAATGGGTCGCCAACTGGCTGGAGGGCTGCACCCAGAGGGGTGGTAGTGGATGGGTCCTTCTCAACATGGAAGGACATGGGCAGTGGGGTTCCTTCTGCAGGGCTCTGTCCTTGGGCCCTCACTGTTCAACATTTTCATCAGTGATTTGGAGAAAGGGGTAAAAAGCACCCTATTCAAATTTGCTGATGACACTAAGATGTGGGGGGACGTGGGCACACTGGAAGGATGCAACAGGCTACAATCAGACCTAGACAGGTTACAGGGGTGGGCAGATGAGAATAAGATGAGTTTCACAGACAATTGCAAGGTACTGCACCTCGGGAGGAACAACCGGCACCATACCTACAGGTTAGGGAACTCCTCTTTTGTCAGCACAGAGGCGGAAAAGGATCTAGGGGTCATCACTGACTCCAAGATGAACATGGGCCGGCAGTGTGGGGAGGCAGTTAGGAAATGCATCTCGAGCAGGTCCAAAGAGGTGATCCTCCCCCTCTATGCGGCACTGGTCAGGCCGCGGTTGGAGTACTGCGTCCAGTTCTAGGCACCACACTTCAAGAGGGATGTCGACAGCATGGAGAGGGTCCAGAGGAGGGCCACTCATAAGATCAGGGGACAACAGGGCAGGCCCTATGAGGAGAGGCTACGTGACCTGAACCTTTTCAGCCTCCAAAAGAGAAGGCTGAGGGGGGATCTTGTGGCCTGTTATAAACTAGTCAGGGGGGATCAGCGGGCATTGGGGGAGTCACTGTTCCCCCGAGCACCGCCAGGAGTGACCAGGAATAACGGTCACAAGCTGGCAGAGGGTAGGTTTATGTTAGATATCAGGAGGTGCTACTTCACGGTCAGGGTGGCTAGGATCTGGAACCAACTTCCAAGAGAGGTGGTCCTGGCTCCTACCCTGGGGGTGTTTAAGAGGAGGTTGGATGAACATCTTGCTGGGGTTGTTTGACCCCAGTATTCTTTCCTGCCATGGCAGGGGGTCGGACTAGATGATCTGTTCAGGTCCCTTCCGACCCTAGAAACTATGAAACTATGAAATTAAAATGGTTCATTCCACAAATGTTATATACTAGTGATATTTAAGTAGCTTGTCAGTGGAATTATACAAAGTTATGTGGATATCCAGTTATGGGGTGGTTTTGTTTTGTTTTTCTCCCTTTTATGGTTGTGCATTATGTCCTCATGTTTTCTTCTGTTGTAGAACAACAGAAAAGTTAAAGGATAAAATCACCCACCTGTGTTTTTCCTGATATCCGTTATACTGAAACTTTTATAAAATCCAGTACAAGAAGAAAGCTTGTTTTTCCTTAGATTAAATGCATGTAATAAATCATATCCAGCTAAATTATTATTATTCATCATGCACATGTCAATTTGAGAACTTCAGAGTTCTTACAAAGTATAGTAAAAGTTTCAAAGCACATTTGTTTTCATTAATGGAGAAGGAGTAGCATATTAAGCTTCTACACACGGTGCATGCTACTATACACTAGGACATTGGATTTTATAAAATATGATCAGAAAAAATGCTCATGACCTAAATTTTCAAAAGTGACTAAGGAAACTCATTTTTCTGGGGGTATGCAAATTTGACACCATGAATGTGCTTCATATTTATGTGGTGGTGTGATGTTCCTTGATACTTTCAAACATCACATTGTCTTGATGGTTATTCAAGCTGATATCTTAGCTCAGTAGTTGTAATTGAAAATGTAGGCCTTTTCTTATTGAAAATAGCCCTTTCTTACACAGCTGAATAACCAGAGCCCTATTCCATCTTCCTTCTGCTGTGATCATCTTGCAGCTCTCTAGCTGTGGTCCCATCTTTTCATTTTGCTGGATGATCACTATGCCTTTCACATTTCAGTTATCTTGCAGTATTAGCAGTCGTGACTTACAGAACTATCTTTCAACTCTGATCTGACTTAAAGACTGTTGTGCATCTCTGATTCTTTCAGATGCATCATCCCAGATGTCTTGCTGCTAGCTCAAGCGTAGCAGGACAAAACCAGTACTTTTCATCATCTTAACTCCCTCCCCTTCCCTGCCTGCCTTCTTCATTGCTATTGAAAATAGCACTTTCTACTTTCTCGTACCCACGCTTATTACCTTGGGGTAATTTTTACTTCCAGCTCTTTCCCTCACATTCAGCTAACCTTACGCTATTTTAACAGCAACTTGCTCACCGTGTTTCTATTCATACTTCTGCTATCTCCTGTTTTTATTGCTCTAACTTGCATCTCCTTGATTTGTTGTTTCACATCTTGAAAAAGCAGTAGCCAAAACTGTCTTCCTTAGGTGTCTCACTCTTGCCCACCCAATCAAGTCTAGAATTTTTGTTCTTCCTTCCCTCCCAGGCTTTTTCCTAGGTTTTTATCTGTTCTTGTTCTCTTACTGCTCATCCACCTCCATCTTTCTTACTCTGTGTTGGTCAACACTTCCTTCATTTTCTCTGACTGTCTTTTTTGGGTCTTCTTTAATTGTTGAAATGAGAGCTCATCACATTGGTGCGTTAGGCTTATTCCATTTGTTTATTTTAAGTGCTTCTATAAACCTATTTTGCAGGGTCCAAACATTTCAAAATCAAAACCAATCTGATCTATAGGAATTCATAAAGAGTTCTAAATTATTTAAAAAAATATTTATTATACAATTTTTGTTCTATGGGAAATTTTAGAAGTATTTTTCCAGAATCATTTAAAAATGGTAATTCCCTTCAGGACAAGAATTCTGATGTTCACCCAACTATGGTTATTACTTATGTTAAACAAGTTGCAATATTTCTGGCTTGTCTTTTCTAGCCTTAGATATATTTTGTAAAACTTCTCTTATGGGGCATAGGAGGGAAGCCTCTTCTTTCTTATAAACTGAGAAATGTGAGAGAGAATTGAGTGATAGTCACTGGCAGACAGCAAATGCAGAATCTCATTGTATCACCCTTACAAGTTTCTAAAGCATGACTGCATTTTATCTCTCCCCTCTGGAGTATTTTAAGCTCCCTGACCCTGCTTTCCCCCTCCCCCCACCTCCAGATGAACAACCTTCCCCCTTTCCCCACCCCAACTTACTAAAAATAGCCTGGTGCCAAAGGGTATGGGGGGAGGAAAAATGCAGCCCTAAGGCTGGGGCTCTGGCCAGTGGCTGGGCTTTTGCAGCTTGCTGGGCTACACTGGAAACTGTACAGCAGTTCAGTTTAATCTGTCTCGCCAGACCCAATCTAAGTTAGACTACCTCTGAGGTAGGGTTAATTTAGAGTGGGTCAGTCATTTTTAGAATGATCTAACCTTCATGAACTTGTGTACAATTAGCACTTAGATTGACCTCACTAGGGATCTAAGGGTGCAGGCAGAAGTTACAATTTTTGCCTGATCTGGCCACAGACAGCATTTTTTTAGCTGTGACCAGACAAGTACACAGCTCCAGACAGCTTAAAAAATGGTGGATTGGTTGAAAATCTGATCCTTCATTGGATGAAGTATCAGATAAAGACATTTCAAAATGTAGCCTCTTTTGTAACTTGTGTCTGCCAGAGCTTCCAATCTCTTACTGTTTTACAAAGGAGGAGGAGGGGAAAGGAAGTGAAGGGAGTTCAGTCAGGGTGGTTTTTGGCCCCCTGGAGGGTGGGGCAGGTATATTGGAGCCTCCCTAAGGTGTGGAGGCTTCAATTCACCCAGGCCACCCTTCAATACCAGCTGGGGAGCCCCAAGAATGAACTGCCTGTGCTGCCCTTTACCCCCTCCCGTTCTGAAAACAGTGAGCACTGGCTGACAGCTGTGGCCATTGCTAAGGGAACCTGGCTGGCAACTAGACTGCCCACCCCCCTGGAGCCAACAGTGAACTTCTGTTTGTTCTGGGATAACGCTATAACTCAGAAAGCTTTGCAGAAATTGTTCTGAGTTACAGCTGAGAGCTGCACTTCTGTCTGCACTCTAAGCGTAAGGTCTGCACCTGGGAGAATTAAGTTAGATCGGGTGAAAATTTTGAATGTGATCTCACCTCCCCAAATGTCTGTACCTAGCCTTAATGTGCATTTGCCATTTTTTTTCTATCTTCTTACCTTCCTCTTTTAAGCACTTGAGATCTGCAAGTGAAGATAAATATAAAAGATCCAAGGCTATGGACAAATGTAATTTTAGCTTGTTTAAGAGAGGTCAGGGAAGCTGCTGCTCAGCATCATGCATTAGCTGTTATGTGTGCATAGTACCTGTACTGATATCAGTTAACTATATTGCCCAACTTCATTCTTAAATAAAGCAGGATTAAAGTTGGAGAAATTTTCCTACACTTGCATTTGCATAGAATCATGTAGACTTAACAGTTGGATTGTAAAAGCTTATTTTCAGTATCTTTTGATATACTTTTGATACTTATTCAGTATCTTTTGATAGTTATTATATCTGTCTGTACCCAGAGGAGTAATATTATTTAAAAGCTATGTGTTATAAAACAAGGTTCTTTATTTTCTATTCAAAATATGTGGTGTACATTATCTTGCACTTAAATATGGCAGGGATAAATTTTCTCTTTAATATAGTTTTCTCCATAGAGAGAAATTGATTGTATTTTGCAATCTATCCCCAGATGATCTCAATATGACACATCAGCACTGTGTGTTGGCTGGCTGGCCACCTCGGTTCAGCTCTACTCACAGAGTGGCAGAGGTGAGTAGGAGGGAGAAACTTGTTTTGATTTTTGTTCCTTGGTACTATTAGTAGTGCCAGACATTGTGAATATAGGATCACAGTGTTGTTTTAAACTATGATTCACAGTTTTACTGGTGACTTAGACTTTTCCAGGGAACTTTATGTGCTATACTTGAGTCTAGTCCTGAAAGATGTCTCATTGATTTTTTTTATGGGACTAGGTACACTTTCTTTGTTTATGAGCAAAGAAGTTTGAGATTATGCCTACCTAACCTCTCCAACAACTTCTGTACTATATTTCACCAACTTGTTAAATACATGCAAAAAATTTTAATCACATTAAAAAAAAATTTTTAATCTTTGTTTACCTTTGGCTACCTCAGCTCCAATATAAGGGTTGTTTTAGTAACAGAGGTGGGAGGGAGATATGTTCAAAATGCATCCCCAGGAGGCAGAGCAACTGAGTGTAGCCATGAGACTGTTTTTAGTTGGAGCCAACAATTCCTCTAGGACTGGACATGAAAATAGAGAGGTGGCACAAAGCCCGTAGTCTGAACTTTGCCCTGACATACCACGGCCCATTCACAGGAAAAGTGTTAGTAGGTGCTCTTTATTAGCTTTAATTCTTTAGCTACTCCTAACTCTCATAACTATGAATTTAAAGGAGCATAGAGATATTTTATTTATCTCTGTGAGTGTGGATTTTATTTATTTTTTTAATTTTGTCTGTTGTTATCAGACATTTTCTTTCTATGGTAAGCAAAAAGAAAGGGATTGAGGGAGAAAAAATAGATTATGTACTGAAACAATTATTTAAAAAAATAATTTTTGTTTGTCGTAGCAAGGCAAAAAGGCATTATTATTGCATGTGTGTGTATGAGAGAACAAGAAGTATGCAAATTAGTGTTGATTAATTTTTCCCTGTTAGCTCGTATTTGTAGTTATTGTAGAGAAAATTAGTGATGAAACTAGTAAATAGAGTTGATATTTATATATAAAAACATATATAAACCAGAAAATAAAGAATTACAACTTAAACATGATATCTTAATATTTCTTACTTTAAGCAATTGGTGGTCTAAAGATATGTCTGATTTCTCAGTCATGTTGGAGCATTACATCTTTCAAAACAAACCCTGGCGATTAGAGCTGAGCTTTGGTATAAAACTGTAACACAATGTGCATTATACTGCATGTGTGAAGAAAACGGTTCTTTATTTTCCTTTGCAGAAAAAATGAGCTCTCTGACCTAGTACTCCCACCACTGTGTTGTTCTGACATTAAAATGCACATTTATTGCCACAATTTGAAAAGCTTCCCCTTTAGATGTTTGTACTTTTGTTTTTATAAACCTTTGTGACCTCATATTGTATAGTAGGGAAGTTCTAATACAAAGAATTATGAGACCAGGGGGTCTCTATTCAAGGCTATTCCTGGGGATCTAGCTAAAGTTATAAATATTTAACTGAAAATAATTATGATGTAGACATATCCTTTTCTTTTGTGTCACAAGGATATTTACATGTTCCTTCAGCACTGAGGGAAGTTATGTTCATAAAAAAACAAATTAAAGAGGTAACAATCAAACCTATACAGTTCTTGTTTTCTCCATTTAATATATTCCCTTTTCACGCTCTGTGTGGAATTCATATTCCATCTTAATAGAACCATGTACTAGAGAGGATGTGATCAATTGTTAAATGCTCTAGAAGACTAATCTGTTTGTCAAGGGGGAGGAGGAAAAAGAATATTGGCCATTTTCAAAAGTCTTTGATTGTTTTAGCTTACAGATTTTTATCACAATGATTAATTTCCTCCCAAATCTTTACTTTTGAGACTTAACTGTATCTTTTAATGAGTTATACTTTTTAAAATATAAATGGTATTGATGTTGTGGGGTATAACAAGTATAAGATTTCTTACTTTGTTTCTCTTGCTGTATAAAAAATGTTTATTGTGATTCAGTGGCTGACACTGAAAATTATTTTCTGTTTGCATTAAACATTACTGCTTCCAAATGACCTATAAATTTATATTTTTTTCATTTTGCTTTTACAGTGCTCAAGAGGGACCCTGGAGTACATTTTTAGGCAGTGTGAGACAGCACTGCAGAATTTACAAGCTGAATCTGAATCAGTGGCTTTATCTTTGAAATCACTGGAAGTCACGATTGTAAAGGAAGTAGAAGGAATTCATAATGAGGTGAGGGGCAGGTTTACAGTGGAAGCCCTGCAGACTAGGTGAAGCCTTATTTCTTGATGTGGGAAGCAGGTGTGGTGCTAACATGAATGGAAGTTAAGGCTATTCAACAACTTGCAGAATGTCATACTAAACTCTTTGAGTATCATTGACTCTTGTTTTTGGGTGTGTCGATTGGGATAAATGTAAAGTTGGTGCTCTTTGTTCTGAGTAGGAGGACTTTTTCACTTGGATCCCTCTGCTGGTTAATTCAAAGAATAACTTGAGCCAGATCAGTCTCATTGTGCCCAATTTTATTAATTTCTCCTTTTCTGTTCTACTCTACTAAAAAGGAGAAAATAGCTAAATTAAAGAAAAAGAGCAAGTCTGACATTTGCATGTTTAGCTGTTTCTCAAACAATGAAGTAGCATCCCGTCATTTCCAAAAAGACCCATGTGATCACAGTGATGGGAGAGAGAATCTACTTTACAGTTTTCTTTAATAAGAAAAGGTGTAAGAAATCTATTTCTTAGGAATAATAATAATATAGCTCAGATTCCTGATCCCGTGTGGAGGATCCTGCAGGTGAATAGCTGCATGTGTTTGGAATCTGAAGTCCAAAGAGCTCTGAAAAGTTGTTTGTTCAGGTTAAGCGCCTTAGCAAATGCACATATTTAGCAAAACAATGTGGATTCTACCTGTTAAGATGGATAGAAAATAGCAGTGCCCTGTTTAGAGAGAAATACAAAATATTGTGGTATCTTTGAAAATGTTGTTCTAATACTCTTTGTCAGTGGGAAGAGTTGCAATATGACACACATCATTAGGCCTTTTTAGGAAATTGGCAAAAGTTTGCACTCTTTTTGTGAAAATGGCAGTTCCTTCTGAGAAGCTGAGTTAAACTTTCATAAAATTTCATCTGAAAACTGCCACAAAGAATACTGTCCACAGTGTTTTTTAAGGTCTTCAAAATGACAGACTGACATGTTTGTTGTTTTGCTGTCCAAAGAGCTGTCTTTGGTTGCAACTTCTGATGATTTTGACACACGACATGAGTAGTGAACATTATAGGAAAAATAGGTAATGCTTCATAGTTAATATAAAACAATATAACATTATTTTACCAATTTGTGCTTTCATTTTCAGTGGTACCTCACAGTGCTGTTGTATTCATAGATTTTAAAGTAGTCAGGATTCCTACTGGTGTAACGGGGTTTGTTTGACCCACTGGGACAAGCATGGTGTTTAATTTTCACATACAGTATAGTGATGTATTTACAACAGTCTTCGAGGATTTGTTTTTTAAAGTTCATACAACAGAATATGTATTTACTGAGTAATAGAACAAACTCACAATCTTCATGAAACTTTGAGGAACAAGTATTTGGCTACTGTGGCACATTTGACAAAAATGGCAAAATAATCTCTTTTCTCTTAGTTTTAATCCAAACAGTTTTTGGCCTATTTTAAAGCTGGCTAGTATTTGCAGTGCTTTACAAAATATTAATTGTGCTTAGGAGTAAGACTGTAGACGTACGTTGTTTGCATAGCTAGGCCTGTTCAGAGCCAGCCTAAATTTGCACAGCTTTTTTAAAAGATGTATACTATTTACATCATGTGGGGGATCTGGGCCTTTGCATTTACCTAGGTAATATTGCTTTGTGTTGTTTCCTGTTACACATATGATATATGCTGTATCCTGTATATACTATATATACACTGTAGCAGAATTTTCTGGTTAGCCTATATGCATTGCACACTTAAGAGTCAATAAACATTGGATCCATATTCCACATGAAAAGAGGATAACCACCCGCCCTCTTTCATAATTTTCAAGGTCATCCCTTTGTTCAAGGGATTAATTCCATATGTCAGAGTACTATTTTAGACATTGTTCTTTTTACCACACAAGTAGGCAAGTTATCTGTGGTTACATTGTGGTAGATGCACTTTTTTTTGTTGCTTATCAAAGTTAACTGGAAACATAGATGTTTGAGAGAATAATACAAGCCTTTTCTTTTGCAAATAGAAACTTCTTCACTTTTTATACTAGATATGAGTGGATTTCTGCAGTTTCCTGGCCCAGCACAACATGTAGGTTGTTACAATGTAAGATGTGTATAGGAAAAAAACACAACTCTGTCCCCATGTATCTTTGCTAATGGGCAGTTTACTTGCTGGTTACTTGCTAGGCCTCCCCAGAAGAATTGTAACTTCATCTCTGTTATGGGTATGACTTGAATTGATTTTAAAATCCATATATGCTACTTGAATTATTTCTGATTCACAGGAGTAATGTTGCCTTGTTTTACTTTTAAATACTACTGTAAAGCAGTACTTTAGAGACAATAGTTTAAATAGCAATTACTAGCTTTTAGGACTTTTTCTAAATTTTCTCTTTATATTGATGACACTTATCAATACTAGATATCAGATGACAGTAACTCAGATGAAGTCATCATGGAGCTCTTAGGCACTAGAGATATATATCTTACAGCTGAACATATAGGCTTACACTCATTGCTAAAATTAAATCATTGCATTGAATATCTTGATACAAGATCCCACTGTTAGAGAAAATGCAGTGTTAACCTTAGGTTGCATCTCTGATGGATAATATAGTAGATGTTAGATTTCTTTGGACTTGAAGTTCCCTGGGTGTCATAGTGCCTTTCATTAAAATAGATTCTAGGTCTGTATTTCGCGTTATTGCAAAGTACATTGTGACTTGGATTTGTCCACACAGCCATTTTACTCCCAGCATGTAGCTTAGAATTATAAATAATGGCACCCTCAATTAGGAGTATCTGCTGATGATTTTTCAAAGCAGTACATAGGGAAGTCTGTCTTAACTCCAGAACAAATAGTACGGTGACAAGTGTATCTGTGAGCAACGTATAATATTGAGAATAGAAGTAATTACCTGAACAATTGTGGGATATAGTATCCTAACAGTAATGCATAGTGTTACAGATTGAATTAAGTCATCCCTTTAAGCAAACAGGTGATTGTTTGGTCAGTAGTAATTTATACTGAAATAAATGGCCTGGCAGAGCTGACTGAGTGCTGAGTTGTTCACCATACTGACGTAGCTCTTGACTTCCAAAAGTATGTACAACTACTCAGTGCATCTAAAATGGAGCTGTAAGAGAACTGGGGAAAAGCCACTGTTAAGTAAATACCTTTTGGGGGGCGGGGAAAGAAAAACCAACAATATTGCCAGGCAGATTATTTAAACAATAATGGATATAATATTCTAAAAACTTATACCAACATACAGTCTCACCCTTTCTCCCCTACCCCCATCTTTTGCATTTCAGATGAGCACAGAAATTCCATTGTTTTGAGTGATCTGGAGCTACAATAACAGGTTTTTGTTAGGGTGAGATGATTTCAGAATTGCTTTGAGGGCTTGCTGGATTGGGCAGAGAGTGGGAGCAGTCCCACAGATTTTTTTTTGTGATCAGAGGTTTTTTTTAGGATCAGGCCCCATATGAAAAGCATTTCGGAAGAATGCACATGAGTACTTAAATTGACATAATCAAAGGTATTGGCTTCACTTATTTTTGGTTTAGTCCTTTGATTAGAAGATTTGAAGTTAAGGTTGAATTCTTTGATCTAACTCTAGTCAGGGTGCAGTTACTCTTGCATATCTCAAATCCTTCCCAATGGCAAAAGTAGTTTGAGTTTAGCTCTCAGTGTATTGTGATGTAAAAAAAAGCCTCAGCTAGCTAAATTGAAAGAGTTTATTGTTGTTAAACTCTCAGGTCACTGCTGAGAAGCCTGGTGATGTACACAGCAAAAGGAAGGTTAATGCGTGTTTTAGCACATCACAGTGAAATGACAGCACAGTTGGTTGGCTGGCTAGTACAAAAGAGAGAAAATATAGATCACCTACATAGATGGCATTTAATAACCAATCCCTTTAAATAATTGACTGAGGAGCCACTAGCTCACAAAATGTCAAATGGTGCTGTTGGCCTTTTACTACCCACTATTGACTATAAACCTAAAATTGGCCTTAAATCATTGTTTAAAGGACAACCTGAAGATGAGTTGATGTTAGACATATGAGGTCTCATTCTGATCTCATTTTTATTGGTGGAAATCATCAGTGAAAACACTCATCAAAATAAGTTCTAAAGTATTCTCTCTCTCTATATCTATCTATCTATCTATCTATCTATATAGATAGATATATATACATACACTAAATGGCAAACAGGAAAAATATATATTTTGCCTGTTTGCCATTTAGTTACCCACAGTGCTTGGGTCTCCAGTGTAAAACTGATGTTAGAGAAAGTAGCCAAAGATGAAGCACAGCAACTGTTAACCTGAGTTCAGATCTTGATTTGTGAATAGTCTCCTCCCTCAACTAATCCAGATAGATCTAGAATGGCTGGCTCTTTGTTTCTATTTCTCTTGAAATACTGAGACTTAAAATGAACTCCTTCTCTAGGAATGGTTGTATTCATCTGTTTGCCTTATTTATTCACTTTATTCTAGGGTCTTTTATAAACATAATGATTTATATAACAGGTCTTGCTGTTGTACTGCATATATTTGCCTCTACTTCATTTAAACCTGTCTGAGTCTGATACTTTTTTGTTCTGCTATGCATTCTGCTATTCATAGAAAGGGCAGGAAGTAGGAAGGTAAGTTGAGATATCTCTGTAACTTTGTTTGATCCAAGAATAGATGGTAAAGAGGTGCTTTATTTTAATAAAGGGAAGAAAAGGAGAGGCTTGGAATATAAAATGTAGGGGCTTCTGGAAAGCAGCCAGTAGTTATCTGTCTCTGGTTTTTCTCCATGATTATGGATGTGAGGTGATGTGAACTATTATGTATTAAGGAAGAAAAAGGGGTTTTCATTCACAGGATTCCAAAACCTGGTCTGTTTACAAAAAAGGTTTTTCTTTTACAAAAACAAAATATTTTATATCTAGCTAGGCAAAGGCATAAAGATGTAATGTGTGTGTCACACTGACTACCTTTGCAGTCAGTCTCCTGGCCATTGGTTCCTGTGTTGGAAACCAAATAATGCTGCATGCCTGGACTGTTTCACCAAGATCATGTGTCAGGCAGCTTGATGACTAACTTAGTGGGTAAAACAATGATTGACTTTTAACCCTTTTTTAACTCTATAGAGAGGCTAAGTTGAGACATGAGACGAAATGAATTCGGGACTCAGTTTGAGAGCTCTTGTGAACAGTAGTCCACATCATTAAATAAACACATATGTCACAATTTGGCATGGTTGGTACACTGAGCTCTAAAGAGACATGTTATTCCTGCACAAAATTAACTAGTTTACTACTAAACTTTATCTCAAACCTAGAGAACACAGCACTTCTATGTCATAAGCCACTAAGCACTGTGGAGCTACTTGCAACATTCATGCTGGGAGAGTAAATGTGAGGCCTCAATTTCCATTACTGCCAAGAAGCATCTAAAATGTAACCAAGGTGCCAAGATTTAAATGAGATTGAATTTACATAGATCAAGCAGACAAATCAATATAATTAGTCAAAATTCAGATTGACTAAATTCACATTCTTGTCACAATGGGCCATATTGTAACATCGATTTTTTTTTAAGCAGAACTCTTCATTGATTAATGGCCCTCTATGATTTATTTCCTGAAACATTATGGTTGCCACGCTTTATAGGTTACAGCCTTTTTATTGAAAGAGGCCAGCAAGAAATAAAAGCCCACATATGTACACAACCCTGGGCTGAATTTTCAGAGGTGTTGGGCACAAAGTGTTTAAAGTCAGTGAAAGCTGTAGAAGCTCAACACACCTGAAAATTAATCCCAGAGAAGCTTGACAAAATAAGTCTTGACGCTTCATATATGGCTAATTCTGTAAGAGCAATAAACTTCACTTGAACTTTATTAAGAAAGACGTGTTGTTAAACCTGTATACTAAGGAAATCTGAGCTAGGCTTGCAGCTTTCCTCTCAAAACATTTAAGATTTACTTCTGTTAACTAATGTCTTCTAATCCTGTTGATGTCTTTTTTCTCCAATAGAGTTATTTTAATATTGTCTGTATAGTTTTGTTGTTTAAACAGCTTTTATTGAAATCAGTTACACATATCAAAGCAATAGCACCAATGAAAACACTTTCAGACTTTAGTAACTGCTTCTCTTTATCCTTGGAGAAAGGTGTTCTTAGGTGAAGTCTTTAAACCATTTTCATTATTGTTTCCTTTACAAGTACCCTTTGTTTGCCACACAGTTCAGTAGTGGAAAACAAAACAAAAATTCTTTGTGGTAACAGGTGAAGATTAAAGTGGTTTTGAGTCTGTGAAACATAACTACCATAACAAAGATAAATACAAAATTCTAAATGACTAGGACTGTAAATCACTATAAAAATGTGATTTACAGAGTAGATGAATGGAAGGACTAAGCTTGAAAATTTATGAGTAGGCTATGTGGTCTTCACATTTTATAACTATGATGTTGTTCTCCTAAAGGTAATGTGCAAGTATGATATTTAAGAACAACCCATTGCAGGCAGGTTTTCTGTTTTCTGTTGTAATGCGTCAAAGGTGCAAGGTTATATAGCATGCAACTTAGCTGTTTTTTCCCCTTTCGGATAAAGATTTCTTGTGGTTTGTCAGACCCTCTAATGTCTGATATCACTGGTGTTAGAACTGTTTCGGAAACTCTGCTAGTGACACTACATTTGTATTTTGCTACAACACGGCTTTATAAGTGTATCATGAAAATGCTTTAATTATTGTAAACAGAAATGTGCCTAGCAAATCGAAAGAAAAAAAAGCTTAAATTCTCAAGTTTAACAAAAAAAATTCTTTAAAGAATTTCAAATTCACTTTTGATACGGAAATGTTCTCGTATCTGACTTCCTCAAGGCTGCCTGCATGATCCATTATAGTTTTATGGTACTGGATTTGCTAACGTAAGAGTCAGAAAAGTATCCAAAATGTGTGACTTCAGTGATGCAGTAAGCGGAGAGGTTTCTTTTTAACTCGAGCTATGTGCATTCTTCTGCACAGCTGCTATAAGAAGTTGGGGGCTTGTTTTATGTGAATGAAGATCTAATAGAAGGTAGCAAACTCATCCACTCACTGCAGCAGTAAATGATAGACCCCCTAAGTCAGGGAAATTGGATTTAGGAATAATGTATTTTATTTTAGATCTCTTTCAAATACAGTGCAGCTAAGTACTGATCCAGTTTTTGTTCATGTCTTTGAAATGATCTTGTGGTCTCAGTTCAGGTATCTATATCATGAAAACCACCAACACAAGAAGCAGGCTTGAATAAACAGTCTTCCTCTGGTAATTTATCAAAACAGCTAATGTGAGAGCTTAGGGACAGGAATTACACATAACCTAGTATAAGTGATCAGAAACTCGTTCAAATCTGTGACACAACAGAAGTTCAGTGCACATAAACTGCTTTTAAAATGCCTCAAACTAGTTTAAGATAAATCTAGGTGGATGTCATATCAGACTTAACTGATTTAGGTTAAATTGGTTTATTGAACTTCTGTCCCAGATCCCCTCCAGATTCAAGTTCAGTCCTCTAGCATACCAGGATGCTTTGCACCTCCCCTGCAAAATCCCCCTCACAGGGTGAGCAAGCTGCCTTGACCCAAGCTGTCTGCTCCAGCTGAGCAGGCAGGTGTGCTCTAGGACCCCCTGGCTTCTTGCCTGAGGCCCTGCAGGCATGTGGCTATCTGTACTTGGCCATATAGTCTAACAAGAACTGGACTAGTTTCTCACCTGTAATGGGTGTCACAATATCTCATGGTTTATGCCTTTGCAATCTCTGCTGTACCTGTTCAGAGGTAAAGGTGTCTAGTGTTGTCAGATGATTTTTCTTCATAATTGAGAGAGGCTTAATCCAAAATCAAGTATAGTCAGTCTATGGTTATGTATTGACTTTTGGTGATCTTTGGCTCAGACCGTAAATTCACATGCAAAAATATAGAAAGCTGCAGTGTATATACATAAAATTACATTTGGAGGCTGTTTGTTATTGCAAAAACTCTCATTTTCCTTGTCCTATAAGTAGCAACACAAATATGAACAGATTTGCAGTAATTCCAAATAATAAACACAGATTATTTATGTTATTGCCTATATATATTCTGTTTTTCAGGTTGAATTTGAATGGCTTAGGCAGTTTTGGTTTCAGGGCAAACGCTATAGGAAGTGCACTGATTGGTGGTTTGAACCTATGGCTAAACTGGAAGAATTTTGGAAAAAGATGGAGATTATGGTAAGTACCAATATCAATAATTAGATTCTAAAAGTTTTAGAATAATTCTGCAGACACATTGTTAGCTCTGCACACATTGCAAGCATGCAGTAGAATCAGGCTTTACATTTTCAGCATTTCTGGATTTTATATAATGCCAGTCCTTTCTCTTTTGACTATCAAAGCAAGAAAAGAAATAATAAACCACAATGAGGAAAACTTAAAAAAAAAAAAAAAAAAAAAAGGTAAAGATTTTCTTGTCATCTGTTTGTAGTACTGTAAAATATATGGTTACCATACTGGGATATTACAGCACACTGTCTAGCAGTGTGTCCTCACTGGGAGTTTTCAGCACCGTCCCCATCATTCTGCCAGTGAGAGCAAGAGTGCTTGGGGAGATATCAGAGGTTAAATGATCTGGAGGTTAAAACAGCTATATGCAATCTACACCAGCGCATGCTGTGGCTAGCACCATTTGCACCAACAGCTGGGCAAATACAAAGCTAACTAGTATCTTAAACAATATTAGTTATGTGACTAAGATCCCTGTATCCTCCTTTTAAATAGATATCCCTATCTTTATCTACACTGGGGATTTGTCAACCATTTGTGTAACTGTTGATGTTACACATCAATAGTTGACTCATTTGCGGCAGTCACATGTACTTAGGAGGAGACCCTGTTTTTGAAATATAACTGTCCATTTTGAGAATAGTTTCTTCCTTTACCAGCAACAGCAGATGCAGCATAAATGGGTATCTCAAACTGAGAAGTTTTTGCTTGCTGGAACTTGTTCTATATTGAAAGGTTTTCTTGAAACAGCAAGCATCTCAAACTTGAACTACTGGTGTAGTTACATCAGTGCAGTCTGCTTGTGGAAGCTTTTAGCAATATACTATTATTGCATTTTCATTGGTATAGCTTATTCCAGACCCCTAAGCAAAAGAAACTCTACTGGCAGAAACATCTTCTTGCTGATATAATGGCATCTATAGTAGGGGCTTTTGTCTGCTCAGCTGTGTTGGTTACAGATCGTGTCTCATTGCATTCCTGACCAAACAGAGCTGTGCTGGCAAGAAACTGTAGTATAGATAAAAACCCTGAACATCTGTTGAAGTAGCTGATTGATTTTAATAGTATTGAATTTGGGTCTATCCTTGAGAGATTTGAAATCCCAATGACTCATTTGCAGCAGTCACATGTACTTAGGAGGAGACCCTGTGTTTGAAATATAACTTTCCATTTTGAGAATAGTTTCTTCCTTTACCAGCAACAGCAGATACAGCATAAATGGGTTTCTCAACCTGAGAAGTTTTTGCTTGCTGGAACTTGTTCTATATTGAAAGGTTTTCTTGAAACATCAAGCAACTCAAGCTTGAAAAACTGCAGAAAACTGGAATTTAGATGTTTGCAACATTAGGTACTATGAAAAATCAGCAAACCTTGGACTTAAATCTTTTCCTTTTTTTTTTTTTTTTTTATAACTAGTTTATTTTTAATGCATTTATGTCTCATTTTTATTTCCCACATGCATACACAGTCCACTAGTGTTTTTGTATCTTAAATAACTTATCGTTTAAAAAAAAAAAGTTTTTTTCAGTTTGTTTTTCTTTCCAATAACAATCTATCTCCAAGACTTAATGAGGCAGAGGCAAGGACATTTGATTATTGTTTTATATCCATTGTGTGTTGAGAACATGGAAAAACAGCAAACTCAGGAATCCTCAAGGGCTGGGTTTTCTGCAATTGGTGTGACATTACCATGTGTCTCTAATTAGAACCATGGTGGCGTCAGTGTATCTCCTTTCAACAGGCCTCAGGATGATATTTATCAGCAAACCAAAGGTTTGGGCCAAGACAGAAGCTGCTTCTAATTTAAATTTTAAAAATTGTTTTAATGTTTTATGACTCCTAACACATTAATTGCAATTAATTTCAGCTGTTGAAGGAGACAGAAGAGGATGTTACTGAGAATGTCTATTGTTTTGTTGAATCTATACATAAATTTGGTGTGTACTGTATTTGGGACCCAGAGGCAGCCTTTTCTCACTTTTGTTCTGTTTCTACTATGTTTTCCACATTCTACATAAATCAACAGTAGGGGACACTGTTGAGCTGCAGTTTTAATACAAGGGCTGTACAAGACTTGAGAAAATACACAGAAATGTAGCATTAACATCAAGAATTATCCCTGTTGCTTCAAGTTAGCTGTAATCTCTAAGATTCCATAACACAGGAAATCAATTGTGGGTTAACAAATTCAACAGCAATTTAACATAAAAAGTGCAGCGTTTTGATGCATGTTTGGCTTCTGTAGAATAAGTTAAATAAAAAAAAGCATTTATGAAGGTATCTTCTGGCCTGCGTTCAATGTATATTGTCCAAATTAAAATAATTTTAGTTGGATTTATTTAAAAAAAAATTTACTGTGTAACTTAGAAATTGCGTAGCTTGTTGCTATTAATCTTGTGTCAGAAGTTGTTTAGATTCTTTAAAAAGGAAATACTTTTAAGAAGCAGTGTGTTTTCCTTTACTTACCTCTGTACAACCCTTGTCATAAGTTTTACGTGTATGCATGTAAGATTTTACATAAGTAGGTCTCAGGGTCCTTGCTTTTATTTTCCTGTTTAATGGCTTAACTAATATTATAAAAAATCCCCAAACCCCTGTCTGCCCCCTCTCTCCGTAAACTGTTTCTGTTAACTGTAATTGGCCTAGTGCACAGGAAAATATAATACTTCAAAAAGTTTAACCCAATGTCTCCAGACCTCAGGGCTATATTTAATATTTTTATACATTATAGCAAGCGTACAGTTTTATCATGATGCTTATTCCTGGCATTTCTTTCCCCGAGGATAGTTTTACTCAGAGCTCACTCTTGTGATGTAAATGTTAAACCTTTCATTTGAATGACATTCTGATAAAACATCACATTTCCCCATAACATTACCTCATGAATTTATGGACCATTAAATCTGAGGCAGTTTAGCCAACCATCCCTCCCTTCTTTCCCCCTTAAAAATATGAAGGCTATTCAAATGTTTGTATTTTATTTTTAAAAAGTCATCCAAGATTAACACATTATCATGTGCAACATCAGGGTAAATGCTCACAGAATTCAAAGAGAGAGTTACCATTTGAAAGGGACTGTACAAGCTTTGCTTTCTGGGTAAAGAGAAGTCTGAAAAGCTGAAATCTCATGTGATGTGAAGAAGTCTTGCTATAGCTGTTCTGAGATTCAGTGGAGAGACAATTTGTCTCTCAGGGTCTGATATCATGCAAACCTCGCAAACTGACATTTATTTTACCTATAAAAATGTTTAACACCCTGCCAAAGCAGGAAGAATTGTGGAAATCCTATGACTTTTTATTTTTATTCTGTTGTAAATTTGGTGAAACAAAACATAGTGCAATGGAATGTTTTTGCTTTTGAAATGGAAATAAAGAGACTACTTATGATTTTACGTTTGAATGACAAATCTTAAAGGTTTTTTTTTAATGTATCCAGTGTTCCTTTTAAAAATGAAGACACTACTAGTGTTGTATGGTATGAATTGTATTTCCTGCTTTGACAGTCCATTTAGCAACATAGCAATGTATTTATATGGCAGTTGGCCTTAATAACCTTTATTGACTTTAGTGGGTAAGAGCCAAGACTGGGATTATTAAAGTGTATCAGTTTCATTGCAGTATAAAATCACAACATATATAATTATGTTAGGTAGGCTAGGCTCCATTTAATCCCACCCATTTATGTAAGAATTTGGCAAAGGGGAAAAAATCATGGTACTAAAACATACAGAAATATATAAACAACTGCAAGCTCTAGTTAATAACACAACTATCTGCCTGCTATAAAAGATTTCACTTGTAAGAATGAAGCATATAGAAGTAAAATGTAAGTTTTTGGAATATAATTACTAATACTGTAGTTTAAATTCAAGTGATTTTAATAATCTGTTACACTGTTTTCATATCCTAAAATAGCTAATAGTTATTAAGTATAACATATCATTCTTTTATTTTTTAAATGCACTATCAATACAGAAATGTACACATTTTATGTGATTATAATCAGCAAGGTGTCATTCCATTCTATCTGATATCTTTAAGCACAATGGTTTCCTCTTGGGGTTCCTTCTTGTAGCTATGTAGCTAAGTGTGATGCTTGTTACTACTGTTATCCTCAATAGAATCCTTTTTATCAATCTCAAATTGATATAAGAAAGTAAGGCTGTATGCTTGTTAAATTATTTTTTTTTCTTTTTGAGTTCTGTTTCATTATTTTCTACCACTGCTGCATATGAACATAAGAAAGTTTCTCTTATGAGCCACTGTTCACAGAGACTTAAAGTTTGGTGGTAACACTTCAGTCTAAGCTGAAACTTAACATACATTACCTCAGCCTAATGCAATAATATATTTTTGCATTCTTTCTTAATAAAAAAAAAAGCTGTAAATGTCCAGCTATATCACCAAGTATAACAGTGCAAAAATAATCATAATGATCTATAAGGCAAAGAATGAATATTTTAAAAATAAATCCTCCTGTTTTTCAGAAACTGACATTTTTAAACAGCTAACATATTTAAGAAATTTGTTAAAAAAAAAGACTGGTGAATATTTGTTCGTAGCTTGGAGAAATACGCAGGACTATTGAAATTATAAGATTCTGGCTGTTAACTGTAAAAATTCAGTTATTTCTGAGCTGAGATTTAAATTTCATCCTTAACTTTCCCATTGTCCATAGATATCACAGTTTTCATGGTCCTTTATTGGACGGCTGGGTGATCATATTTGCCTAATGAGCTGTGAAATATAGGTACAACATGGGCACTCAAAGGACCAAATTTCAGCCATATCTTCTGAATTTCTGGACTATTCTTATCTGTTTATGCCAGACTCTTTAAAAAAAGATTTTTATACGGTTTTTTTTATGTGGACCAAGAGCAAAACATTCTTAGAAAAATATCTTTAATTTCAAAACCACCAGCCCTTAAAGATTCTCTTTCCTTTTGTCTCCCACAAATTTATTTGACCCCAATATTTTCACCCTTCAGAAAAGAAGGTTCTGTATTGTTTACTGTAGAATCACTAGCAAACATTTAAAAAATTGTTGTGTACTACATCTTCCTGAAAATATATTTACAATTCTGAGAGAATTCAGACTTAAGCCTCCAAAACAAAATGTGTGCTGAAAGCACAAAGGACTGTTTATGATTCTCTTTGAAGTGTTTTTGCAACAGGATAAGGAAAATTTTAGAAACTGTCTGATAGTGTTCAGGGTAAATACTTAAACCCCTTTAGAGAATTTCACACACAGATACTGTGCAGCAGAAAAAAGGATACTTATGTTTCCTAAAGCTGCTACAGCCTACAGCTTTGTACTTAAAGACAGAGGTGTTGAATAGAATTCTACTGAGGATACATCCAGTGACAATATCTACAGGAACATCAGAGCAAACCAGTGAATAGCACTTTCTGTTTTTAACCCTTACATGAGCTAGTTGAGATCTGAGCTGTGTTTGAATGAAGTACTCTTAACATTTCTATTATATAACATTTCTATTATAAACTAGGAATGTTAAACAGAGCTTCCTTGCAACTCATAACATACTGAAAAAACAGCTCTTGAAAACATTAAGGTTGTAACAAACTGTCATAACCCAATAAGCTCAAAGTTACAATATACTATCCCAGCTCAGGGGAAATAAGATTTGCTTTTACAAATGTGTAGGAAAAGTATGTGTGGAGGTTCCCCTTCAACTTTGAATAAATAGACTTTTCTTGGTTTGTGTAATAATCTCAGTGTTGATTTAAATAAAATATTTGTCTTTATCTATATTTTATATACAGTCATGCATGCATTTTATAGAATATATAAAATATATATGTATATAAAGCATGGGGAAAGAGAGATGTGATGTGGGTTAAGTTAATGGTAAGACTGTGGCACAAAGTACAGAAGTCCCCCAGTCTGTCTCACAATTGATTTCATATAGGTTGATCTCTGTTTTTGTATTGTGCACCATAGACTTTTGGGGGTCCTGCTGGCACAGGAATCTGTCCACACAGATCAGTTTGCATATTCTAAGCCATCACGTTTGTGCATATGCCTTGCCTATCCATGCGTGCTTGTATAAATACATATCAATTTATTTTTTAACAAACTGTTTATGAAGTATGCTAGGCTTCAAACTGAAGAGCGTATACAATGATGTAACTAATATATGGTATGTTTTGGTGTTTGATATTACTCTATCAAAGTCATGGGAATCACATCACTGACTTTAATAGGAGCAGAATCAGGCCTTCATTGTAAGATTAATGTGGTTTATTAAGATGTATAACGTTGGAAACTGCAAATATCTTGATCACATATCAAAGTGTAATAAATTATTTACTTTTGATTTAGTTATTTATATATTTACCTACTTGGGCTTAAGATTTCCTTTTTTGTGGTAGTATTGTCACTTTTAATAGTTTGGTTTCTGATTGGAAATTTCATATTATGCTTTAAGAAGGACAACATTATGAATAAATTGCCACCTGCTGGGAATAGTAAAATATTAGCATGTTAAAATATCTTTTAGCTTTTGATGAAAAAGATTAACAAATACATGGTTGACCATTCATAATTAGGCCAGTTATTCGGTTTATTCTCCACAACACTTAAAATATGTGGCTACTAGTTCTGGGTTAGATGGGAACAGGATGAATAAAATATATCACAAAGCTTCTGTTTTATTTTCACTCACTCTTAACATTTAGAAGTATGTCTATGTGTGTGCATATAAAAATACAAATATGCTAAAAGATGAGATACTGGGTTGAAACTTAATATTCCTGGTTTCTTGCAGGAGTAACTTTTATTATGACTAAGTAATAAACTAAGGGATTTCTGGTTTATAAGGGACATGATGTCAAATGGCAGTATGACAAAAGTGTCAACATTTAAGCTGCTGTAATTATTCTACAGTACAACTAATATTTGTAAAGCACAATTCTCCTGTTACTTCATTTTAGTGACTTTATAAGAACTTTGTCATATGTGTTGTCATTCCTGTGCTAGTTGCTAAGGCTAGCTAGAAATTCCTACAGCCTAGGTAGATGTAGAACTACATTTTAGTCTTCCTTTTAAATATGTGTATGTAAGCAAATGAAGTGATGCTTTTTTAGCAGTTACTGATTCTAGCCACTGGGGCATCTGTTATTTTGTTTGGTCACCAATCCTTTCGCTAATTGAAAGATATTAGGTGAAAAAACTTGTTTTGCATCTATCATCATTCATCTCTTATAAAGAAAATCACAAATTTCATTTTACAGACAGGAAGACAGAAGCTCAGACTAATTCAATGCCTTTGCATGCAAGGTACTGTGATTTGATGTGTTAGGTTTGAGAATGGGAGTCAGGATTTCTGGGTTCTTTTAATTCTAGTTTTGTCACTAAATTCTGCCTAACTAGAGCAAATAACTTAAGCTCAGTTTTTCAAAACCATATGCTCCACTCATAACATATGTGCCTAAAATAGAATACCCCATTTAAAAAAATTACTATAACTGAAAAGATGCAAATATCTTGTGTGTGTATGTGTATATATGTGGGGGTGTGTGTGTATACACACACACACAGACACATACCGATACAGAGAAAATCATTCTTAAAGAAATAGCTATTTACATATTAACTTACCAGTGAAAGAAAAGTTGGGGCTTAATGGAGCTTTGTATGGATGCAAGAATTTTCATTGCATGTATCCAGTTGAAAAATCAAGACATAGATAAGTTCTACCTCAAAGGGACAGCGTTCCACCCGTGTGAATCCAATTGCAGGAGCTTAGCCTGTTTAGCACACTCTGATCATCCACCTTATGAAATCCAGGGATCCATTTCAATTTCCAGTCCAGGCTCTTATGAGTTTTTGGGCGAGTCTTTTCATTTCTTTTGCTTAGTGCACACTTCCGTTTAGTAATCCTGAAGCTGTAGTCACAATAAAATGCAGCTTATCTATTTAATGTTTACCATGCTGCAGCAGGAAAATAATTATTGGCTTTTCTCAAATGTCTCTACTTAACATCAGGTTTTGGCAGTCCTCCTTGGACTGCCAGTGAGTCTGAACTCTAAATAATTCTCACAGTAGAAGCTTTTTTATTTAAAGTTTAAGCATAACAAATCTTCTTAATTTGTTTCTATGTAATTATGTGATTGTTTATCACAATTGGACTAAACAGTGTCCCTTTTCTCATAGTACTCAATTTGAATCTTTGTAAAATAATAATAGAGTGAATTAACGAGTAGTCACAATGAACCAAATTCAGACCTGATCAAGAATCATGTCTCTAGAGTTATGCCATTGGATATGACCTAGTGTATAATAGTGTGTGTTGGTATTCAGCAAAATGTGGTTATTGGTTAAAGGGAAATGTGACAGTTTGTGTAACTCAGATGCCTATAATAGGTATTATTATCAATAGCTTACATGACACACATATACATATTTATATTTAATAGCAATACTCAGTGTTGATATTTTTGGTGTTTCACAAATCCCTGTTTGGGAGCTAACAACACGTTACTGCAAAGAGAGGTAGGGGTCTTAAATTTGATAAGTGATTTGCAGTAATCTCACCTAGTAATTCAGTGATGGAATCAAATAGTATTTGTGCATTGCACTGCTCATAGCCATTAAACGTCATTTTCTGTCCAACTTCACATTTGTATTGGTTAAAATAGCAGCTCATAAGCTGCAAGCACTATGGTATCAGGCTATTATAGTTTATACCTGTGCACAAAAGAAAAAGTTTTACAGTGATAGGCAATGTCAGTGGAGAAGGGTTTGCATGGTAATTATTTTCATGTTAGTTGGTGAAAGCAGTGTATGCTGAGGCTTTTTACCCAAAATGCTATCTATACAATGGTCTCGGTTGTGGGTTCTGGAGTTACCAAATGCATCAGTGGCAGAACACCTTCTTGAAAGCCTGTCCCAGGTACAGATTCATACTTTCTGGGTACAGCTATATGTGCACTTTACTGGAGAGTTAGCTAATTAGTTCCACAGTAAAGCTCCACAGTCTACATGTGCAGAGTGTAGCATCACAATCTACATTAGGGTACAATAAGCTAATTAACTCCACTATAAGGTAGTCCTGTTAGGGACAGAATTGTGTTATGGTGGGGTCATTTAGTGCTCTGAAAAACATGTGTGAACACTGGCCGTAAGCTGCACCCAGTCAGCCCACCCAGTTGACGGCTTCCTCTGCCCAAGCTCAAACTGATGTTGTCCCAGGCGCGTGTGTAGACATTGCACCTGGGAGCAGTTCACTCTGGCTTTAACTGCTCCGGAATTTATTGCATTACATTAAGGTCACATGGAGATGTACCCTCTGTGTGCCAGACATCCCTTCATAAGGGGAAGAACCAAAATAATGGCAGCACTTCTCTGCTGTATGTACCCCCTTGGGAACAGTGGACCAAAATACAAAGACTGTAAGTAAGTGTAGAAATTATATGTAACTTCATAGATAGGAGCACAAGGAATGCTGATTCTATCTTAGTCTGAGGCTTTAGCGTTTAAAAACATGCAGTGATGGTGAGGATGATAATATTTTTCACTAGATATAGTCCTTCCCTGTTGACTCTTACACAGTATTTTCATTAGCACAGCAGCACAATAATTGGCTCAGTCTCTCATTGGAATTACAGTAAAGCCAGGCTCCACTCTACTGTAATTTTATTTATTGAAGATATTTAAAAAAAAAAAAAAAAAAGGAAGAAACAACCTAAACCTTGGCCACTGTTTAACTTCAAGTGGTTCATGTATTCATAATATAAAATCTGTGTGTGTCTCTGTGTGTAAATATTTGTCAACACTAGAACTTGTAATTCCTCCAAGGAACTGTCACTCAAAAATCTTATGATAATATCTTGTATGAAGCTTGTTAAAAATGGATGTTGAGAAAGCACATGCTGAAAAGTCATCAGATTTTATTTAAATATTTGTTTAAAAAACTAGGCTAGGGATTTCTCTACTGTTTAAAAAGAATGAAACAGCTGTTTTCTCAATTCTTTTTTTCTTCTGCTTTTCATCTTTTAGATTTTCTTGTTAAATATACAGTACTATAATTGAATCACAGCATTAGATGGCTTTTCCCAACAAAACAGCAGATTTGAATTCTTAGCTGCTAGTTTCAAAAGTAAAATATAGAGAGAGCACAAAGACAAAAATTGAGCACATAGATGTATAATCCCAAAGGAATAAACTGAGTTTTGCTAGACAAGCTGAAAGCTGATTAAAATATTTCTCATCCTTTGGGTATGCAACAGCTTTTGATGATGGAAAGTGTATTAATATTCAGTTTAGTTGCTTGTCGACACTTCAGACAGGTCCCAGGAAAGAATCTGAAATTGACCAGGTTTTCTTGCTGTTCCAGAAATCTTTGAGACTCAGAGCAGCACCCTTCTACCAGCAGAGGCAAAGATAATCATTTTGTTATTTAGCTACTTTTAAAATTTTACAAGAAAAGTACTTTTTGACATTTTGAAGGATTGAAAGATCTAAAGCATTGCTTAGCAATGTTGAACTCATTAGGTGCAGCAAAGGAAAAAGACCGGTCTTAATTAGCAGACAACAATGTTGTTGTTAACTATTTCATTTAAAACTTGTTTGAGCTTTTTACAGAATCCAGCAGTAATACCAGAGGCAGGATTTAAGACCCTAAGTTATACAATAATTGCAATAGGAACACTAAGAAGTGTGGGGTTTCTGGGTACTATTTTCTCAACTGAGGCTCTTCCCTTTTCTTTCTTTCTCACTTTTCTTGAAGGGAATATAAACAGCTGCTTTAGCAGCTAATACTTGTTCTGGTCTTTTGCAGGAAGGTTGTTGTGGGGGTGTTGGCTTCTTTTTCCATCCCCAGTGGTGGGAAATGTACAGTATCTCTATAAAACATGTAATGCGCTGCATGAGGTGCCTTTAGGATGGCTCCAGTGCTAAATATTTCTTGCAGTAGGTGAAAGTGCATGGCTTAATTAGCTTAGTTAACCTAATTAAGTGCTGATTTCTTTTTGTGCAACAGCCTAACGTATAATTCATTTATAAACTATATTTCATAGTTGTGGGCTGAGAAAAGGCTAGGTGAATCTTACAGGTTTTTGTGGTGTGTTTGAAAAAGGTGAAAGTCACCAGTATCATATTGCAAATGGACATACTTTTAAAGGAAGATATCTTCTACCAAGGATGTATTCTGGATTTTAATAGTCATGATCTAAAGCAATTTAAGGCTTCATTTTTTAGGTTCGCCAAACACAGAAGTCCAGTCACCCCTACCTCCAACTTCTGTTTTCTTTGTTTGGAGAGAACTTTCACAGATCTTGCTTTTCCTCTGTGCTGAGAAGGGCCAGCTGATCTGATGGCATTTTCTTCTCTTCCTGTACTTGTTTATGTGAAGAAGGTAGACAGTCGCAACATTGTTATAAGGATTAGGGGTATGTGAAGTGGACCCTATTCGATTTGGATTAGGCCTGAATCTGGGACAGTGATTTGATTCATTGATTCAGATCACTGTCTCTGATTCAATTCGGCCGAATCCAAATCTGAAGATTCAGTACTGATTAGGAGAATCACTGATTCTCCATATACGCAGCTTTAAATGTTTTTTCTACATACCTTGAGGTACCAGCATGGCTTGTGAATGCTGCAATGCTGGGGTGGATGGAGTGTCCCACAGGAGTGCGGGGGGGCTCCACACGTGCTCAGTGGTGAACCCAGAAGTGGACTGGAAGTATTTCTGGTCCACTTCAGGGTCTGGGGAGGATGCTGGGGGACTCTCTCACACCCCCATTCCCGGCTCGGCGATTGGCTGTGGAAAGACCCCAGGTGCCCCTCCCAGACTCAGAAGGCACCAGTCGCCGAGCCGGAAGGGCATGGGGGAGCCACCTGCATGCTCCCCGGCGTACCTGAAAGTGGACCAGAAGGGCTTTTGGTCCACTTCTGGGTCTGCTGCTGAGCTCACTGGGGACCCCACTGCGCTCCTGTGGGACACTTCATCCACCCCAGCATTGCAACATTCATGAGCCACCTGGTACCTAGAGGTGTGTAGAAAAAAACATTTAAAGCTGTGTCTATGTCTGAATCGCCGAATCTTTCTAATCAGTTTGGAGGGTTGTAGTTCGATTCAGAGAGATTAAAGGGCTCACTGATTCGTTTCAGATTCAGAGATTCAGCGATTCAGCCACCAAGTCAGGTAGAATCTCCACCAAATCAAATCCAGGACAGAAGCTTTTGTACATCCCTAATAAGGAAGTGCATTTCCTCCCCCTACAATTACTTTTGGAGGGACTGGATGTAATTACATTCGCTGGTCTGGATGATCTCCACCCCAGAGTGCTGAGGGAAGTAGCTGAGATCATTGCGGGACCCCTGGCACGGCTTTATGAGCACTCATGGTGCTCTGGTGTGGTGCCAGAGGACTGGACGGGGGCCAACGTGGTTCCCATCTTCAAAAAGGGGAGGAAGGAGGACACAGGAAACTATAAGCCAGTTAGTCTTACCTCAATCCTAAGTAAGCTTTTTGAGATAATTATTCTGGCACATGTCCACAAGGGGCCAGCAGGGGAGATTATGCTTAGGGGCAACCAACATGGGTTCATTAGAGGCAGGTCCTGTCAGACCAACCTGGTGGCCTTCAACGACCAGGTCACCAAATCCTTAGATGCAGGGGTAGCAGTGGACGTAGTCTTTCTGGACTTTCGGAAGGCCTTCGACACTGTGTCTCATCCCATTCTCTTTAAAAAACTGGGGGACTGTGGTGTCAACACCTACACCGTCAAATGGGTCGCCAGCTGGCTGGAGGGCCGCACCCAGAGAGTGGTGGTGGATAGTTCATTTTCAGCCTGGAGGGATGTGGACAGTGGGGTTCCGCAGGGCTCGGTCCTCGGGCCCGCACTGTTCAACATCTTCATCAGCAACTTGGACAAGGGGGTAAAAAGCACCCTGTTCAAATTTGCTGATGACACTAAGCTGCGGGGGGATGTGGGCACATTAGAAGGGAGGAATAGGCTACAATTGGACCTAGAGAGGTTACAGGGGTGGGCAGATGAGAATAGGATGGGATTCAACACTGACAAGTGCAAGATGATGCACCTAGGGAGGAAGAACCAGCACCATACCTATAGGTTGGGGAACTCCCTTCTCGTTAGTGCAGAGGCAGAAAAGGATCTTGGAGTCATCACTGATGCCAAGATGAACATGGGCCGGCAGTGTGGGGATGCAGTCAGGAAGGCCAACTGCACCTTGTCATGCATCCACTGATGCATCTTGAGCAGGTCCAAGGAGGTGATCCTCCCCCTCTATGCAGCACTGGTCAGGCCTCAGTTGGAGTACTGCATCCAGTTCTGGACGCTGCACTTCAAGAGGGATGTGGACAACATGGATGGGGTCCAGAGGAGGGCCACTCGCATGATCAGGAGGCAGCAGGGCAGGCCCTATGAGGAGAGGCTACGGGACCTGAACCTGTTCAGCCTCCACAAGAGAAGGCTGAGGGGGGATCTAGTGGCCTGTTATAAACTAGTCAGAGGGGACCAGCAGGCATTGGGGGAGTCCCTGTTCCCCCAAGCACTACCAGGAGTGACTAGAAATAATGGTCACAAGCTGGCAGAGGGTAGATTCAGGCTAGATATCAGGAGGCGCTACTTCACTGTCAGGGCGGCTAGGATCTGGAACCAACTTCCAAGAGAAGTGGTGCTGGCTAGACAGTCAGCTTGCTAGGGTCGTTTGACCCCAGTACTCTTTCCTGCCATGGCAGGGGGTCGGACTTGATGATCTGCTCAGGTCCCTTCCAACTCGACTAACTATGAAACTATGAAAATAGTTATTTTTAAAGTAGCGTGGTCATATTAGCATCCAACCAGCAGAGGGAACTAAGCTGCAAATAACTAGATAGAGGAATTTTGTTATGTGGTTAGTTGGTGTATTTAATGCTACAAAGATTAATTTTCTATTGTGATTTCTTGTTTAACCTGTGTAAACTTCTGCAACCCGAAAGAAGTATTAGATATTTAAATCTCTTTATCATATGAAATTCTTAGGACAATATCTAATATTCTACTGGGCTTTTACCTATGTACAAGGTATAGAACAGGGTTTATAGTTAGAATTATTGCAGTTAATGGCAGGTGTTGAGTAGGTACTGAGGATTTTTTTCAAGTTGTTGTAGATATTTGTGCTTAAATAAAAGTACATCCTTGATACTTTTGTGAAACCATTATTCTATACTAAAAGTGCTATACTCTTTTGCTGTGGATAAGACCATGATGTCACAAATTAATTTCAGAGCCAAATGAGAATTATAAGGTAGTTGGGTGGGGAAATCGCAACAGACAATGAAAATGCTAGGGGATTTTAAAGGGTGTACTTGATAGCTGTGTTGGTCTGAGACGAGAAGAAATACAAAAAATTAGAACTCTTGGTTCCAAAATGATATCTTTTTTTAGACCAAGTGGGAAATCACAAGGGAACTTAAAGTATGTTGAAAGGTAATAGAGTTTAATACAATAAAGGTATGACTGAATATTTTCCACAGTGCAGAAGTCTTTCATTAGTGTTATGTAAACATAACATTTAATGTTTTGATATTATTATGTGCATACTTTTAAAAATGTTAGAGAGAAAATGAATGTTAATACTTTAAAGTATTAATCTGTTCTCCAAAATGCTTTGAGTTATTGTACAAATTCAGAAAGATTCAATAAGCTAGTTTCTCAACTTAGTACCTTCCACTGCTTCTGCATAAGTCTATGGTAGACTGTAGTGTTTCTTGATTTATATGAGGTGTTATAATTTCCTGATGACTTGTTATATTATTTATAATGCAGAGGGTGTTAATCCTTTGGTGATTAACACCTTATTTAAGTTGGAAGAGGTCAAAGGTGTATTCTTTTATTTGGGTATTTGATGGGTTTTTTTCCTTTGATATATTTTTTTCACTGAAATTTTTGTTTTCTGTTTTATTCGAAAACTTCTCTATTTATTATTTGTAGTGTGTTTCCTAAAGGACCTAATTCTGTTTGTGCTGGAGGCATAGGAGCATGATAGCATCCTCAGTTCTGTATGCTGGGAGTAGCCCCTACAGAAATTATTCTTAAATTATTTGGATGCAGTACAAATCTCCCAAAGGGATTGCTGCCAGGACATGCATGAACCACCTACTGCTCTTCCTCAGTAGGAATAGAGGTATGTATACCTCCCTCCTGAGAAGCCATTTTTAAAGCCTGGGCAATAGCAATAAATTGGCTTTACCAGTTGGTCCAGCTGCAGGAGCTCATTTTTATCTAGTGACTGATGCCTTCTGACACAACAGTTTTAGAAGTGTCAAACCTCCAGAGCAAGATCCATCCTGCTGCAGAGCTTAGTAATGTGGATACCTTCGCTTTTTCTCAAAATGTGTGTATTACCTTCTGTCTTCTGACAGGGCATATAGGGGAAAGACATAACCCTATGCTGTGATGTCATTATATATGCCTCATAGTTGATGTCAGAGGTACCTGCCCCTAGAGTCTCTCAGGGGCCTGACAGTGCCTGTCTTTCCCCTTTGCTTTTGTGCATCTGGATCTGATGAATGATCTCAGCAAGCCTTCCACTGGTGTAGTTACTACTGCCTGGTCCACTCTGCACATCTAGCTTTGCAGGTTAGCTTCTCTCTAAACAGGATGGCCTTGATTCTTAGGTTTGGCTAAGCTGTGCTCCTTGCCCAATGTGCCAAGGGGACAAAGCGCTATGCCCAGCTCCACTGTGCCTCAGTTTCTCTGCTTGCCCTGAGTCAGGAGGGGCCACTGCGTTCTGGGACACTGGAGGACTTCTTCTTTGGTGGAATAGTTGTGAGAAGTAGCCACACATTAATGGAACAGAAACAAAATTAGGTGAATTAGACATAATCCTCCCCTTGAGTTGTGTAGCTTTAAGCCTAATAATGAATGCTTTAAGATGCTTAAAAGGTGTTAACATGTAGCCAGTCCAGGGATTGAGAGCTCCAGAAGCTGTCTAAACTTACTGTGTAATAAGGCCTTTAGTGTGCAACCCCTCTGTCCCTTCCCCACCAAGTTTCCACTAGAACAGACAAGAGCACCAGATTATGCTCACATTAGCCCTGCCAAATCCCTTTGTGCAATTATGACATATATACACCCTGTGCCAAAGGCAGCAGTAGTAGAGCCATGATGCAGATGATTTTACCCCATCTGGGGATTCCCTCATGCTGGGGGAATCCTTCCTAGTCCAGTTTCATTGGATGTCCCAGAAGGTCTCCTTGCTTGTCTTCCCTTCTTCTCACTCTAAACACTTTCTTTAGGTAACAACTTACCAGTTCATGAAGCTTCCAGTTTCAGATCATAGCTGAACTGCTGTAATGACGTTCTTAACTGGTTGTGCCACATAAGCTGCATTTCTGCACACAGCAGGTGGTCAAAAAACAAGAAAAACCTTCATGTTGATGGGCTGAAAATGAAATGAGAGCAGCTTGCTTGGCAGTTCTGTGGTTCAAATTCTAGGTTTGTAACAAGTCCACCCTATTCAGTCTAGACAATGCTGAGATGGTGCCTTAACTCAGCAAACTAGGAAAGACTAAGAGCCTACCCTTCCCCATTTCACAACAATGTAATCTATCCTAGGCTGAAATGGGGAGAAATGGGTTCTCCTCTCAGAGCTATACAAACAACAACAAAAACAGGAAACTGCATCAGAACAGATTGGTTTTGTTATTTACAATATAAGTTGTGGGGAATTGGAATTTCAGTCTACAAATATTTCACTGAACTTTCAGGATAGAGTATTTCACCAAAATACTCTCATTTGCTACAAGTCACTTCCAAGTTATCCAACAGATTCAGGGATCCATCAAAACACAAGGGATAGACCCATTCTTTATTCCTTACTCTCTCAGCCTTCTCTTTTTTTTGTTCTTTCCCACTCCTCAAGATGAAAAGAACATCTTGAAGTAGAGGAAAAAGTTTTTTAGTGACCAGAGACCAAACCAGAGCAGCCTTTCTCTCACATAAATTACATTTCCCCCTGAAGATAGTGTCAGCAACTCTTCATGACATTCTTTGTCAGTTATTTGTGAGGGAGGAGGTTGGAACCATAATTGTCAAATACAGTCTTATAGCCACTTGTCTACTACTCTGACTTATACCAGTTATGCATAATGAAGAACATTTCCTTTTTGTTACTTTCTATTAGTATATATTTAGTGTGCAATACTCTGCTGCACTCCTGTGGATAAAGGCCCATGTCTTAAGTTAGAGTTTAAAAAAAGAGAGGAAGAAAAAGCTTTTAATACTCCATGTGGGTTGTATCCTTGTAATTGTATATTTATTTCATCTCTCCCCCCCCCCCTTAAACCCAGAGTTGGCAGATTTTGGTGCTCCTTATATTGAAGGATGTCTTTATAGTGGAAGGACAAGTAACATTCCAGATATTGTACTTCTGTCTCCTTTATAGTGAAAGATATTCAGTAAACACGAGTGTGCAGGAAGTCTAAACAGCAGGCCTATGTGAGTAGAGAAGTATTTGAATTCAGCCAAATCAATTCAGCCGAATCAGCTTCAGCAGCTTCAGCACTGATTCAGAGAGATTTGGTGATTCGGCCATAGACTATAATGGGGAATCACTGAAATACCTATAACTCTGTCATTTTTTGGTAGATTTGGATGAAAACAGCAGGGAATATAACCCCTTCAGAGGGCATGAAGCCTGCCAAATTTCAAGGAGGTAGGTGCAGGGGTTTCTGGGAAACTGCACCTCAAATTCTTCAAAGCAAAACTTGTGATGTGTATGACACTCTGTGTGTAAGGCAGAGTGGGATGAAAACAGCAGGGATGGTAGCCTGTAACGGGAGCTTCCCGGTGCCAGTTAGGTCTCTGCCTGCCCCTCTTTTTCCTGCCACACCTTGATGGAAAACTGATTCAGATGTTTCCCAGGTGGGAGGCTGCCCGTTTAGATGTCTTGCTGTGACATCCATTCCGCAGCTCTGTACCACCCCTTACACTGCAGCCCATACCTCACAGATTGCATCCTTGACCAGCTATGGTGCCTCCTCTGGGTCTTTTGTCTCCCCTCTTAGGCCCTGGACCTGCCTTCAGGCCAATCAGAATGCACTGAATGAGTACAGACCAGAGGTGGGCAACTATTTTGGGTGAAGGGCCTCTTAATGAGTTTTGGCAAGCCATCAAGGGCTGCATGACAGGCAGCAGAGGCAGATAAATATTAAATTTCTAAATTTTTTAGGGGCCCCATGGGCCTGATAGAATGGCCTGGTGGGCCGCATTTTGCCCACCCCTGGTCCAGACCATGCCTTGACAAGAAATACAAAACCTGCCAACATATCTCCAGTACCCCCACAGTTACTACATCCCACAACAAAACCATCACCATTCTTGGATCTTATACCTGCACCTTCAGAAACATTATATATATCATCCAGTGCATCAGATGCCCTCATGGAAAATACATAGGAGATGTCAAGCAACAACTATGCACCACAATGAATGCACATGGAAATCTATTGCAGACAAGAATACCCAGATACCTGTGGGGACACATTTCTCACAAGAAAACCATTCTAACTCCAGTTTCTCAGGCCTGATCCTCAAAGGAAATTTACAAACCACTTTTCACAGATGAGCCTATGAACTTCAACCTCCAAAATACAGAAATTCATGGACTCAATACAGACATTGGATTTATGACACACTACAATCTGCCTGACATCTGGTTCCTCAGGTAGCAGGTACGTCTCCACTTTTTACCTGCTACATTCCCCCTTTCTGTCCCCCCGCCCCCTCCAGGCTGTTTATCACCCCCTGCTGCCTCAATTTACATTTTCACTGACTGGTTTCTTCCCTGCATTGTATGCCAGCCATTGGCTTCATTGCTATTCCTTCCATCCAAGAAGAGCACATGCACCAACTGCAGATGATTACTCATCCTGAAAGAGGGTTTTAAACCCAAAAAGCTTGCTAACATATATTTCTCCAACTATTCTGTTGGTCTAATACAAGATATCAGATTGACCCAAAGACCCTTGTCTGCCTTGTGTGTGTTAATGCAGAGCGGGATGAAACCAGCAGGGATGGTAGCCTGTAATGGGGACTTCCCAGTACGGTGAGATCTCGGCCCTCCCCACCTGTTTCTCAGCCAATTGCCTGCCACTCCTTGATGGAAGACCGACTCAGATGTTACCCAGTAGGGCTGTGTGAAATTTTGCCGTGTGTTTAGTTTCAAAGCTGTTTTGATGCGTTTTGAGCTTGAAACAGCAAAATTGAAATGAAACAAAAGGCTTCAAAACAGCTTTGAAACTAAACAAGAGCACTTGAAAAGTTTTGAGTTTCAAGCTGGGCTTATTTGGCTTCAGCACCAGTCCCAGGCGGCAGCCTGAGCCTCCTCTTACCCGGCATGCAGATCTGAGGGTGAGTCTGGCACAGCCTGACAGCCCTCCTGGGGCTACGAGCCCCTGGATCTGCACCCCAGATGTGAGGAAGCCCAGGCTACCTCTCACACCAGGATGGCCAGCCCTGCTTGGTGTGGGCTGCAGCCAGCACTGGACAAGATTGCTGCTGCCGCAGGCTGACCCTCCTCACATCCAGTGCAGATCTGAGGGCTCGCACCCCCAGGAGGAGTCCAGCACAGCCCGGCAGCCCTCTGGCGGCTGTGAGCCCCTGGATATGCGCCCCAGATGAGAGGAGGCTCAGGCTGCCTCTCCCACCAGGAAGTGGCACTCCCCACTCCCCTCCCTGCTTGGCTTACACCTGGCTCCAGCCCCCCTGCTTGGCCCACAGCTGGTGTGCAGCAGCTGGCTACACCCCCCCATGTGCCCCCTGCCTGGCTGCAGCCCCACTGCATGCCCCCGCCTAGCTGCAGCATCCTCGCTCTCCCCCTACCCAGTTCCACCCACCTTCTGCGTGCCCCCACCTGGCTCCAGCCCCTCATGTGACCCTGCCCGGCTCCAACTCCCATGAACCCCCCACCCTGTTGCAGCTCCCCTGCAGCTTACCAGCAACAGCAACCATGCTTTAGGCACAGCAGGGGAGTAATTCAGGCCCTGCAGATACCTGGCAGCTGGGGCCAAGCCATGCTGCCCCCCGCTGTGCAAGGGGGCTGTGCCACAAGTCCAAAAGTGCAGCTGCTGTTGCTGGTATGCTACAGGGGGCTGGAGCCTCAGGAGGCACATGGGGGGGGCTGCAGCTGGGCAGAGGTCACGTGGGGGAGCCACAGCCTGCTAGGGAGTGCACGGGGGACTGCAGCTGGCTGCTGTGCTAGTGAGCAGGCTCAGCCAGCCACAGAACAAGCTTGGGTCTGAAACTAGGTGCAGGCCGAGTGGGGGGGGGGGGCTGTAGCTGAGCGGGGAGGTTGGGGGGGCACTGGTCCCTGGTGGGAGAGGCAGCCTGAGCCTCCTCCCATCCAGGGCACAGATCTGGGGCTCACACAGTGGGGAGGGCTGCTGGGCTGTTCCGGACTCCTCCCGGTAGTGCAAACCTCCAGATCTGCACTGGATGAGAGGGGGTTCAGGCTGCAGTAGCAGCAATTTTTTTCTGGTGCTTGACAGAAAGCAAATAGGTGTGGATGGAATGAGGAGGGTGGCACTCCATCTGCATGTGGATCTTGGGGAACCCCAGCAGTGGCAGGTTCACCTTCAGGAACACTAGCTGCTCCACCAAAACTGTATTCATGGAGGTGCAGTGGAGTATCACAACACCCCCAGCAGTGCTGAACACCCTCTCACTTGGAACACTGGTTAGTGGACAGGACAGGTGTTCCTGGGCAACTGTGGCCAGATCCTACCACATCTGGCTGCAGGTTGCCAGTAGGCCAAGGGGTCCCAGTCCAGTGGCTCCACATCCTCCGAAAGATAGCCACTGAGGCCTCTGGTGCCTGCACCTCTCGTGAAAGCAGCTTGCCCCAGCCAGGAACATCCACACCTGAGGACAGGAGGGTGATCCAGGTGGATCTGGACAGACTCATGAAATGGGTAGATGAGAACCTGGTAGTGTTTGTCCCTGGGAGAATACAAGAGATGGACCCCAAAGGGTCAAGGAGGACTCCTGGGAGCCGGCACTCCCCAGGGGAGACGCAAGAAAGGGAAAAACAAACAAAAACTCCTTACCTGCAGCAGGAACCGCGGCGGTGGGACCCGTGTGGCTTGTTAGCCACGTGTTTTTAAAAGTGCGGCCAGCTGGAGAGGAGGGAGGAGAGCCGGCACGGGGAAATAAAAAGGGTTGCAAGTGAGGCAGAAGGGGAGAGGAGGCTGAGAAGGAGCCCAGGGGAAGCATCCCCAGGACCCTTCTTGGAGGAGGGAGCAGGCAAGAACACCTCCCACAGGGTAGGAGGTTGCCCCAGAGATCCTCGAGAGAGACGCCATTGCCAGATCAAGGGAAAAGGTGGTGGCCAGGCTGCATGTCAAAATAGGACCCCAGGAAGCGGCCCCAGAGAGCAGCCAGGCAAGTAAGGTACTCTGGTGAGGAGAACTCTGGAGAAAAGAGAGATCCAAGGGATGCAAGGCACCAGGTCAAGTGGGATCCTCACAGGCATAGCCTGGCCCCTGGGATCTTCCCAAGTGGGAGCCGAATGGCCATGGCAACAGCTGAGGCTGCTTAGAATAGAATTGAAGACCCAAGATAGCCCTTCAGAGGAAAATCAATAGTCCGTGCTGGGAGGGACGTCAAGGGTCTGTTTAATGTATTTTACACTAGGAGAGAAGAAAAAGGGAAAGAAAGTGGCACCGAGGGAATAGCTTGTGCTGGGACCGCACAATTTAGGGCATGCTATTACTAAGCTGCCTAATGGTAGTAATTAGAGGATCACGGGAGTTGTAGATAGCTTTTGTTGTTAGTTTCCTTTTTTTTTTCTGTTGCTGTTTCCGCTTTTGGGAAGAGCAGGACATAGGACAACAGAAAGCCAAGGGCTTTCCCGGCAATAAGGAAGTTTCTGTTAGAGGACCTAGACGGGCATGTAGGCCCATAACGGGTAGCTTAGGATTTGAGCGAGACCTGGGATATTGTAAAGGGAGGGTAGGCCACAAAAGAATATCGGCGCTCCATCATGGCTGGGTTCAGGGCGAGGTACAGGGGAGGTTGGAGCCTCGCGGAAGACCACCGCCCTCAGACCTTGGATAGACGAACCCCGGTGGCTGGACCCCTCTACTGAAAGAGTCATCAAAGTCGTGGCAGGTGGGATTGGGGGTAAGGCTGCCTGGGGGGAGACATCAACACCCTGAGACCGTAGGGGTGGAGCGAAGAATCGCCCTACGTATCCAGAGCTGAGCAGCGCGTGATGGAATGATCGAGACCCGACGGGTGCAGTGTTCAACATTGAAAAATGCAAGGTTCTCCACCTTGGGAGGAAAAACCTGCACCATGCTTATAGGCTCGGTAGTGCTATGCTGGTTAGCACTACAGATGAAAGGGACTTCATCTGTTGAGACCGAATCTCAACTTTTAGCATGATTTTATGCTGTGTGACGCTCAGTTCTGCCTGTTTGTCCTGCAGCATCTTGCTCCCCTTGATGTTGCAGTGGAAGTAGCTCACCACCTTCCTACATTTTGAAATCAGCTCGGTGGTAGTGATGGTGCGATGACCAGCACCCCTGTCCCCGTCCAAGGCATTCTTGACTATGACGTGGAACTTATGTGCCACACAGTCGATGCCAGCAAAGTTGACATCATGGAGAGCTTTGACCATATTGGCCCTGTTGTCGGTGACCATGAGCTTACCCTGCCCAACAAGCCACCATGTGGTACGTGGCCACCATGATCTCCTTTGCCATGTGGGACTCATCCGTCACCTCCGCTTGAAGGAGAACCTACCAACGGCCTGACTGATTGCACCAGTGCTCTGTAAGGGAGAGTTAGGCATGATCTCCACCCTGGCTGCTCCAGATGTCCAAGGTGAAGTGCAGAGCTACCTGCAGACCTGTCTTGTACAGCTCCTCCCTCAAGTACTCCCTGCATGTCTCATACAAGGAGGGCACCACTGTCCTGCTGAAGGTGGTGCATGCGGTATGATGGGGCCAACAGTGCCATGAGCTGCCTGAACCCTGGCCACTCAACTAAGAAGGGCTGGCCATCCAACACAAGCATCTCCCCAATGCTCTGAGTGACCTTGCTCACCCTTGCAATGTGCCTTCCTTTGCAGCTTTCCCCAACAGCCCCAAGGTGGCCTGCCTCTGCTTCTTGGGGATGGGGGCTTTGGACTGAGAGAGCACACTCCTTTTTGGGCACACTCCCACTGGTTCCAGGCTGAAGAAGAACAAGGGCAGGGGGTTGCTGCCTCCTGAGAAGCAGCAGCATCACCATGATGGGTGACACATTTCACTTCCTTGCACTGGCTGATCTGTCTTCAGGAGTGCTGACAGATTGCATACTTGGGGATCATCTGCCACCTCAAAATGATCCCACACTATACTACCCCCACCCCCTATTTCTGGGTTGAGGGTGGGGATCCTGCCTTATCTGCCTCTTCAGCAGCAGAGGCACAACAAAAGGGGAAGCTGAGCCACCTGCCCCCACAACCTTCTCTGAGGTGTCTTTTGGAGGAGACCTGGCTTTAGAAGAACTTTGAGGGGTGTGGAGCACAAACTCAGATTCCCCCTCATTCCCCAGAATCTCTTTTGCTAGGGTGCTCAAGTCCTCACCTTCCAGATCCAGCTCCTGCTTTGGCACTGGCAGGCTCCCAATGGGAGATGTAATTGGGGTCGTGGAGACTCTCATGCTGGTGCTCATGGCTGTTTCTGGTGTTGGAGGAGGTGGTGCAGGTGCAGAAACAGGTACTACCTCCACCTTTTTGCTCTTGCTGGCAGCAGATGACTCATCACTGCCAGGAAAAAGGATGCGTCTATGTTTGGGCAGAGGGAGGGGAACTTGCAGCTCTCCCCCTAGCCCTTCTACCCTTCTCTCTCCCTTGCTAGAAGACCTGGCACCTGCCTTTCCAGCACTCTTCATAATGTTTGCTGTGCTGGAAAATGTGTGTGTGTGTAACTGTAATATCTCCTCTTCTCCCTGTTTACTAGATGTGTGTGTAACTAATATCTCTTCTTCTTTGTTTACTGTATGTGTATGACTAGTATCTCTTCCCTCTGTTTACAATATGTGTGTGAGTGTGTGTAATGTGTATACTTTCCTGCACAGTGATGGATCACACGCTGTCAGGCAGGCAAAACACAGCTTTCTTTTTAAAAAGTGTGGAGGGAAAAATAACAAGAACAAATAAGAGGTTTTGAGGGAAGAATAAGTTGAACGAAATGGATTGGATAAGGATAAGTAGAGGGATTCTAGGCCAGGGTAATTAGTAAGCTGTATCCAGTCCTTTCTAAGAAGAGACTAGCAGAAGACTGACTAGGAAGCCAAGCCAGTCCAGTAATACCTTTCAGACACTGTTACTCAGGCAGAAATGGCTCACAAAAGGGACAGAAAGGCTGCAGACACAGTCCCTTCCCCAGAGTACTGTGATGAGAAGGGGACTCTGGGAAAGATCACAGTCACTGGCCAGCTAGAGATGTCAGTCTTTCCCCCCCTGCTCCCCCTCCCTCTTCTCAATTTCTGTTTCTCTGCAAGACTGCCTTCAAATTGCCGAATTTCTGAAACTTTTCTGGAACAATTCAGAGACTCTAAATTGATTCAGAGGGGTTTTTTGCCTCCTGATTCGATTTGATTCGTATGCAGTGGTTTGGCCTCTGAATCGGGCTAAATCCTCTCCAAATTGAATTGTCGACTGAAGCTTCACACATCGCTGCTAAACAGATATTCAAACTCCTGGTTGGTGGCATTTTTCATGTATTAAGATATAATACACTTAACGGGGGGACCAGGAAAAAGGAGGACACCCATCATCCCTCCAGTTTTCTACTGTGTACTGTGCCCCAGTTAAGAGCATGAGCACCATACCAGTGTGATTGACTCTTAACTGAATGAAACAATGAGACTCATAACAGGTATTTGCAGGTCCACTTCTGGTCCTTGGTTGTCTGTTTTATCTCTTCTCTCATCTCTTCATCTTCAATGTAAACAAGCTACTTTAAGAGTCTACAAAAACGGCATACAGTCAGTTTGCTACCAATTTTTGACAAACTTCATGACTCCCTTAGGCCAAGGCTCAAGTTTAGAAGTCCATTTTGGAGTGTGGGAAGAGAGCTGAATAACAAAAATGTTGCCATCAAGGAAAAATAGATCCAGCATTGGAACACAATTGACATCATTAATACATTTCTTATCACAGACTCCACATCTAAACCTCCTGGCATTGCTTTATCATAGTGGAGCTGGACAACATTGAACAGGATTCATACTGGTCAAGGTAGATGTAACTACCTACTATATAAATGGAATTTTATTAAAGAACCCAAGTGTGAGTGTGGTGAAATCCAAACTATAGCACACAATATAGAGGAATGTCCTATTTATCATTTTAATCTTTGCACTGAAGACCTTCACCCAGGCTACTGATGATGCCCTGTAATAGATAGCAAATCTAAAACTATCACTCTCATCTTATCTCTTAGTGCCATAGGGGATTGTTTGTAGGTTATTTATAGCTTGTTCTGTCATTTGGTCGCTGTTTTCCATATGAATAAATAAAGACATTGAAAAATATTGCTGGGCTCAGTAAGATGTTGGAAGTAGGTATGTGAGCTGTGCCTCAGTGCTTGGAGAAGATTCATCTTTCAAAGATCTATGTACCGGGTCAGTTGGAAGTTATGGCTTAACAGAAATAGCTGGGTAAACTTTTACGGCCTTCATGTAAGGGGTAGGACTAGATGTTGATTGTAATGGTGCTTTCTGAGCCTTAAAATGCTGACTTTGCCTTGAGCATTTCAAGGTTTGTGTGGTGAAAGTGATTGTTGCCTCACCTCCTTGGCATACTGAACAATATTTCTTGAAATTCATAGGTAATGGCTTAAGTCTGGGAAAGAGTTCAGAATCAGTGGAAATGCCCTTGATTACTTGTTAATTTTGATTAGAATAAAAAGGGTGGGTGATGGGAGAAAGGGAGGGAAGGGGAGAGGAGGAGGAGATGTTTGTATCTGGCCCTGCTATGATGAACCTTTTTTCTCTTTTCCCCCAGGCTCCTTGGTGTGCTTGGTCAGGGTGCAACCTTACTGATTGATATTAGTCTTTTTGCACTCTGTATTGGTGCTATTTTTGCTTTGATAATATTTTGTATTCTCTATTACAGATAGGTAGAGTCATACTTATTCTGTGCTTTCATGCAAGGAGTCAAGCTCAGACATTGGAGACAGTTAGCTCTTTTTTATGGGATAAAAAGCAGATATCTTAAAATTTTAGAGCGACTGCTTTCCTATACATGTTCCAGAGGGAACCTTACATACGGTACTGTGGGTTTCTACATGACTTTCCATTTAAGAATATTTTACTGCTGTCTGCCATTTAAGTGCTGGCCTGTGGTTAGTTTTATTCTCTTATACAAATATGCAGCACTCCTTTGCCTCCTTTCTTTCTCTTTCCTCTTTCTCTAGCCTTCACTCAGACTTTAATTAGTTAAATTTATGCTTATAAATGGATGACCTGTTTTTCTATAGTTTGTCTGCTTTGCAGAGTGAAGTGGGTAGGCAGCACTCCTATACCCCAGAGCATAGAGAGAGCTGAGGGAGGGAGATCTTAGTTGAAAAACATGAAAAATCAGGGTGGGAGAAAGAAGGAAGGATTTAAGGCCAGAAGATTTTTGTGGGTTTTCCAGGGAAGAGGTTGGAAACATATAAGTGGCAGGAGGCGGAAAGGTATGGCAAGAGAGAATAGAGTAGGAAAGAGTGTGCTGGAAACAAGGGGAGGAAGTAATGGGAATTGGTATCACAAACTAAGATAAGAAAGAATACAAAAAAATGATGGAAGGAGTAAGAACTATTAATAGGGAAGAGGAGGAAGCATAGACTGAAAGCAGAGATATACTGTGTTATTTTATTTCCTTCATATTCAATTTTTGTGATAAATAAAATCATTCATGTAGTAATTGTAATGAAAATCGAGCAACTTATTTTAAAGCTGGTTTCTCATCTTCTTTATTACTTATTTTTCTTTGTCATCATCATCACTCCTTGAAGGACATAAAAAATTACAGTGATGATGGATGGTGAAATAGCTGAGGAATAAATATTTCCTCTCCCGACTCATTGGCTCTCTGACAGTGAAAGCAATAATCTTTATTTCTGATTTTAGGTAAATCTCTCACTTAGCACAATTCTTGTCTTGTCTGAGGAAGCACTGTAGGATTTTGCCATAACAGTCTCATGTCTTGTCTGATAATCTTTTGTTTCCTAGACACAGTTTTCTATTCAAAGTGTTTAAATATAAACAAACCCTCTTACATGTAAGGACAAGAAGTTTATAAATTATTTACAATAAATGGCAGTACTACTAAAAAAAATGGTATTTGTTATGTTAGTATTAGTGAAATATTGGTATTGGTGAAAGAATTGGCACTTTTGTGAACCCCTTTTCTTGAAAATGAGCTGTTACATATTCCGAGAAAAAAAAATTGAGACGCCAGAATCTAAATTTTGAAAGTGTCCATTGTTATCTAAGTAGCTGTTTTGTGAAATGTAATAAGCTGAAAAACTGCCTGAATGGGAGAGGTGGGAGGAGAGAGAAAAAGAAAAAAAAGGCAAAGCTTTTTTTGCAGAAGTTACAGTACAGCAAGAAAAAGCCAATATGACAGTTTTATGTAGTATTTCCCATTTAAAGGCCTGACCCTGCAAACTATACTCAGACAAGCACTATTCACTTTTATAAAGGGTTGATGGGTTCCACTAGCCCAGAAAAGTGAGATTCGCTTTAGGAAAGAAGGAGCAGGTTAACTTATGTTCAGTCTAAATCTATTCTCCTTCAGTTTGTGGCTGTTATTTCTGGTAACCCTGAGGGGTGCCCTGGTAAACAGAGTGTTGTCTATTCCCTGCTGACCCCCCCCCCCCAAATGAATTTGTAGGCAGCTACAAGATTCTCAGCCTTTTCTTGAGGAGCCTGAAGAGATTCAGGTCTCTTAGTCTGTCTTCATAGGGTCTTACCTGCAGGCCCTCAACCATACAAACAGCCCTTCTCTGAACCCTCTCAAGGTTATCCACATCCCTCTTGAAGTACAGCGCCCAAAATAGGATACAGTACTCCATCTGTGGCTTCACCAGTGCCGCATAGAGGGGAATTATCACTTCCCCTAGACCTGCTTGTGATGCACCTGCTGATGCAAGAAAGGGTGCAGTTAGCCTTGCTTATTACCTCGTCACACTGGCAACTCGTGTTCATTTTTGCATCAACCAGGACTCTGAGATCTCTTTCCACTGTTGTGGTACTCAGAATGGTACCCCCAAGTCTATAGGTATGTTGGAGATTCTTTCTCCCTAGGTGCAGCACCTTGCATTTATCCTTGTTAAATTGCATCCTATTCTGATCTGCCCACTTCCCCAGTCTATCCAAACCTGTCTGAATTTGCTCCCTGCCCTGCAGTGTGTTTACTATATCACATAGTTTAGAGTCATCTGAGAATTTGGATAAGGTGCTTTCAACACTTTCATCCAAATCGCTGATGAAGATATTAAACAGTGCTGGTCCAAGGACAGAGTCTTGGGGGACACCACTGCCCATGTCCCTCCAGGGAGAAACCAACCCATCCACCACCACTCTTTACGTGTGTCCCAAAAGCCAGTTTTTCACTCACTTTACTGTGAGAAAATCCACATCACAGCTACTCAGTTTTCTTGTAAGAATTGGGTGCGACACTGTGTCAAAAGCCTTTTTAAAATCCAGGTAAATAATGTCTACATCCTCTCCTACATCTAAGCACTTTGTGACCTGGTCATAAAAAGAGACCAGGTTAGTCAGGCAGGATCTGCTTGCTATAAAACCATGCTGGTTGCCCCATAACATTGTGTTACCCATTGGCCCCCTGCAAATGTGATCCTTTATGATTTTTTGTAAGGTCTTGCTGAGAATAGAGGTGAGGCTGACTGGCCTATAATTACCTGGGTCCTCCTTCCTCCCCTTCTTGAAAATAAGGACCATGCTGGCCCTTTTCCAGCCCTCTGGGACATGTCCCAAGTACCACGAGTGCTCAAACAGTTGCTCCAGTGGTTTTGCTATGTCATCGTCCAATTCCTTTAGTACCCTTGGGTGAAGATCATTGGGGGCTGCCGATTTAAATATGTCCAACCCTTCCAAGTGCCCCTTCACTAAGTCAGTGTTAACCATTGGTGGATTGGTATTACTCTGACTCCAGACTAAAGATTCATTGGGAGGAGTATTTGTATCCATGTCCAGGAAAACAGAATCAAAGACATTTATTTAAGAGCTCTGCTTTTTCCATCCTATCAGGTATGAGTTGCCCTTGTCCATTCTGTAGTGGACCTATGTTACCCTGCGCCTTCTTCCTGCTCCCTGTGTACCTAAAGAAGGACTTTTTGTTATCCTTAATCTTTGTTGCCAACTTGAGTTCTGTATCTGCTTTGGCCTTCCTCGCTGGTTCCGTGCAAGTGTGAGCCAAGCAGGTATACTCCTCCTTGGTGGCTGCTCCCTGCTTCCACAGCCTGCAGGCCTCTTTTTTCCTCTGAAGGTCCCCTGGATTTCCCTGTTCAACCAAGAAGGTTTTTTGGCTTTTTTTTTCTCCCTTTGAAGGTCCGGGGATGGTGTCCCTCTGTGCCTGTAGGATCAGCCCCTTGAGGAACTGCAACCCTTCTTGGACTTCCATCTCAGAGATGTGATTACCCCACAGTCCCACCCGCCTCATCTCCATTACAGAAGATGTATAATGTTCCCTAATGTATAGAGCAATGCCCTCCCCCCCACCTTTTTCCCCCAATTTATCCTGCCTGTATAGCCTGTAGCCTTCAATGCCCACTGATTCTTAGTGGTCCCCTTAATATTTACCTCACCATTTCCAGCTCTCTGGCATGTAGTCAGTATGGGCTGTGAGTTCATTTCCTCTTCCTGCTGCCCCCAACTTCTCTGGGATTTGCTGTCCAGAATCACAGCAGAAGGACTCAGCAGGGTTGCTCATCACTTCCTTTTCCTGCTTCCAGGTGCTTCTGGGATTTGTAGTCCATAGCCACAGCCAGCAGTAAGTTTTTAGCAGGCAGGGCAACTCTGTACTTGGGGGAAGGGAAGCTTAAACCCCAGCTGCAGTTTGCTATGGGGGGGAATCCCTCCCCGCTCCACTCCCTTCCTCCAGTTCTTCTGTATTGGAGCAGACATTATAACCCAGCCCAGGACTGGAAAGAATGCTGAGATGCTGGAGGACTGTGATTTAACTTGACCCAGGAAGGGATCTGGAACAGAAGTTTTGTAAACCAGTTTGACCTAAATATGTTATGTCTGATACTACATTCAAATAGATTTACCTTAAACCAGTTTTGGCCATTTTGAAACTGGCTTATGTACACTGAACTTCTGTTCTGTTACAGGTTTAAATCAGTTTCTCATGACTCACCGATTTATTTGCAACTTTTGTCCCTAGCCCTTGAAAAGTGGAGGTGGGGACTGCCTTGGTAGTCAGGGACAAATGATAAAGCAGCAGGTGCAGCAATACTTTAAAAAAATCTAAAGTTGACAACCAGGTAGAAGCTGTTGTCAGTGGCACACTACAATCAATGATACTATCTTTCCACCACTTTCAGTAAGCTCTCTAAGTGAGTCTGGAACAATACAAAACTCACAATCAAAACTAAGCTGCTTGTGTAGAAACTCTGAGTCCTCAGTGCCCTGGCCTGGAACAACATATACATATCAAGAAAAGAAGCTGAACAGCTTCCACCTACACAGTTTATGCTGCATCCTTGATAACAAGTGGAAAGACAGAATCATCAACACAAGTCATCACCAAAGCCAACCTGCTAACCATTACTGCATTATTCAAACAGCAGTGCGTATGCTAGCGTGGCTATCTTCTCAGGATGGAAGATGGGCTCATGCCAAAGGGCATCTTGTACGGGCAAATTGCAGGTGGAGAAAGAAGAGTAGGGTGTCCAAAATTGGGCTTCAAAGACATCTGCAAGCAGGATATATGAAGGCTTTTGGAATTGACACAAACCTTTGGGAGGTCTTAGCAAAGTGGTACTCCTTTCTCAGTCACAGAGTACAACATCGCAATGAGAAATGCTCACTCAAATTACACCAGAATTTGTAACACCATGTACGCCTGTGACCACTATGGCAGAACCTGCAAGTCTAACATTGATCATTATAGCCCCAAGAGAAAATGTACCACCAGTCAGTAGAATAGCTGCAATATCTACCATCGCTTGCTGATGAATGAATGCCATCTAGAAATTCTATTATTCAAAAAAAGAGAGAAAAAGTTTCTGAAGAACTGGAGACTGATTATCATGTTAAACACAGGCTACAAGTTGTTGGCAAAGACAGCGGCTTTGAGAATACAGATGAACCTGACAAAGTGTAATACATGAAGATCAAAACTGTGCAGTCTCAGTCAGGAGGATTTTTTACTCAATTTCGCTAATAAGGGATACAGCGACGCATTCAGGAGAGAAAATTAAATGCGGCAATAGCAAATTTGGATCTGGAGAAAGCATGAGTGGATCATGATTTTATATGTAAAGTATTAAGGAAATTGGGTTTCCTGGAGAAATTGATAGGATGGATAAGACTGTTATATAGAGAGGCAGAAAGCCAACTGCTAATAAATGGACATCTGAGCAGATCCTTAAAATCCAAACAGGGGTCAGATAAGGTTGCCTGTTTTCACCAATATTGTTTGTATATGCAATGGAGCCACTGGCATGAAGAATAAGGAAAAATAAAATCGTAAGTGGGGTAACAATTCAGGAAGGGGAGAAGGTAAAATGAGTACTCTATATGGATGACATCACTGTAGTGGTTAGAGACAAATTATCCATTGAAAAGGTACTAAAACAATGGAATATGGTGAAGTGACTGGGGCTAAATGAAATTAAACAAAAATCACTATAATGGGAGTGGGAAACTGGAGGGACCTAGAGACATTTAAACTACAAATAGTGGAGGGAGAGATCAAAGTTTTAGGGATCCCAATCAAGGAAGAAGGGAAAGGAAATAAGTGTGGGAAAAGGTGACAGCAAGGGCATAAGTATTATGGTTGTGGATGGAAAGTCTGCTGCCTTTTGCTGGAAAAGTAGCATCAGATAGGAAGGAGCGTCTGCTAATTATTTCGTACACCAGAATTATGTTTCTACCATTGTGGTGGCCGTTAGTGAAAGTACAAAGGGAAAAATGTGTATTCTTTTGGAAAGTGAGAAGAGAAAGGCTAGCCAAAATAAAACTGTATAAAGCAAGAGAGATGTGGGAAATGGGGGATGCTGGACATAGTTTCATAGTTTCTAGGGTCGGAAGGGGCCTGAGTAGATCATCTAGTCCGACCCCCTGCCATGGCAGGAAAGAGTACTGGGGTCAAATGACCCCAGCAAGATGTTCATCCAACCTCCTCTTAAACACACTCAGGGTAGGAGCCTGCACCACTTCTCTTGGAAGCTGGTTCCAGACCCTAGCCTCCATGACCGTGAAGTAGCGCCTCCTGATAGCTAACCTAAACCTACCCTCTGCCAACTTGTGACCATTATTCCTGATCACTCCTGGCAGTGCTCGGGGGAACAGTGACTCCCCCAATGCCCGCTGATCCCCCCTGACTAGTTTATAACAGGCCACAAGATCCCCCCTCAGCCTTTTCTTTTGGAGGCTGAACAGGTTCAGGTCCCGCAGCCTGTCCTCATAGGGCCTGCCCTTTTGTCCCCTGATCTTATGAGTGGCCCTCCTCTGGACCCTCTCCATGCTGTCGACATCCCTCTTGAAGTGTGGCGCCCAGAACTGGACACAATACTCCAGCTGCGGCCTGACCAGTGCTGCATAGAGAGGGAGGATCACCTCCTTGGAACTGCTCGAGATGCATCTCTGGATCCATGCCAAGGTGCGGTTGGCCTTCCTAACTGCCTCTCCACACTGCCGGCCCATGTTCACCTTGGAGTCAATGATGACCCCCAGATCCCTTTCTGCCTCAGTGCTGAGAAGAGGGGAGTTCCCTAACCTGTGGGTGTGGTGCCGGTTGTTCCTCCCCAGGTGCATCACCTTGCACTTGTCTGTGTTGAAACCCGTCCTATTCTTGTCTGCCCACCCTTGTAACCTGTCTAGGTCTGTTTGTAGCCTGTTGCATCCTTCCAATGTGCCCATGTCCCCCCCACATCTTAGTGTCATCAGGAGATTTGAACAGGGTGCTTTTTACCCCCTCATCCAAATCACTGATGAAGATGTTGAATAGTGCGGGCCTGAGGACCGAGCCCTGCGGAACCCCACTGCCCACGTCCTTCCAGGTTGAGAAGGACCCATCCACTTCCACCCTCTGGGTGCGGCCCTCCAGCCAGTTGGCGACCCATTTGACTGTGTGGGTGTCTACACCACAGCCCCCCAGTTTCTTAATGAGAACAGGGTGAGAGGCAGTGTCAAAAGTCTTCTGGAAGTCCAGGAAGACTATATCCACTGCTACCCCTGCATCTAATGATCTGGTGATCAGATTGTAAAAGGCCACCAGGTTAGTCTGACAGGACCTGCCACTGATGAACCCATGTTGGTTGCCCCTAAGCCTGCAGTCCCCTGCTGGCCCCTCCTGGATGTGTGCCAGCATAATTTTTTCAAACAGCTTGCCTAGGATCGAGGTAAGACTAACCAGCCTATAGTTTCCCGGGTCCTCCTTCCTCCCTTTTTTGAAGATGGGGACCATGTTGGACTTCTTCCAGTCCTCTGGTACCTCACCAGAGCACCATGAGTGCTCGTAAAGCTGTGCCAGGGGACTTGCAATGACCTCGGCCAGTTCCTTTAGAACTCTAGGGTGGAGATCATCTGGGCTGACTGACTTGAATACGTCCAACCCCTCCAGAAGCTCCCTAACTAAATCCTCGCTAACCCGTGGCCCAGGTGTGGCTCCCCCGGGGCCCGAGGGGGTCCCATCAGGGAGGTGGCTGTTCTGGTCCCTACTTAGGAAGACGGAGGCAAAGAAATCGTTAAACATGTTAGCTTTGCCATCTGGTGTGACGACGAAGTTTCCCATCGCGTCCTGCAAGGGCCCCACATTACCTGGGACCTTCTTTTTACCCCCTACATATTTAAAAAAAGACTTCTTATTGTCCTTAATCTGGGAAGCTAGTCCCAGTTCCATCTCTGCCTTGGCCTCCCTAACTACCCCCCTACATCCCCAAGCAACTACAGAATAGTCCTCCCTGGTGATGACCCCTTCTTTCCATTGGGTGTGTAAGCCTCCTTTTAGCAAGGAGACATTCCCGGATGCTTTTGGTGAGCCACAGAGGCTTGTGTGCTCTCCTGCTCCCTTTGATCCTCATTGGGATTACCTTCCTTTGGGCTTGGAGGATCGTCTCCTTAAGGAGCGACCATTCTCCTTGGATACCTGGCTCCCCTCCCCTCCGGGACCTCAGCGCTTCTCCAACTATCTTCCTTAGCTTGTTGAAGTCCACCCTCCTAAAATCAAGGGCCGCTGCCTTACTGCATGCCTTTGCCACCTTGCACTGGATGGTGAATTCCAGCAGGCGATGATCGCTGTCGCCCAGGTGGTCGAGCACCCGCAGCCCCCTCACTAGGTCATCACACGTGGCCAGCACTAGGTTCAACAAGGGGTCTCCCCTGGTGGGGCTGTGCACCTCTTGGGTTAGATGGAGGTCCTGCACTCTGGCCAAGAACCTACGTGAGCGTTCAGACCTGGCTGACTGTTCTTCCCAGCAGATGTCCGGGAAATTCAGGTCCCCCATGACTACCACATCCTTAGCCTTCACTACCTCTGTGAGCTGACCCAAGAACTCCTGGTCATGCTCTTCTCCCTGGTTGGGAGGTCTGTAGTAGACTCCCACCGTTAAGTCCCTTTCCCCTCGACTGCCTTGTACTCTAACCCAAAGCACTTCAGAGTGCCCCTCCCCTGACTTCTTCCTAATCGAAGAGGATGTGTATTCCTCCTTAATATAGAGCGCCACACCCCCATCTCTCTTTCCTATCCTGTTCCTCCTGTACAGCCTATAGCCCTTGACATTCACCGCCCAATCATGTATTGCATCCCACCATGTTTCCATAATCCCCACTATGTCCGGGCTGGTGTCAGCCAGCAGGAGGGTGAGTTCCTCCTGCTTGTTGCCCATACTACGAGCGTTTGTGTAGAGGCATTTGAGGCCTCCTGTGGGTGTGTGTACTGACCCCCTAGTCCCAGCATTACTCTGGCCCCATCTCTTACCTGTTTATTTGCTTTGCTCGTTGGTCTGGGCTGGGCTGTAGTTGTGGGTGCTGTTTGGTCTGGCAGTCTGATGTTTCCTCCGCCCTCATCTTCCTCTTCCCCTGACGAGCCTAGTTTAAAGCCCACCGGAGGAGGTCCGCCAACCTAGAAGAGAACACAGGCTTACCTTTAGGGGAAAGCTGGAGCCCATCCCATCCCAGCATGTCTCTCGTCGTGATGTGCCGGTCGTGGCTGAGGAATCCAAAGCCCTTCTGGAAGCACCATACCTGTAGCCGCCAGTTGGTCTCCACGATGCACGTTTCATGCCGTCTGCCTTGTCCACTCACTGGCAGGATGGAAGAGAAAACCATCTCCTTCAGCACGCACCCCAGAGCGTGGTAGTCCTCCATCAGGCAATCAGGGCTCCTCCTGGCCACATCGTTAGTGCCCACATGGACTAGGACCATGGGGTAATAATCCGGCTGGATTACGGTCTGGGTTATTCATTTACACAAACTACGTAAGTGCAGTGTGTCAAGCAGCAACATTGGGGAATGAAACGCAACATGTGTTAGCCACTTTTTGGCAGGTATGATATTTGGAAGATGGGGAACGCATGGGGACTCTTGGAAGAAGCCATAGGTGTGGCAACCCCCTGTTCATACATACAAAATAGGAGAGGTGGGACTGAAGGTGCTGAAAGATCACAAGAGACTGACAAAAATTGTAAGAGAGGGAAACAGGATGGTGCCAGTGAGAAGCTTTACAGAAGGACAAGTAAAAAGGTGTGGAGTGAGTGAAATGGCTGACAGATAGCAGAAAGGGGGAGCATGCTGATCTAGCTTGTCTGATCATGATTAATATCTTGCCAGTGAAGGAGGGCATTTGGCGAGATCAGCAAAGTGTCCAAGGGAGAGATGTGGGGAAGAAGAAATGGTGGGCCTTGAGTTTTGGGAGTGTATGTATAAAAAGGGTGAGTGAGAAAGGCTATGTCTATTTTTGATTGTTACAAAATAAGTCAGTTCTTATCAAAGGAGATGATACTGTATGATCTCATAGCAAAGGGACCTGAGGAAACAACACTGAGACCACTATTAGTATGTGTTAAAACTAGTATATGGAAAGTAAGAAACGTCTGGACGTTTAAAGGGTTGGCTTTCACTGAAAGAGTGTGCCTAAAGTTGGGACCGTATGAACTGAAATACTACGTTTACTGCAATAAGGAAGAGATTAGACAAGAGGCACCAGAAAAGAAATAGAGGAAAAAGGACTGGTCACATTTGTTTCACTGAAATTCATAGATTTCATAGACATTAGGGCTGGAAGGGACCTTGGGAGATCGAGTCCAGCCCCCTGCCCAAAGGGCAGGAAGTTAGCTGGGGTCATAGGATCCCAGCAAAATAAGCATCCAATTTGCTCTTGAAAGGTGTTCAATGTAGGTGCTTGAACCACCTCCGCTGGCAGACTGTTCTAGACCTTGGGGGCTCGGACAGTAAAGAAATTCTTCCTTATGTCCAGCCTGAAACGGTCTTGCAGGAGTTTGTGACCATTCGACCTCGTCATCCCATGGGGCGCTCTGGTGAACAGACGTTCCCCCAGATCCTGGTGGTCACCCCTGATAAACTTATAGGTGGCCATCAGATCACCCCGAGCCTGCGCTTTTCCAGGCTAAAGAGTCCCATGGCTCTCAGCCTGTCATCGTAAGATCTGTTTTCCTGACCTCTGACCATGTGCGTGGCTCTCCTCTGGACTCTCTCAAGCTTCTCCACATCCTTTTTGAATTGTGGAGCCCAAAACTGGACACAGTACTCCAGCTGCGGCCTCACCAAGGCCGAGTACAAGGGGAGAATGACGTTCCGGGATTTGCTCGAGAAGCATCTATGGATGCACGCCAGCATTTTGGTCGCTTTACTAGCCGCAGCATCGCATGGCAGGCTCATGTTCATCTTGTGGTCAACGATGACCCCCAAGTCTCTTTCTTCTGTAGTGCTATCCAACGTAGCACTGCCGAGCCTATAAGGGTGCTGCAGGTTTTTCCTCCCAAGGTGGAGAACCTTGCATTTTTCGGTGTTAAACACCATGAGGTTCTCGTCTGCCCATTTGCTGAGCTTGTCCAGGTCAGCCTGGATCACCCGCCTATCTTCTGGCGTGGATGCTTTGCCCCAAAGTTTGGTGTCATCAGCGAACTTGGCCAGTCCACTCCTGACTCCAATATCCACATCATTAATGAAGATGTTGAACAGTATGGGTCCCAGGACAGAGCCTTGAGGGACCCCACTGGTCACAGGGCACCACGATGAGTGACTGCCATCAATTACAACCCTCTGGGTCCGACGACGGAGCCAGTTTCCCAGCCAGCAGATTGTGGTGGAGCCAAGACCACAACTGGCCAGTTTGGCCAAGAGGTGATCATGGGACACCAGATCAAAAGCTTTTTTGAAGTCAAGATATATGACATCAATCTCTTCTCCCTTGTCCAGGTGATAGGTCACCTGGTCATAGAAGGAAATGAGATTGGTCAAACAAGACCTACCCGCAACAAACCCGTGCTGGCTATCCCTGAGAATGTTAGCCTGGGCCAGTCCCTCAAGGATGGCCTCCTTAATAAACTTTTCTAGGATCTTCCCCAGGATAGAAGTCAGGCTAAGGGGCCTGTAGTTAGCCGGATCCACTCTCCTCCCTTTCTTGAAGATCGGCACCACATTGGCCTTCTTCCAGTCTTCGGGCACTACACCAGAGCGCCAGGAGTTTTGAAAGATCTGTGCCAGGGGCTGGGTTATGACGCTCGCCAGCTCCTTGAGTACCCTGGGGTGCAGATTATCAGGGCCGGCTGAGTTGAAGGTATCCAGCCTCTCAAGGTGTTTCTTCACGAGGTCAGCATTGATGTAGGGTAGGGGATCCCCCTCACCCAGATTTCCCTGTCCCATAGCAGGCATGGGCATCCCGTGTGACTGATGAAAGACTGACGCAAAGTACCTATTTAATAGGTTGGCTTTTTCCTGGGTGTCAGTTGTCAGTTGCCCCATCTGGTTTAGCAGGGGTCCAACATTGCCCTTGCATTTCCTCCGGCTCCCCACATATCTGAAAAAGGACTTTGTTGTCCTTGATGCCTGAAGCTAGTTGGAGTTCAGTTGCAGCCTTGGCTTTCCTGCTTTGGTCCCTGCAGGACCGGACCAGCGCAGAATAATCCTCCTTGGAGGTGAATCCCGTCCTCCATCCTTTGTAGGCTTTCCTTTTTAGCAACAGTAGGTCCGCTAGGTCTCTGGAGAGCCAGGGGGGCTGCTGTGCCTTCTTGCTGCCTTTCCTCCATGTTGGAATAGATTTAGCTTGTGCACTGAGGATCGCTTCCTTGAGAAGCAGCCAGTCTTCTTGAACTCCCATCTCCCTGGGGTCATGGTCCCTGAGGGCCTGACTGACTAGCCTCTTAAGCTTATCAAAGTCAGCTTTTCTGAAGTCAAGGACTTCTGTGTTGCTGACTGACTTGCCAGCTTTACGGCGGATGGTGAAGGTGATCAGCTCGTGGTCGCTGTCACCCAGCTTCCCATCAATCACTAGGTCGCCGATTAGGTCGTCCCCCGTAGCCAGTACCAGGTCAAGCAGCGCTTTGCCTCTCGTTGGCCCATAGACTTCTTGAGTCAGGTAGAGGTCATCCACACACGAGAGAAAGCTTTGCGACTGCTCGGATTTTGCTGAGTGATCTTCCCACGAGATGTCCGGGTAATTGAAGTCCCCCATGACAACCAAGGTCCTAGAGCAAGCGGCCTCAGTCAGTTCCCAGGCGAACTCCTGGTCAAGCTCAGGACTTTGAGTGGGAGGTCTGTAGTAGACTCCCACCGTTGTGTCCCCTGTGCCATATTCTCCCTTAAGTGCCCCCTTAAGTGCCTTGGTCTGCTGGCTTTGCAAGGGCCGTTCAGCGTGTCAGCAGTGGCAGTAGTCCCCCCACCCCTCAGCGGGCTTAGTTTAAAGCCCGGTGGAGGAGGTCAGCCAGCCTGGCTGAGAAGAGCCTCCTCGCCAGGGGAGAGAGGTGGAGGCCATCTCTTCCCAGCAGCTCGCTGCCTCTCTCGCCAAAGAGCAGGCTGTCGTCATGGAAGCCAAAGCCTTCTCGATGACACCAGCTCCGCAGTCTTTGGTTCACTGCGTGGATCCTCCTCTCCCTTCTCAGCCCATAGCCCGAGAGTGGGAGGATCGACGAAAACACCTTCTGAGCTCCCAGACCCCTAAGCCCCACTCCCAACTCCCTGTAGCACCCCCTGACCTGGCTGGGGGTGCTCCGAGCCGTGTCATTGGTGCCCACATGAATAAGGAGCATGGGGTAGTGGTCTTCGGGCCGGAGGAGTTGCGGGATCCTCTCCGCAATGTCTTGGATGCGGGCCCCCAGGAAGCAGCAGTCTTCCCGGGCTAAGGGGTCGGGGTGGCAGATTTCCTCCTCAGTGCCCCGCAGGATGGAGTCTCCCACAACAAACACCTTTTGCTTTGACTTGGGGAGAGCGGGGCCAGTAGCTGCGGTCGAGCCTGGGTTGCCTGCAGGACCTGGCAACTGCGTGGGCTCTGCTGGGGCTGCAAGAGGTGCGAACCTGTTGCTAAGCTCCGGTGGGGCAGGGGCCTTGGTGCGGCGGGCCTTGAGGCCCTTGACCACCTTGGTCCATGCCCCTGACTGGGCAGAGCGGGAGGTCCCAGAGTCCTCCTTAGTCGCGGAGGGAGACGGAGCTCTCCCCTGCGGCTCCCGGGGGAGAAGGGCCTGGCAGTAGGAGTCTATCTCCTGCTCACAGTTCCTGATGGCACGCAGTCTCTGGACTGTGGCCTGGAGCTCCTCCAGCTGGCGCGGCAGAGACCCCAGTAGGGAGCAGACCCCGCAAGGGGAGGTGGCCATGCTCCCGGGCCCCAGAGCCTGAAAAAGGGACAGGCAGCCCCCGCAGCCAAGAGCCAGGAGCTCCGTCTGCGTGGAGCCCAGAACCATGGGCTCCGTCTGGGTGGCCGTCTCTGCGGTGTCCAGTGGAGGGGCCGTAGAGCCCGAAGGGACCCTCGGGGTGCGGCGCGTGCCAATCTGTGTCATGCCTCTGGTAGGCTGGCTACGGCTGTGGCTGGCTATGGCTGGGGGGGGTCACAGGCAGGGTCTCGTGCCCTCCCACGCCCTCCCCTGCACGAACTCTGCGCTAACTCGAGCGCCTGTTTACGTAGCCTGGTCGCGGGGCTCCCTGGGGGGCTGGGCCAAGTAGGGTCCTGGGCGGGGGCTTGACCCGGCCTGGCACCAGGCAGCGGCCTCCTCCCAGCACGCGAGGAGAATTAATAGAGAGGACTCATGGGAGTTCCAAAGGTGTTTAACAGATTTTTTTAGATGTAGGTTAAATGACACTTATGGGGTTCCTTATGGAGTAATAATGACGAAATAGCACCTTGCTGCCTTTGCCCCGGGAGCAGTGTGATGCCACGTTGCGCCTCCTGCCACTGGGCCAGCAGGAGACACATGACACGGCCATCATGTGGCTTCCAGGGCAAAGGCAGCGGGGTGCAGAGCCCCAGCCTGTAGTGGGCAACCTGCCTCTGCCCTGCACACAAATCTGGAGGGCATGTGCCCGCTATGCCTCTCCCAGGGGTGCGTGCATTGACAGGGAGCTGTGCCCTCCCTCCCCCATGCCCCTGGATGAGCCACCAGTGTCCATCCTATGACCCGCCCTGGCCTTCGGGCCTCATTCACCCCAGTGCTTGCCCTTGCCCTTGCCCTTGCCTTTGTCCTTCCCCACTCCCTCCTTCACTGTGGGGGACTCAATTTGCCCTCCTCCCCGCCCCTTCCCCTCCACAGATATACTGGTGTGGTGCCCCCCTACACGCAGTGCATCTGTGTCTGTGCGTGCCCTGTTCCTCCTGCTGCAGCCACCCAGAGCCTGCACTCAGGTTGCCCTGTGGTCCTCTGCACCACTGCCCCGTTGGACGGTGTGGCGGTAGTGAAGCGGAGCTTGGGCACAGGCGCCAAAACCACGTGCATGATTAACACATTAAAAAAATGCATGAATCATCTCATGTGTTAATAGCACACATTAACTGTGATTGGCAGTCCTAGTTTTATAATCATACTTAATGTTGGGTGCATTTATTCAAGTTCATAGTTGGTTTCTGTTGCTGAATACATGGTGCTTTTGGCAGCACTTTAATGCTAGACAGTGTATTTAGAGATAATTCCTTGTATGAGATTATAAATTGAGGGGCTTTTTTCCCCCATGCCGGTTGAGGGGGGGAAAACCTCATCTTGTATTTGAGTAAATACAGTAGTAACATTAATTTAGTGACTAAAGCTATGAGTTCCTAAGACGACATACTCTGGTTTGATGACTACTCCTATAACTAGCAAAGTATTATGCCAAGACCATGTACAGATATTCCATATCTACTGAAAGAAGCACTATTCTTTTGGTAGAAACCACAAGTGTACAGATGTTCCAGCTTTTTCTCTCTGATTAAAATGGTGCTTCCAGGAGACAAATAAGTTAACTCCAACTAGTTAGAAATCATTCCCAGGAGATTGAATATCAATATACTTTTTCATAACCTAACTCCCACTGTTCCTCCCTATTCCCCCCAACTTCAGGAACCAGGAAGAGTGGGGCCACAGGGAATGGTGCCTTCTGCAGACTAGGATCAACCTGAACTGGTGTTAGTACGGGAAGCAGCTGCCTTCACCTCTCCCATAGACTGGGAGGGGAAGAGAGCAGCAGTTGCCATCTGCCATGCTATCCCTCTGATGTGAGAAGTAGAAAGGAGGCTTTGCACTGCTGGTTTATTCCCACTGAAAACTGGAGGACTGAAGTAGCCCATAGTTTCATCCCTGTCTCAGGAAGGCTCAAGGAGCAGACTGAATGCTTAGAAATAGAAGAAATTAAGGGCTGGAAGTTACCTTGAAAGATCATAGAGTCCAACCCCCAGTGCTCTGGGCAAGAATACTGCTGAGATTAAATGATCCAAGCAAGGTGTCTATTCAAGGCTGGGGACTACATCACCTCTTTGGGAAGTCTGTTCCAGATTCTGGTCTCTTTTACTGTAAAGTTCTTTGTTACATCCAACCTGAAACCATATCAGACCAGTGTATTGGTACACCTATACTATTGGCCATATTTCTGCATTTGTTGAAAGCTGAAGCTGCTCTGTGCACTGCTCAAATTGTTAAATCTATCATGAGTGTTGTTGCTAAGATGGGGGAATCAAATTACACTGTTGCTCACTTACGATGTTGTGAAACATACTATTGGTATAAAATAAAAAAAAAATCATGTATTATGACCTTCAGGTATATAGAGAGTTCTTTTAAAAGCTCTCTTTTGCTTTCTCTCAAAAATAAAAAGTTTATTGCAATGTGAATGGTTAAAAAGGAGCTGTTGTTACTTGAAAGAGAGAAATATACATTCATTATTTCCTGAGTGTGGTATTTTTATGAGAGCGCAAAGGAAATGATGGCTGGGTATCATTAAGGAGTAGCTGGTAGAAGGTAGTGAAATCAGCAATGAGATTTGTAATGTGTCATGAAAACTTGAAATACTGTGGTACAAAATGCTTCTTATCTTCAAAGATACAGACCCCAGATGGCAATATTGAGGGAATGTGCTTTTTAGAGATTCTGATATAGGTCACCTATTTTGGCATTTACATTGTCTTGGAATGTGGTCCTGGACACCTGAAGTTTATACTTCTGCTGCAAGAGTTTTCAAATTAATTTCTTACCTGTTTCTTCAGCTAAAACACAGGATCAGGGCCTTCTCCCACTTTGTAGCATTTCACTTTGTTTCCCCCAAGTCCATTCAAAGGCCAGCTTCTGTGACATCCTCCCTTGCTAACATGTACAACTGCTCTGATTGGGTTATCATCACCATATCCACTTGAATACATCCTGGTTGTTCTGTCCTACATCAAGCTAGTTTCTATTCCTATTTCCTCGTTCTTTGCAAGCCTGCCATCTAAGATCATCTACCCACACCTCTCTTGTGAAGCTTAGCTGTGCACTGTGACAAGAGATGGATCGAACCAAACTTTTGGAAACATGTATCCACTTGTGATTCTCCTATGGGGGGGAGCATATATTAATTATAATAAAAGCTACCTCAACCCTGAGCATGCGACAGCCTCAGTTGCACTCAGTGGCAGTAGGATTTCTATTCTGTCCTCCAGGTCTCTCAGGAAAGCACACAAGACCCAGAGAATAAAATTTATTCTTCAGTATCAAATATTGTTCTTCATTTTAAAACATTCCTAAAATTAAAATAAAATGTCTTTGTTAGTGATTTGTAGCTCAACATTCAGTAATATTCAGTGAAATTTACTTTGGTCTGACAAATTTCTTTTTAACCAGACTTTGGGGACTTGGTGTGCTGTGGTGATTTTTTGTTTGTTTGTTTGTCTTTTAGGTTATGGACAGACACTCAAAAAGCCTGAGCCTGAATTGATTCAATCTTTGCAGGTTAATCTAACCTGGCTAGGCTAAATCACTTTGTAACTAGACATCCCAAACATGCAGGCACACGCCTGCAGTGGCTCAGACTGGAAGCCCGGGGCTACTGGAGCAGCCCTCCCTTCCCTTCCACAGGGCTGAGCTGAAGAGGCATGGCCAGGCCCCAGCAGGATTAGAGAGGGGTCCCCTCACCCTTGATAATAGAGCATTTATCTGCTATGTTAGCAGCATTTATCACTCCATCAGAAAACAAACAGCTTCTCTCATTAGTTCAAGCTCTTAAAGGAGGAATGGAGGGACATTGCCACCTGTGCTGTTGATTGCCTGTGACCAGGAAGCCAGTGAACAGGGACTGAAAACAGGGGATTCATAGATTTCATAGATTTCATAGACATCAGGGACCTCGGGAGATAATCGAATCCAGCCCCCTACCCAAAGGGCAAGAAGTCAAGCAATGTTAGCCTGGGCCAGTCCCTCAAGGATGGCCTCCTTAATAAACTTTTCTAGGATCTTCCCCAGGATAGAAGTCAGGCTAAGGGGCCTGTAGTTAGCCGGATCCACTCTCCTCCCTTTTTTGAAAATCGGCACCACATTGGCCTTCTTCCAGTCTTCGGGCACTACACCAGAGTGCCAGGAGTTTTCAAAGATCCGTGCCAGGGGCTGGGTTATGACGCTCGCCAGCTCCTTGAGTACCCTGGGGTGCAGATTATCAGGGCCGGCTGAGTTGAAGGTATCCAGCTTCTCAAGGTGTTTCTTCACGAGGTCAGCATTGATGGAGGGTAGGGGATCCCCATCCCCCGGATCTCCCTGTCCCGTAACAGGCATGGGCATCCCATATGACTGAGGAAAGACTGACGGAAAGTACCTATTTAATAGGTTGGCTTTTTCCTGGGCGTCAGTTGCCCCATCTGGTTTAGCAGGGGTCCAACGTTGCCTTTGCTTTTCCTCCTGCTCCCCACATATCTGAAAAAGCACTTTTTGTTGTCCTTAATGCTTGAAGCTAGTTGGAGTTCAGTTGCAGCCTTGGCTTTCCTGCTTTGGTCCCTGCAGGACCGGACCAGCGCAGAATAATCCTCCTTGGAGGTGAATCCCGTCCTCCATCCTTTGTAGGCTTTCCTTTTTAGCCGCAGGAGGTCCGCTAGGTCCCTGGAGAGCCAGGGGGGCTGCTGTGCCTTCTTGCTGCCTTTCCTCCGTTCATTGAGGATCGCTTCCTTGAGAAGCAACCACTCTTCTTGAACTCCCATCTCCCTGGGGTCACAGTCCCTGAGGGCCTGACTGACAAGCCTCTTGAGCTTATCAAAGTCGGCTTTTCTGAAGTCAAGGACTTCTGTGTTGCTGACTGACTTGCCAGCTTTACGGCGGATGGTGAAGGTGATCAGCTCGTGGTCACTGTCATCCAGCTTCCCATCGATTACTAGTTCGCTGATTAGGTCATCCCCCGTAGCCAGTACCAGGTCGAGCAGCGCTTTGCCTCTCATTGTCCCATAGACTTCTTAAGTCAGGTAGAGGTCATCCACGCATGAGAGAAAGCTTTGCGACCGCTGGGATTTTGCTGAGTGATCTTCCCACGAGATGTCCGGGTAATTGAAGTCCCCCATGACAACCAAGGTCCTAGAGCAAGCGGCCTCAGTCAGTTCCCAGGTGAACTCCTGGTCAAGCTCAGGACTTTGAGTGGGAGGTCTGTAGTAGACTCCCACCATTGTGTCCCCTGTGCCATATTCCCCACGAATTTTTACCCAGAGGGTCTCTAGCTGTCCATGCTAGTCACCAACATCAGCTTGCAGGGACATGTAGCTTTGCTTCACATAGACAGCTACACCCCCGCCCCTTTTGTCAACACGATCCCTCCTGTACAGAGTATAGCCCTCTATACCCATGGTCCAGTCATGGGTTGAGTCCCACCATGTCTCCGTTATCCCAGTGACGTCATAATTCTTTGCACTGAGTAGGAGGACGAGCTCGTGCTGCTTGTTGCCCAGGCTCCTGGCATTAGTGTACAGACAGGCAAGTGTGCCCTTGGGGGCTCTTGCCTTGCCCACAGATTGTGCCAGGGCTGGGGCAGGGGTGGGCTCCCTTAAGTGCCTTGGTCTGCTGGCTTTGCAAGGGCCGCTCAGTGGGCCAGCAGTGGCAGTAGTCCCCCCATCCCCCAGCGGGCTTAGTTTAAAGCCCGGTGGAGGAGGTCAGCCAGCCTGGCTGAGAAGAGCCTCCTCGCCAGGGGAGAGAGGTGGAGGCCATCTCTTCCCAGCAGCTCGCTGCCTCTCTCGCCAAAGAGCGGGCTGTCGTCATGGAAGCCAAAGCCTTCTCGATGACACCAGCTCTGCAGTCTTTGGTTCACTGCGTGGATCCTCCTCTCCCTCCTCAGCCCATAGCCCGAGAGTGGGAGGATCGACGAAAACACCACCTGAGCTCCCAGACCCCTAAGCCCCACTCCCAAATCCGTGTAGCGCCTCATGACCTGGCTGGGGGTGCTCCGAGCCATGTCATTGGTGCCCACGTGAATAAGGAGCATGGGGTAGTGGTCTGTGGGCCGGAGGAGCTGTGGGATCCTCGAATGCGGGCCCCCAGGAAGCAGCAGACTTCCCGAGCTAAGGGGTCGGGGCGGCAGATTGCTCCCTCAGTGGCCCCCAGGATGGAGTCTCCCACAACAAACACCTTTTGCTTTGACTTGGGGAGAGCGGGGCCAGTAGCTGTGGTAGAGCCTGGGTTGCCTGCAGGAGCTGGCAACTGAGCAGGCTCTGCTGGGGCTGCAAGAGGGGAGGCAGTTCGCAGGCCAGTTCATAGACCAGTTCGTGGGTAGTAGTATAGCCTATTACTATACAGTGGTGGGGACATGTCGTACCCCACAGCTTCCCATTTCAACCCCAACTGGTGCTCCCCTCCCTTACACCACTGAGACCTCCATCCATACAAAACCCATTGTTCCACCCTCCACCCAGATAGAGCCCCTGGCACTGGGCTCTGGCAGCTGCCTGGCACAGCTGCCAGCAACTGGGAATGGGAGCAAGGTTGCCCCCACCTATGGTGTATGCTTCTTAGTGAGGTCCTGGAGTCCCAGGTGACTGAGCTCCAGGGCCAGGTATTCAGACTTCATATGATTAGGGTCCACAACCAGGATACTGATTACTAATACAATCAGGCTCTTCCCCTGAAGAATGAAGAAGAAAAGAAGGTGGCCAACAAGAAGACACCTACCTGGAGGTGCCTGGAAGATGGTCATCTCAAGCTCCAGGACATGTAGGTTTGATTCTCCCCTGGCCCTGCACAACAGGTATGCTCCCCTCACCATGCATAAGGAGGCTCCAATGGAGACACCGGAGGAAGAGATGGGTGGTCAGCGAACTGCCACTCCCAGTAGGAGACGCAAGGTGATTGTTGTGGGAGATTCCCTCCTGCAGGGCACTAAGGGACCCATCTGCCGTCCGGACCCCCAGCTTGTGAGATCTGCTGCCTCCCTGGGGCCTGCATCTAGGATGTTGCGGAAAGGATCCCTATGGTCTCAACATCTTTATCAATGTTTTGGATATAGGGGTAAAGAACTCATTGGCCAAGTTTGTGGACAACACCAGGTTATGGGGGAGCATGGTCGAGCTTGAAAATAGGCTGCAGATACAGGCAGACCTAGACAGTCTGGCAAGTTGGGTGGATCAGAACCAAATGAATTTCAACATCAAGAGGTGTAAAGTGCTCCATGTGGGGATGAACAATCCCTAACATACTTACAGGCTCAATGGTGCCATATTGACTAGCACCACAACTGAAAGGGACCTAGGAGTAATACTAGACCATAGTATGAGTATGAGCTGTCACTGCAATGCTGTAGCCAGCAAGGCAAACAATTCTATGGCATGCATCAACTGACGCATCTCAAGCAAAACCAAGGAAGTTATTCTTCTGCTTTACTCAGCATTGGTGAGACCACAGCTGGAGTACTGTGTCCAGTTCTGAGTTCCACACTTCAACAAGGGTGTGTAAAAGCCTAAAAAAGAGGAGGCTGAGAGGGGACTTGGTAGCGCCTTACTGCTATCAGGGGAATACATCAAGGGCTCGGCGAACAACTGTTCACCAGGGCACCCTTGAGGAAAACCAGGAGTAATGGCTACAAACTCCCGGAAGACCGTTTAAGGCTTAACAGTAGGAAACACTTTTTCATAGTTAGGGTGTCCAGACCATTGGAAAGCTCCCTGCAGAGGTGGTGCAATCACCTACCCTGGAAATCTTCAAAAGGGGACTAGACAGTCACCTTGCTGGGGTCACCTGACCCTCAGTTGTCTTTCCTGCTTAGTGCAGGGGAGCTGGACCCAATGATCTTGGGAGGTCCCTTCCAGCCCCTAACAATCTATGAATCTCTGAATCCAAAAAGCCCTAATCTGACATTGTTGCCTTCCTCAGCACGGACCATAGCCAGCATGTGGTCTGCTAGCTAATGCTGAGGTGTCTGTGTAAGTTAGAGGGGATGGGGAATCCCTGCTTTAGCAGGGAATGGGGAGGGGAGGCGGAGAGCAGGAGGAAGCCAGGGAGACCCTGCTGTGCCTGCAAGTCTCTGCTGGAGCTGCAGCCAGGGAGCAGAGGTGAGGAGCCAGCCCTGCTGTGGAGCAGAGAACCCTGCCCAGCCCAGAGAGCATGCTGGGATGCTGGGGGAGTCTGATTTAACTTAAACCTGGAAGGGGTCTGAGACAGACATTGCATATACCAGTTTGACCCAAATCAGTTAAGTATGATACTACATTCAACCAGGTTTATCTCAAACCCGTTTCAGCCATTTTCAGACCAGTTTATGTGCACTGAACATCTGTTCTGTTATAGGTTTAAACCAGTTTCTGATCGCTTAAACTGGTTTATGTGAAATCATCTGTCCCTAGCCTTAAGATTTAAGTGTTCTAACTACTTTCTTAACTAAGTTTCCTCTTATAGAGTGGCACCAGAAAATTAATACTACTTGTGGTGATTTAATGCTTATTAGGCCACAGGCAGCTGTAGAGTGTGTGTAAAGTCAAGGAGAGTATAATTACTCATAGTTTCAATCTATGCCTGTTCTGTTGCCTTTTCTTTTCAAGCTCTCATCTGCTTAGCTTTCATCCTCTGAGAAAGACCATTAAATATAACATACCTGATTCAGCTTTCACTTAACCTGATGTAAATCAGCAGTTAGTGGATGAAATCACAGCAGGGTAACACCAAGTGTAAGTGAAATCAGGTCAGGCTCCTTTTGTCTGAGAAATGGTTAATGGATAAAAATGAAATAAGGAAAGAGAGTTCAAGCTGTAGGGAAGAGTGGGTGTGAGGACAAGGACGTTACACAGAATGTAACAGTATGTTATATGAGCAGCCTTTGAAGTATAATTTTTATGCTTTGTGTTGTAATTTTCAGAATCCATTCTATACATCATATGTTAGACCATATCATAGGCATGATGATAATTTATCATTTTTCTTACCAAACCTATATATCTTTCTGTTAATTTTAGCAACAGAAATAAATGCTATTTAGTGGCTCATTTTGTTAACGGAATTAGTGTAGATATTTGAACTCTTAATTCCTGTGGTCTTGAAAAGTGGCATTTTAAAGAAGTGTTTTACAACAATTATGATTACAGCATCATTCAGATATTTTTAAGAGCTTAACTCAGTGGAAAACTGACCTGTTTGTGTGGAAAATATTGTATTTAAGTCAAAAGGACACACACAGTTCTTTTCTCTGAAGAAGTTCTCAATCAATGAGAATGCACACAGTACTGGGGATAAAATAAACCTAATGTATTCTTAATCTCAGATAGGAAAGAAATTGAAATATGAAACTGCTCCCACTAGAAATGCTGTAAATCTTACAAAATATATAAGCTTTCTGTTTTGGCGTACATCAAAGCTGGGTGACTTGGGAGATTAAAATATGTTTTTAATCTTAGTTTGATGAGCAAAACTTTCACTATAATATTTATTATGAGAGGCTCTACTTGTGTTGCCTCTTCCCTTTGTTCTGTTTATATATGACTTCCTTTCTTCCAAAAAGTAGGAAGTATCACTTTCACAAAGCCAAAGGATATTGCAATGGTTTGTTCATTTAAGTGCAACTGTAGGCCCACGTGGCGGACACAAACTTTTATTTTATTGTCCTGGGTCCCAGAGGAAGAGCAGTGCTTTCTGATGGCTTCCCATGAATGCCTTTCATTTGTGAAGGAGTTTCAGTGGCTTACACTGGCTGTACAAAGATCAAACAGGCAGGAAAACTGTGGTTTTGAGAAACCTTGCCAATATCATTGTTGTTTTCTTAGAAGTTTCATTTCTCTTGCTTTATTTTTTCAGGGCTATGCTATAAGAAATGGCTGTACTGACTGGTAAAAAGGAAAAAAGGGTGGTTTTTCATAATATTATGTTTTATATTCATGTTTGTATTTCCCAGTTGTTGTATTTTCAGGAGCATATAAAGAAAATAGCTAACCATAGTTGCATCTAATTTAGGGAGAAGGGTTTGGAATTGCATTGGAATTGCAGCCTACTGAAATTCAGTTAGAAGATATTCTGAACCCAGTCCTGCATTTCGATCCATTAGGACATGCCCTTATGGCCACATAGCTTTGTTTGCAATCAGTTTGGCTCTGTGGATTTAAAGGACTGATTATACCTATTCAAATGCGTAGTGTTTCTAATTTTAGCTTTACAAATGTTTTATATTTTAAGATTTCTTTTTTCTTTCTCAGCACTTAAAATGTTTATACGAAGGCTGAGAGAATGAAGGATAGATGATAGTAACCTCGTATATATTTTAACGTGTTCTGCAGATTTGTAGTTTTACTTCCACATCTTCCAGGGTAAAATCTCCTATTTTTCATGAAAACTTTTAAAACATTTTTAAAGGAATTTTTGAATTAATACTAAATTAATATGAATTTTTGAATTAATACTAAAATGTTCCCGTTGAAGTAAAACATGCACCACCGTTAGAGGTCAGATGGAGCTGAAACTTGAACAGCTGTACAGCAAGCATCCTAGATTGTTTTTAATTGTCTTCCTTTTCTCTAACAGCAGTAATTCTTGTTTATATTGTCAAGAACCTTTCCACTGAGCACAAGTGCACCATACTTTGAGGTCACATGCTTAACCCCATTGCATGGTTACAATGTAAATGGGAATCCTTTGTTTTCATTAATGTGTGCTGAAGGAGTATACAAGGGGGATGCAGAGCAATGGCATTCACAAGACTTAAATAATTTATTGTAAAAGTGTCACAAAGGAGAGCATATTTTTGTCTCCATACCAGTTCTTTAACATTAGTCTTGTGTATCCAACAAGGCAGTTTATTTGTTTGTCGATGAGTAGAATTTTTGCCTGCCATTTTGCTCTTTTGACCTATGATGCATTTTACTGACTTTACAGATTCACTTAAAAAATGCTTTCTCCCTTTCACTACTTAATATTTTCAAAATAGTCAGTCCAGCTTAAATGGGCTAGTTTACCAAATCACACCTGTTACCATACTGACATACATCAAGTTCTACGCTTTTCTAAAAATTTAAACTTAAAAACAAAACAGTTTGAAAATAAAAACATAAACATAATACATCAGCTTTTAACATAGGTTGATATTTCATATGGCATGGCACCTCTTTACAATGTTTTTGATTGGTTAACAATGAAAAAAATATGTATTTATAAGAATGCAATAATATTTTGTGCTTTCCTATCTATTACGAACATTGCTATTCAGCCAATGTTAGTTTTCATATTGCAGGAATATAGTTATCTTGTTCCTTTAAAAAAAGGAAACAATTTTAACTTGAAAACAAAACAGTTTGAAAACAAAAACATAATACATCAGCTTTAACATATAAGAAAGATACAAGATCTCATAATAGGCTTAAACTGGAAAAGAGATCACTATTCTTGGTAATTTTGTAGTTATAGATTACCTAGTTCGACCTGAACTCAAAGACTTTGGGGAATTTTAGATCCTGTTCTTGACTCAAACTGTGGTTCATGTCCATCCCTAATGTTATCCAATTTAGGCATGTAATCATTCATTCAAATTAAGACTTTCAAAACAGGAGACTCTTGGAATTTTTAAATCTTGAGTTTAATTTATTTCAGGTCTGTTTTCATGATACTCACTTGCCCATCTCATCAGTTGGAACAAATCAGTATATCTCCATCTGAATCACTATATAAACACAAAAAGCTTGTATGCAACAGTTTCTCTGTGTGTACTGAATTTATGAACACTGGATGAGGCAAAGGGAGCTCAATATCTCTAGAAGATGAACCAATAATACATGCTTATCAAAGCAGAACACTGTAGTTGTAGTTTAGTAGGAATTCATGCCAACAGCAGTAGTACTTTGTGAGTTTCAAATTGTGTTAATCAGGATAGAAAATTGTTTTTTGTTTACCAACTTGCAACTGAGGGGAAAACAGGTACAGTTCTCTGATGTGAAAACTTTCCACCATGAAGTTAAATTTATAACATTCAGTTATTTTATTTTAAAAGATGCATGCCATGACAATAGCCTGTTTTTAATTTTAAATTAGTTTAATTGGTTACACTAATTAGATTTTATATAGAAATCTAAAAGGAAAACCCCTGAAAGAAGTATCCTTAAAAGTATATAGGTAGTATCATTATTGGCCAACTGGCTTTTTGGCAATTTGAGGTTTCTTTTTTGTTTTTTGTGCACGTGTGAATGGAGTGGATTACTGTTAGCATAGCTTGTATCTTGTATGGACTGTTTTTAATACTCTCTGCTCAGATTTTACTTCCTTTACTGTTATGGAAAGATTCATGATAAAATAAGATGTGAACTGGACAGGTATAATACTGCAGTATAAGCAGACAATAGGTTGGGGATATCTATAAGGACCAAGAGTGTTCAGGTACGAGAGGACGGGGGGCTAGATTCTGGGTCTTATACAGCTATTTTGCATCACTCTGGCAGCGTAAATGGGCCATAAAACTTCTCTCACTGGACAGCTGAGAAGTCTTCCATTATGGGATATCCCCGGAAGGCTGTGGCCATTCTGTTGTAAGATCCCCAGCCAGCACAAGGAATGTTCTAATTTGTGCCAGTCCCATGATTCTGAGGAGCATCAAGATATGGTGCATGTCTCTATTTGCCTCTGCCTTGAGGGCTTCTGCTTCACCTAAACAGTAGGCCCTGTATTTTATATTTTATTTATATTGAAGTGATGACTAGGGGTCTGCTTAAATCATAGTTAGACTTACCAATTTTACAGGTTGGTTGCACCATAGAAAGCAAATTCCATGGACATTTCTTGGATGTGCTGTGGTGGCCCCACTCCTCAGTGCTGATTGGCAGAGAAGCTCTGTGGGGAGGAGGGACAAAAGGGGGCGGTGGCTCTCTTTTGTGCTGCCCTTTGTGCCTCCCCCTCCAGCCAGTGCCTTCCCCTCCCAGGTAAGCTGCAAGGCTGGGCTGCAGCAACAGTGAGGACTGCTGGCTCCCAGTGGGGAGCCAGCATTTGATTTTTTTATTAAGGTTTTTTTGGGAGTTGATTCGTGAACAAACTCAGATTTTGTGGTTTCCATGAAACCGCGGTTTAAGTAGACCCATAGCGATGACTGAGTGGTGACACTAAAACTGAGTGAATAATAGTGTAACCTATTCAGCAGATTTTCCTTCCTTAGGTGATGAGCAGATCTTAGACAATTCTTTATTACTCCCAGTCATTTGCTTTAATCTTCAGAAGTTTGGTCTTCATTATGAATATTTAAGCTTTTCTCTCTGTTGGTTAAAGAGGACACATGATTCTGCTTTTGTTTCCTGTCTGGATGATGTATATAAATAAAATAAAACAGATTGTGAATTTTGAAGCAGAAGTTACAAATTTGATACTTTTGGACTTTCAAATATAAAATTCTGCTTTTTCAAATATTTATGTAGGAGCCATGTGAATATTCATGGAAGGTGAATATGACAAGATCACATAAGTTGGGGCTTAAGTTGATTTTAAATGATTTTAATTTTACTTTGGAAATATTTTCTCACTTACATTTTAACTGATGTGTCAGTGAGGGAATGAACGTGCTTTCAAGAATGAAAAATGTATGAGAACCATTTTTCTCAATGAAATATATTAGTTTTTAGGCCCCATTTTTTCCTGCCTGAGTACAGTGGGAAAGAGAGCAAGAGTGAACAAAAACCCATGGGACTGGGGTCAGGAGGAAAGCATGGGGAAGTAGCCTCTTGCTTGAAATGACCAGTAACATGCCTGCACAGTGACAACCAGAAATCTTAGGTCTATGGTGCCAGAAAAGCAAGACTAGACTGAACAGCGTCAGTCAGTGGAAGGCAGTCATTCTACATAGCAGACTCCCTCTAGGGCAGCATAACTGTGTCAAACTGGCATTATTTGTGACCAGTGGCAATTCCCATCTACAAATTTTATAAATCATAGAGAGTCCATAAATATGTAACATCTCGTCCATGTCAAGGGAAATGTTTGTGTTCGCTGGCATTATGTCAGTGGGGTGGAGGCTTTTGTGAGTACTAACAGACCGGTATCTGCAGCAAATGCAGTTCTGTTGTTAGAAGGAGTATTGGTCATATTCATGATTGCTCCTTTATTGTATCAAACCTAGTTCTTGGTGAGCTTGATACAGTCCAACAAAGGTTACAGTTTTGTATGGAGCAAAGTAGATGGTCCTGAATTCACTTCTCATTTTTAACAAGGAATGGTTTTTACTGGTGTTTGGGGAAAAGATGTTTCTTCCTTCTGCAGGTAAGTAAGTACACTTGATCAGATGTATCAATCAAAATGAAAACCACGTTTCTTTTACTATGAGTTAAACCTTGACAGAAAGCGACTATCAAAAGAGATAACAATCCACTTTTGGATAAAAAACAGCATTAGCTAGACTGTCTCCAGGACATATTCTGCAGTAAACAGCATTTAGTGCTTATCCTATAGTCATTGAGCTGAATATCAAAATTTTGGGGACCAAGGTTTTTAGAGTCATCATGGCACTGCTAAGTTAACATGTGCTTATAATTATAGTGAGAATGAAGTGAAGGTCCTTCTGGTGCAAAAGAAAGCAGCCTTTACCATTTTACTACAAGTCCATCCTCATAGCTATAGCCATGTTAGGACACACAGTCAAACAGATCTAGCACTGCCATTCATTGCCCTCCAGCTATCATATTACAAAAGGATGGAAAGGTACAGCTCAGTGCAGCATCAGAAAGAATAATATTCTTCATAAACTATGCCATTCTTAGAAAGAACACCAAACACTTGAGCAAGCAGCAGCACAAATGCCACTTCTGTTTGTGTGATGGGTTTTTTTGTCAATGTGTAGGGAAGGTGATATACTGAAGATGACAAAAAGATTAAATAAAATGCACAATGCCCAGTACTGGAGGTTTTAATTATTTTATATAAAGGAAACTATTAATACATCTCTCTGTACATTATGCCACACTTTCTTCTCTTAAAACATTTTTGAAGACATAAAGCTTCATATCTTGTGTGCTGATTTATGCAGAAAAAACATGTAAGCCTTATAAAGCAACCCAGATGTCTCCCCATCACATACAGTCAACAGAAATACTCGTTTTCTGAAGACAGATCATCACAAATTGAGTCCAACAGTGGCAGCGTACTTCAGACTCTAACAAATGCATCAGAGATCAGATGATCACTAGAAAAATGTGGATCTGTATCTAAGACTGGAGTCTGAATATCACAAATCACTGAAATGGGTTCAGGAAGTTTGATACAGGTTCATTTCTAGAAGCAGGGCTGGCATTAGGGAAAATGGCATCCTGGGTGAACTTGTGTTTTGGCACCCTTTGTTTGAGTTTAAGTGTGTAGTAATATTAGTGAAAGTTTCAGAAATAAAGTCCTGGGGTGAGCTGCTGGGTTGGATCAGGAGACTTGCTTCTCCATGTGCAAGCATGGCTGCTGCTGTGCAAAAGCAAGGTGGGCGGACTGGAGCAGGCGCCACCCTGCCCACATGTGCCCAGCCTGGCTCCTCCTGAGCAGCAGTAGGAGGCATGGGGTAGACTGAGCTGGGCATTGCTCCTCCTGCTTGGGGCAGGGATTAGGTGGGATTGGGCGGGGAGAGCACTGCTGTGAGTGCGGGATGCTCATGTGTGTGGGGCGCCCCCTCTTGACAATGGCGCCCTGGGCGGTTGTTCACATCGCCCACCTACAAGCTGGCCCTGTCTAGAAATATTTGACAGTGAAGCCAAAATGAGGGCATGAAGGTAGCTTTTGGAAGACAGAATAAAGGTACACTTATCTCCAGGAGAGTTTTGCTGAAGGCAGTGAAATTATTCCAGCAATTAATTTGACCCAGCAGGTGTTTGTATTGCTTGTTTTTATTACTATATAGTTGTGTTTAATTACTGGTTTCTAACTTTGGGCTTTGAAGGTTGTGATTCTTTTTTCATCTTTTACAATCATGCATTTAGGTGCTAATAGATAACTCCTAAAGTTTGGTCCTATTGTTTTATGTATTGTGAAAGAAAGAAAAAGGAGAAAAAAATCCAGGAGCTTTGGAATCTTGTCTGAAAAGTCTTTTCTGTACCTGTAACAAACCTACCCTTTAAATCTGAGAGCTCACTTGGCAGTGACTAAGGCTCTCAGCAACTGCTGAGTTAGCTGTAGATGCTGCACCATCCCAACATTTGGTATTACAAAATGTGGGCTATCTAGAGTAAACATTAGTAAAGTCACACTCACTATGCATCCTAGCTCAACAGTTTTCAGCAATAGTAAATTATCACTCAAGCATACGCTGCTGTGGCAGTTCTTCAGCCCTTAAGTGCTCAGAGTAACAGTGCATGTGACCAAAAAAGGAAAAAGAGGTATATACAAAGGAGTGAATTATAACAAAGAGCACTTTCTGCTTCAGTTCTTGTTCAGAAAACATGTTCAGCCGCGCAGGCAGCAGTTGGGTTAAAGATGCACTGTAGGATTGGAAACAAAAGGCATGCTCTTTTCTTGCATTCACAATATTTTCAAACATATTCACTTGTTAGGGACTGGCCTGTCAGCTGGATCTTCTTGCTAGTGTGAGTTCTTTTTCCCGTTTCCTTTCAAAAGCCTTCCCTCTCCCCACAATGTTTTACACTTCATATAATCCAGTATGCTTGGTAGGCCCACATCAGGCTTTGTGTTATTGATGTTTTCGAGGCAGAGGGAAAATCAGGCTAATGGGTAGCCTTTCACTTGTGTATATATCTGAAGGTGCTGAGCCACCCCGATTGGAAACATCTTGAGGGGCTCAGTCATTCTTGCTTTGTGTGGTGGGTTATACTTCACCGTTATAGCATTGCTGATGCAAAATATTTTATTTTAAAATATGGAGCAAAAATATTTAAAGTGGTGATCTTTATACACCACATTTTAAAAAGAAGTCTAGAAATCTTTGAGACCCATTAACTACATTGGAATAACTTAGGTAAAAAGACTAACTAAAAATTCTGCAGTTTTCAGATTCCAAAAATAACCTGTAATAAGTTAGTCTCTACTTTTGCTTAGATATTTTTATTTGTACTTCTGAAAAGGATGTTATTAACTTTAATTGTATGAAAATACTGCATGATCCACTTCCTGCTGCCCTAAAAACTTGTTTTCTCTTTACCCTATCACAAGCAATAACCACCAGAAATTACAAATTTGATTTTCAAATGGAATTGACTTGCATTAAATTTATGCCTAGTCCACACGTCAGTGTTTTACATGGCTATTTTAGCAGCAGTGTTTAAAAAAAAATGGGAGGCAGGGTAGTTTTGCACCTTATAGATTAACTCCATATATATGTAAGCACAGCACAAGCTTCCATAAACATACACACATACATGCATACATACATAATTTGGTTAGTCTATATGGTTCAAGTCTACCCTGCCTTCTATTTGATTTCAGACAAACATCTTTTTGCTCATAAAAATAACTTATACTAGCAAATAATACACATGTAGATGCAATCAGACTAATTTTAAATAACTCATTCCAGGATAATTTATCTCCCTTCCTATGCGGGAATACCAAGTTTTCTTGTTTTAACACTATGGCTATAGTTAAAAGGGTACAACTTTCTAATATAGACAAGGCTTTAGGCTCCTTTGAAAATCTGTCTGTATTATCTACTCTGTATGTAGGTTTTGCCAGGTCAGACCTTTCATCCATCAAATCCAATACTCCTCTTTTGTTGTGGTCAGCCCCGAATACTTCAGTGAGAGGCAGAACTCCTCTCTCTTAATGCATTAAGATTCCAGTTCAGTGAAAAACTGAAGTACGTACCTAACTATAAGGACTAGGGTTCTTTTTATTGTAGTCAGTGACACTAATCGTATGCTTAATTTAGGCATGTGTTTAAGCACTTTGCTGAACTGGAGCTTCAGCTGGTTGCATAGTAATGTGTAAGAGGAGAAAATGCTTAACGTTAGTGCCAGTCATCCTATACCTTGGAACATGAGATTCTGTTACTTTATTCTGAAAAAGTACAGAGTTTATATATTTATCATAACGCTATTCGGCTTTTAATTTATTTTTTTTTAGTAAACACAATTTTACTGAATCCACACAATTGAATTTAATTTTATAATAGTCACTTTTTGTCCCTTCCTATGTCCATCTGTTGCTTATATTTTATTCCCTCTTGAATTGTGCAACTTAAAATATGACAGTTCTTTTCCTTGGGAAGTATAAAAGGCAGAATAGTTATGGAACTGTATGTTGGCTTGGGCTTCTCATATGCTGTATCCCACTGAAATACTAAATAGGTTATTAGTTGAATTCAGCAGCATGGGAAATTACCACTGATGAACACTCAGTGAATGCGATTTCCCACATATGGTTTCTCAGAATACAAGGATAATTTGGACATCTAGAAAATCCACATACAGAAAAGATTCCATGTAACTATTTTCTAAAGGAAGGTGCCAACAAAGCATCCCTGCCAGATGATGTCAAAATTGTCAAAAGATCTATGCAAAGGGGGATTAAACTTTTTAGCACTGTCATTTTGAGAGCCTTGAAAGGGAAACATTATTTAAACATTTTTCTTTGACTGAATTTAACTGTCTGAAAAGATGTTAATGGTAGATAAAACTAATATACTGTAGTTAATGATAGTGACATATATTCCAAATCTACACCTTTTTCTTTTCATTGAGTTCTTTGTCAGACATTTGTGAGAATAGCGCAGCTTTAAAATAAATTGGCCTTCCTTCTCAGATGAAATTTGATGATTTGTCTCCAGTCTGATAAAAGAAAGCATGCATTAGAATATTGTTTTCTTTCAGGAATTTTTAGTTTTGTTTTATAGGCTCTTTAAAGGTAGATGATGTTTTAGATGTTGTAGTGATTTCTGTGGTTCTCAGGAAGAAAACAGTTAATAATAATTTCTTTCCTTTCATCTCCCTTGAGTCTGCCTTCATTATAGTTTGCATATAGCAGCTAGTAAGAGTAGAATGTACTGAACCTTTAAACAAATCTATTAGGATCACCATGGCAAGAAACTTGGAAAATGTCAGGAAAAACGAACAATGATTTTGTAAACCCTCCAAAGGTCAGAAAAAGGCTTTCAGTAAGTATGCAGAGGCTAGAAATCAAATCCCATTTCCTATCATAAGAAACCAGTTGTTTTAGCAGCAGTGGTTAATGTACTGTATGTGAAAGATTTAAGACTAGTTGGAAAGCTTTGCTTCTGTTTTATTAGGCTGCTATTGAAAAGCCAACAGCATAACTTCAACTAGGTGCTTTGAGATTTCTTAATGGGCTGTCAAGGGCAAGACACCAGGTCTGTGCTATACTAGCTCTTTCCTGTACATTAAAACAACAGGGGCCAAATGATCATATACAGAAGTATGAATTACTTGATGCTTTTTCTGTTCCATATGGTCAGCCATGTCTTTGGCAATTAATCATGTACAGAATCAGTTGAGTGCTCTCTGAAGCATTGAAGTCAACATTTAGTTGTACCTGTGCCAATGGGGGCAGAGGGGGTTGCAGGTGTAAAATAGCAGGATGAAGAGCTGCTGGCGCCACAGCCTGAGCAGCTGGCTTCTATAAACAACACTTTTTTCCTCTTCACCTTTTTTCCCTTTTTTATTTTATTTTATTTTTTACTTTCTTTGACAAAGATGAGCAATTTTTCAATATCATCCAAAACACAAACGTGGCTGAGTGAAACGTTGATATCTAGCATGGTGGACTAATAAACAAAAGGCTAACAGTTGAGTTTAATATGTTCAAATTGTTAGGCAGTAACTTAAAACATATTGCCTACTTCCAATGGGTTTCACTGTTGGAAAAAAATCATTCCTTACAAACTAGTAGCAAGTTCTCTGCTGAACACCAGTGAAGTCATGTTAAACAAGCATCTCTTGATAGATTTCAAGTTCACTTTCCATAAAAGCCACCATGTTCCAGTTGCACAGACCGACATCAATATCCTTGCTGAGTAACACTATTTTAAATTAAAATAAGTAGTAGGACTTAAAGTTTGTTCTTACAGATTTATTAACACCAGATTTTTTTTTTCTTCCTATATTAGGTATTGGTTATTGACAGTTGACTTCTGCCCTCACTTGGGAGAGATTAGTAAGGCCTCAGAAGTTTATCTTGCTAATCTATTTAAAGATATAATGAGTAAATTAAATCTTTACTTGGTGAAAAGCTCATTTGTTGACCAAATAAAGTTGGGGCTAAGAAACTAAATGTCCTAAATGCCATTTCATTTCAGACTTAAAGTCTGGTTTGTTTGACAGAATATTGGGCATAATGTCTCTGACTATGCAGCACTTTTCTAAAAAAACTCAGTCAAAGAAGAAAAGATCTAGCTTTAGAAGAAGTAAAATGTACCCATCTATTTTTTTTTCCATGATTTAACATAGTAGTGGCATATTCATGCTGTAACTTGGGCCATTTTTACACATGCTCCAGGATGCAGCACCAGGCACTTTAATTAGCGTCTATAGGTTTCTTGTTGCATGTGTAGGTAGGACCAAATGTCTTATTATAACCATGTTCCAAAACCAAGGTCTAGTCCTGGTAAGACTGGCAGAAATATAAGAATTATGTATGTGCGTTTCACATAAGGGACAAGATAATATAGTTTCATAGTTTCTAGGTTCGGAAGGGACCTGAGCAGATCATCTAGTCTGACCCCCGCCATGGCAGGAAAGAGTACTGGAGTCAAACGACCCCAGCAAGGTGTTCATCTAACCGCCTCTTAAAAACCCCCAGGGTAGGAGCCTGGACCACTTCTCTTGGAAGTTGGTTCAAGACCCTAGCCTCCCTGACCGTGAAGTAGCGCCTCCTGATATCTAACCTAAACCTACCCTCTGCCAGCTTGTGACCGTTATTCCTGGTCACTCCTGGCGGTGCTCGGGGGAACAGGGACTCCCCCAATGCCCGCTGATCCCCCCTGACTAGTTTGTAACAGGCCACAAGATCCCCCCTCAGCCTTCTCTTGTGGAGGCTGAACAGGTTCAGGTCCCGTAGCCTCTCCTCATAGGAAGGCCCTGCTGTCCCCTGATCATGCGAGTGGCCCTCCTCTGGACCCTCTCCATGTTGTCCACATCCCTCTTGAAGTGCGGCGCCCAGAACTGGACGCAATACTCCAGCTACGGCCTGACCAGTACCGCATAGAGGGGGAGGATCACCTCCTTGGACCTGCTCGAGATGCATCTGTGGATGCATGACAAGGTGTGGCTGGCCTTCCTAACTGCCTCCCCACACTGCCAGCCCATGTTCATCTTGGAGTCAGTTATGACTCCAAGATCCTTTCCACCTCCATGTTGAGAAGAGGGGAGTTCCCTAACCTGTAGGTATGGTGCCGGTTGTTCCTCCCCAGGTGCATCACCTTGCACAGTTGGATCCAGTTTTATCATATGTTGTTGTTTTTGTTAGTGGGAGCTGAAAGAAAAGGATGCTGTTCTGTCTCAAAATCTTTACAGCTAATGGGTGTGGGGGCAGGGAAGGTTTTGATTACTGCCTTTTAGGTCAGTGGAGCTTTATACTGAACCCTGTTTTCTTACCAGGAAGAAGGCAAAGTATGTAGTCTCCTAATTTTTTAATTTAGTACACGGGCCAGTTTGGCATCTGGTAAATTGAAATGGCTGTGTTCAAATCAGTGAAGCTGTGTTGGTTTACTATCAGCTAAGCATATGGTGCATTTTTCAAAGACCAGACACTTGGGGTGGATAGGACTTTTCCTAGATAAATTCCAACATAAAGCTCTAGTAATACTTAAAAAAAGACACCCTGCCCAATAAGACATCCAGTGGCTTCTCCATAGATGCAGGTTGTTATCTCTTTACTGAAGTTGTCCAGGTTATGGTTTTGCCAATTCAGGAAATGGAGGAAAGAAAGTTTCAACAATCTTTAAACTTTAGCCCCCTCAAAAAGCCTCTGCTAACAGAAGGATGAGATAAGGCAGGCCGTAGGGCTGCTTGCACTGTTTGTTTATTTGACTGCCCTGTGGTCCCAAGTGTATTGGAAAAAAAAAATAAAGCTGGTGTTGAGTTCAGTTTAGAAAGGTAAAGGCTTCACTCAGCATCAGGCAAAGGGGGCCTCAGTAGTCAATTATCTGTCATTAAAGATCATTAAAAGAATTGAGACACAGGGTCAGCCTTTCTTTGATAGGAGGTGCAACTATAAGAATGTTCAAAAGAAGGCTGTCCCTGCCCTTTAGTACAGAGGTGGTATTGGTTGGATTTTTATCAGTGCTGATGTGAGGAAATGGCTTTCCCAGCTGATAACATCTTTGACTGAGTTTTTGAACCATTGACCTTTTTCTGTTAGGGTATATTGTGTACCCCTTTCTACTATCTGTTGAAAATAGATCGTAAGTGAGGTAAATGCACAAAGTATCTTGCAAGAATTGGGCATATTATGTTTTATTTTGCTGTAAAATGTTGCAGTGTTATAATTTGGGAATCTTTACTGAGAGCACAAGAATAGGACATCTTTCAGAAACAACTATGAACATGTGACATACTAAGTTGTGTGCTTAGGTGTACAGACGTTGGCTTGAAAGCAACAAAATCACCTCAAAGGTGCAGTCTGCAGCCAGAAGGCAATGGGGAGCTGCTCCTTTGCTTTTTGCTGTTTCGGCCCCCACAGCAAACAGCCTGTCTCCAGCTGATGTCATGTGGGAGAGGTGGGGCACTGCTTGCACCCCTAGGAGCTGCCTTGGGACTGAATCAGTCCCCAGATCCCTGCAAGAGGGTGAAAGAACAGGAGGCAAACAGAAGCTGTACTTGCAGACCCAGGGCAGTGCCCTAGGCTGTCAAGCACTGCCTGGAGTTGCCGATTTAGGGGCAAGTCATGGCCTCTGCCCCCCGCTCCCCCACACTTGTGGGTAACCCACGAGGGTTGTGACTGGGGGGGTGCCATGGCCCCTGTGGGAAGAGGAGCTTTTCCTGAAGTTCCTGTAGGATAGGGGCAGCTCTGGACTTCGCTGCTCACCCTGCATCAACCCGGGGCTGTTCCCAGGCTCTGCAGCTAGAGCACTGGCTCTTGCCAGTGTTGTAGCCAAGGGGAGAGGGCTGCTTGTCATAGCTTTCAGGGCATAACTAAGAGCCTATGGCTTGGCAGCCATGGCAGTGCTCCATGGGACTCTGCCCCAATAGAGAATACTGAGTCAAAGGAAACCTTACAGCCAGTAGAACTGGAACTCTGCTGGCCATGAAGCCTCCCCCCTGAGTAGTCCCACAATCAGAGGATTGGCAGGACAAGGCAGGGGGCAGTGGCACTAGGATGTGGGGAAAGGAGAGCAGGGAGTTTGAGATACTGGGGTTTCTAGGAACCCTGTCCTGCCAGTTGAAAATGCACAGGAGTTGCCCTTGATGCTAGATAACTCCTCTTCCTGGAGAATTTTCTGTTTGAAGCAGCTAACATTTTGTGGCAGAATCATTATATTTTTTTCACCACAAACCACTGGAATGCCTGTATACCCTCTGTTTGTGGCCCTAAAAGGGTGAATTTCTTGCTGGAAATGTAATGCCCATCTATGACATGTATAATATTGGGCAGACATCTTGCAATCTGCCACACTTTCCCATAGCAATTCCCATCTCTCAGGACTGGAGGATCCATGGAAAAATAGGACTCTTCTAAGAAAATCTAGGTACACTTCAGAAGTAAAATGTGAAGTGTATGCTGTGCTCCACTACAAAAAGGCCAGTTCCTCTGGTGCAGAAAATGAAGGGTTATGCCTTCACTACAGACAATAGCAATAAAACTAAGTAATGGTGCTACTCCAAAGCCATGGTGTACTGGGTTTTCAAATGTATTAGGTGCCTAAAGATGTAGGTAGTCACCTAATGACATTTCAGTGCTCCTAAACTGATTAGCTACATAAATTCTGTAGATTATAATGGGACACCACTTGGTGTTAGGTGCATAATTCATATATAGGGTATTTTTCAACATCCCACTAGGCATACAGGGCACCTAAACACATGCCTGATGACTGCTACAATGTGTGTTAATTAGCACACAGAGCAGACTAAATGGCATGCTCCAGCAGCCTTGGTGTCTCATGTATTCAGCATCTCAACTCTTCAGAATGGTGACAGGGGGTGGTTTAACACCAATAAATGAGCTTTAGTTAAAGCACCCCCACCTCCATTTTCAAGTGTGGGACATTGAATACACAAGATGCTAAGGGTGCTTTAATTAGAGCAGCTCTAATTAAAGTGTTCCCCCTCTTCTTTCCTGTGGAGCACATCTAAAGATGCCCGTATATCTGAAAATCTGCTCCAGCAAGGCTGATTCTTACTCGCATGCTCTCCTGTCTCTTTTGTAGAGCCAGCCATATGTTGTCCTTCACATTCTTGTTTGGCATATTGAATTCATGCTCTTGTTTTAGCGTTTTGAATAAATATGTATATTAGCTGCTTGAAAAGGGGAGAGGGAGCTGCTATACCCTGAGCAGTAGTTACGATGTAACTATTGTGTCTACACAGTCTTATAATTCTGCAAGTCAGGTAAATCACCCTTACTTTCATCCTGAATGAATCAGTTTTGTTACATTTGTATTGCTACAGGATTGTGCGGATGAAACAATTACACTGTAATAGTTTGTTTCGGTATCCTCTGATATGTATACAATTGTTACATTTGTCTAAACGTTAGTTCATAATTTTCCCAGATACTGGAGCTTTAATTGCTTCTTCTGCTTTTCTGCTCCACCCTAAGGCACACTGTTGTCTTCATGCCATGCAGAGTTCCCTTCCAAGTTTGGAAGATTGGACCAAAAGAAATCTCATGAGTGTGCCCTTCTAAGCTTGAACAGCTGCTCCCGAGCAGCTTGGGGCTGGGTGATCCTTGCTCGGGGTTTGTCTTTTTCCATCTGCCAGGTGCCATCTTCAAAGGGAAGCACCCGTTGCTTACCTGGCACATCTTGTTCTTAGGAGTAGATGCAAGAGGTTCCCATTTGATTCAGACTCACTTGGAGGTGCTCTGTACAGATGTCCTTAGGGCTCTGCCTCCCCTACATCCCTTCCATGCACCAACCCTATGGTCTTTGGTGTGCAACTGATGACCTTGGCTCATCCAAGTTCCAGCATGCAGCGTCACCCCGCTTGAGTCTTTTGTAGGTACCTGCTAGGTTGGTGCAGTGGCTGTGGGCACACTAGGGGATGACCAGTTACTGTCTGTCATGCTTGGTCTGCAAAAGCTCAAAGAATGGACTTGCTTCCTGTGACCATTGCCCTGGGTCAGACAGGCCAGCCAGCCTGGCCAAAACACAGTCTTCCACCATGGAGTCCCTGAGAGCTCCTGGCTTCTCAGTCCTGTCATGGGTAACAACTCTCTATCCCAGGTCCTGGTAATTATTAACAAAATAAAAGGCAAAGGCAGGGAGGCAGAGGTTTTTCCTCCCACTCATATGTTCCTGAGATTGGCTGGGCCCTTGGGACTTTGGTCCCACTCTCTTCTCTGGTCCAGGGAGTCACTACCCTGGGAGGCAGAATCCTCTTCTGGACTGTCCCTGGCATGCCCGGGCTGTAACATTGCCGGGTGTGCCAGTCAGGAGCACACAGCTGTAGTGTTGCTACTACTCCCCATCATTCCCTCTGCAGCCAGCTTTTGTAGCTGGCTTCCAGTGCCGGCTAATGATGTCATGGCTCCACATGGTCCCAGTCACACCTGTAGTTTACTAATGAAATGCACGGGTGGTGCTGCCCACTGCTCCCTGCTTCCTTGGTCATGGCTTTTACTGAGCCATCTCCCTGGGTCTTTGGGCTTCCCCCACCACCTTTCTGCCCCGTGGACAGGGGTCTCCAGCCCCTCAGGCTTGTCGCTTTGTGACAGTGAGTTTCAATAAGGACAAGTGCCAAGTCCTGCACTTCAGATGGAACAATCCCATGCACCACTACGGACTGGGTGCTTCCTGGGTGAGCAGCAGCTCTGCAGAAAAGAATCTGCAGGTTACAGTGGTCAGTAAGCTGTATATGAGCCAACAGTGTGCCCTTGTTTCCAAGAAAGCTAACAGCATACTGGGCTGTATTGTTAGGAGTGTTGCCAGTAGGTTAAGTGAAGTGATTATTCCCTTCTATTCAGCACTGGTGAGGCCCCATGTGGAATATTGTGTCCAGTTTTGGGCCCCCCACTACAGAAAGGATCTGAACAAATTGGAGAGAGTCCAGCAGAGGGCAACAAAAGTGGTTTAGGGGGCAGGAGCACATGATTTATGAGGAGAGGCTGAGGGAACTGGGCTTATGAAGTCTGCAGAAGAGAAGACTGAAAGGGGATTTAATAGCAGCCTTCAACTATCTGAAGGGGGGTTCAGAAGAGGATGGAGCTAGACTGTTCTCAGATGATGGAACAAGGAGCAACAGTCTCAAGTTGCAGCAAGGAAAGTTTGGGTTGGATATTAGGAATACTTTTCTCACAAGGAGGGTAGTAAAACATTGAAACAGGTTACCCAGAGAGGTTGTGGAATCGCCATCCTTGGAGGTTTATAAGACCTGGCTAGACATAGGCTTGGCTTGGATGATCTAGTTGGGGATGGTCCTAGTTTGAGCAGGGGTTGGACTAGATGACTTCCTGAGGTCCCTTTCACTCTGAAATTTGAGTCTGTGCAATGGGATAAAGTTTGTACTGTTCATGGGCTATACTGAGAAAACATGGCAGTGTATGGGTATAAAATGTGTCTGCCTCAAATTGAAGTATAATGTGGTCTCCAGGGACTGAGTGTTATCTTGATCCAAAGATGACTGAATTTCTTTGTATGGATACTTTGTGACTATATGTACTTTATTCCAGACACTGAAGAGTTAATCCGTTATACCAGGATGATCCAGCTTCTGAGTAGTTGGGGGCCCCCATACCTCACAGGCTGCACCAGCAGTGGCCAAGGGCCCTCTAGGCTGCATAGTGTGTGCGTGCAGGTGCTTACTCCCCACCCCTCTTGCACTGTGTGCACATGCAGGCATCCCCTACTGTTGCAACCACACATGGCTCCCCTACCTCACTTTCAGCTATCCATCTGTGGATTCCCATAAGGCATCAGGCCACATGGAAATACAGGATGCTAGTTGCCTCAGCCCCAAGGGCTATGTTATGTCATCCCACCCTCTGAGGAGTATGGAGTGAGAGCTGGAGGAAGTAGGGGAAGCCAGAATGGTAAAGGCAGTGGCAGCCGGGTGGGAGACTGGGGGCCACATGATACTACTACAGCTGGGAGCCACATGATAACTTCACAGGCCCCATGCAACCCATGGGCCACTAGTTGGTCAGCCTCCAGTTATAACTATTGTTTTGTTGCTAATTTACTGTAAACGTGGTTATGTGGGGGGGAGGTGAAAACAGGCTTAGCACTTTTAATCGAACATTTTTTTACAAAGATACAGTATAAAGGTTCAGTTATTCAGTGTTAAAGAAAAGCCAGTGTTATTCTGCAAGTGTTAAAGGAAAAAATATGACAGAATTATTTCTAATAGCTCATACAGAAAACACAAAAGAAAAGGAATTGTATCTTGAAAAATGCACAGTATCTTGTTGTGTTACTTAAGGCAGCGAGACTTTAAGGTTTACCTTATGTGCCACATACATTGATTAAATACCAAATATATGGTGGCCATTTTTGACCATCATTTACTGTATTGATTTGTCAGCAGTGGAACTGTAATAAAAAGCCATTGATTTACTGTCCTTATTTGCTTATGGGCTTTTTTATTATTAATTTTATGCTTTGTTTCCTATTTTCTGATTATAATTTTTATGCTGCTGTTGTTTTTTTCTTTTTTAAGACAAGCCTGGTGCTCAGTGAAGTTGGAAAAGAGGAATGTACCATGGAACAAAGGAATGAAATAGTGAGCTGCTTCTTACCATTTCTTACTGAACGACAAGAGCTACGCAAAGAATGGACAGCAAGGTGAGAGTCCCACGGAAAAGAAAAATATAGCTAGGCCTTGAAATTGCGCTCACATGTGCACATGCGCGCGCGCACGCACACGCACGCACACACACACCCCTACCTGTCCCTAGGGGCATGCGGGGTCCGGGGCATATCAGCCCTTGCTGTGCCAGGAGGTGGTGAGCAGCCAGAGCACAGAGTGGGTGGGGAGAGCGGGGTGGCAAGCAGCAGGAGCATGGAGCCAGCAGTGGCTGCGGTGAGGCCTATACGGCACTGTCCACCAGGCCGTCCAAAGCATGGGTCCCAGGATGGTTGGCCCGATTCATGCCCCCCCCTTCCCGAGACAGCCTTACACACATGGACACACACGCACGCGCACACACACACTTCACAAACTCAAAAACACAAAGAGGAAGTTTACACGTTTTTGATATGCAAGTTGTACTGTTTACTAGTCTAGTAATGTTTCTGTCTGAGTTTAATAACTATATGTTTCTATATATGATCTCACAGTATTGCTGCAGTAGTTTATTTAATTGAAACCCTGATAAACAGCATATCCCCTGAAAAGAATGTACCCAACTTAATCATACTTCATTCAAAAGAGGTTTTACCTACTCTTCCAATAAATAATACTTGCTGGGATACCATGCTGATAAGTGCGGTTTAAGAACCTAAAAAAGAATAGATAGTATTATTGTCTGAATTTTACAAGTAGTTGCATTGTTGTTAATGCTTACACATATGCACAATCTAAATATCACCAGTGGGAATTCATATAATAGTGTCAGTGGGAGATGAGACTAGAGTTGAAGGGTAGGAGGGGGGAAGAATTTCCTGCTCTCCACCTTATTCAAATGGCTTACATTATATGTTTGACAGTGCTTTATGTATTCGACTATTGCTTCAGTATGGTCAATTTCTTCTGTTATTGCGCGCATGGAATTTTTACGCAGCAACAAAAAAGACAAAAAATGAGAGAGCATAATAAAATAAGGGAAGATGCAACTGTTGATTGACAAAAATAGATTAAAGGGTTCCAGCGTCTATATAGTGGATACATTTTTTTTAAAAAAACAGGTATTTCTTTTTACTGTATACATTTTTAGTTTATAATGAAACTATAACTGTGGTCAACTCTAGAGAACATAATTAGTGAAATGCATTTCAGTGACAATGGATAAATAATACTTTCAGCTGCTTATAAGTACTGTGCCTGTTCTGGTCAGCTGGCCTATTCACAAAAAATGAAAATTCACTAAAATAAATTTCCATTGTATGCCGCCATGGTTTGCTTCATGGAATTGCCCTTCTCTTTTAAGGCTCCTAAATAACTCACTCTTCCTTTAGCATTCTCAAATTTATTTAAATGCATGTATACTACTTATACATGTTTTAATAATATTTTGCTCTTGCTTTTTGAGGATCAGTTAAATGTAAAGACCTACTGTAATTGTGGGCCAAATTCTACTCTTGTATATGTACATATGTACTATTAAACTCAATAGGAGTCTTGTCTTTGTATCCAAGTTCTTATTAGCCCAACATATATATTCTGATGAGATTATGTTGATCAAGGTCATTATTTATTGGTGTGGTTTATTTCCAGTGCGCTGTGCTAAAAAGAAATTATTTTGTGTATTTTTTTATGGCTACAGAAAATTCTGGCAATTGACTTCTGTTTCAAAAAGTTAGTGGTGGCTATGAAACCTGGCTCTTGATTGGGTTTCCTGTATTTATTTTAACTGTTGTATGACCTCTAGAAACTCCTGGGTTTAAACACACCAATGCAGTAACACTTATTTGAACAAATTAGGAGCCTTGTCTGATAAGGTTTATTTTAGTTGATAGAAAAACAGACATTTTGATATCAATTAGTTTCAATTTTAGAATGGAAATTACCTCATGAAATGTAATTTGCTAGCTAGTACTTTGTACTATTCCTCACGTAATGTCACTTGACTTTCCAGTTAGTTTCCACCTTTCCAAAGAACTTTAAGCAATTTTTGTTTAAAATATTGGCTCCAGTATTTAAATATTGGATTTAATATAATTATTATTACTAGTAGTAGTAAATAATCTAAGTGATATATGGTTGTGTTGTAAACTAGGAAAGCACTAAGGGCTTTTCTTGGAATATATCACTTCAGTGGGGAGAAAAGGGGGGCCTTTCCAGGGACAGGTCAGCAATAAACAGTTGTAACAAATGGTATATCTTTTTAGTCTTCATTTGATATAACAGTAATTTCCAATATACCAGCAATCATGACAATAGTGACTTGTTTAAAAGGAGTCTGATTACATTGTTTCTGGCCTTTGCATACGACTAACAGTTTAATTAGAAGCTGGAGCCAGTATTAAAGGAGTAGATATAGTCTAGTCTCTGGCACCAAAAAAAATCTTTTTGGGGGGATCCTGGGAAAAAGCTTAAATAGCAGACAAAGTGCAGGCCTCTTTAAAACTAAACACCTGAAAGAAAATTTCAAGAGCGTGGTGTCTTGAAAGCTCAGAATGAAAGCATCCCTTGAGTATTAAATAACCATAATCCTTTTTTCATTTGATGTTCCCCATCCCAGTGACCTATCTAAGAGTCTCATCCATATGATCTACATAAACAGACTGTTACCATACACCTCACTTTGCCTCATCAAAGCTTCAGCTAGATGTCTGGAATGAAGCATTGACTGTGGTAGCCATCAAGCGTATGGTGGTGAAAGTTATAAAACATCCGCCATGGTAATAGCAAGCTGCCCATGTTTTAGAGATCAGTCTATTGTGTACTTTGGAATTACATGAGAAAAATGTGCTTGGACAGGAAATAATTAGCACTTGTCAAAGGGCAGGCAATAGGTTACAGTATTTTACTTTCAGCAGGCTATCAGGGGATCAGCTAGATTAGATAATAGAATTTTTTTCCTCTGGAAGTTAAATACAGATGACTCTAATTGCCTTACATTGCACATTAGAGAGCACATTATGAACAGTATAACTTCAAGAAATTTAGGTCAACTAAAAGAGAGCAGATGGCAAAAACTTTATGCACTTACATACTCTTAGAGTAATGAAACCGTTTTGTTGTTTCAGCAGGTTCACTTGTGTTTTCGATACCTTAAATGAAAAATATATGGACAGAACTGGTCATTCATTTTAAAGTGATTGTGCTTTTATGTAATATGAGTCTTTTGCATAGTGATTGGTTGATACTACATTGAATTTCTGTTACAGCACCACAGTTCAAATCACGCAGTCCTGCTTTTAGGGTTATGATATAGCACCTTCTAGCATCTAAAATGATATCTAAAAGGGCCTTTCAGATGCAAATTAATCTATATTGATTAGTAATACCTCAGGTAGGACTATATGAATGGTCTCTAAGTGTTAACAGAGATGGCCCAGAGTCTCTAAAGCATCACATTTGTTTGTAGTGCATGATAGTGTCTGATGGACAGGTTGTTATAGCTGTTAAAGAACTGCTGGAGCCCTTTGAACTGACCCCTTCTTGACCTCTGCTCACAGAAGGTCAGTCTTCAGTTTATAAAGTAGAAGGAACCTCAGCATCTACTGTAATGAATAGAAGCTAAAAAGAACAGCTGTGGAGTTTGAACCGACTGGGCAAACTGTTGTAGGCGTTTTAGGGTCACCATATGATAATGAAAATTATTACCAAATTATATGGAAGCTTAACAGCAATAGTGGGGAAGGAGAGGGTGGAGCCTAATGCATTGGGTTTGATAAATGAAGTGTGAAGTTACCCATCTGGCTCTAGACAGCTTTCTTTTTTTCTACAAAAGGGAAACATTTTAAAATAACCATGGTACATCTAGAATCAATGACCCATACAGAGAGCTGGAATAGATCAAGATTTAGTGGTGACTGTGGAAGAAATTATCATACAAAGTGAGACAGAGGTGTAGGGGGCAGGGGCGAAGGGTACAGTTCAATATTTGCACCTGATTTATTTTTCAGGAAACTCTTAAGATTTTATTTAAATAATGATGTTTTCTTGCTGATAAATGTTTCTTTTTAACGTGGCGGCAAGATGTGCAAGAGGTACACAGAATGAAAAATAATACTAAAAATATATTATGTAGCAGTAGTTTGGGTGAAAATGTGCTAACGTTTTAAAAGTGACCATTATAACTTTCCTGTCCAAAAATGCACAAAAATATGTAATACAGTTTAATAAAACTGGTGGTTTTCATTCTTAATAATATCTTTATCATATCTCTAATGTTTTCTGACAGGTGTGTTTGTTGTACTCCTTTTGCTTTGCTTAATTTAGCAATCCTTTTACTGTATTTTGTGAATGAATACATTTGTTTTCACACTGCCCTGTCATGAAGAAAATAAGTTTGCTTTCTAAAAGGCAACACCAGTTAATGACATCAAAATAACAAATTGGTGGTAAATGTGAGGGGGTGAGGCTATTGCTATTAAAAACAAAAGCCAAAATGAAGTATGTTCACTATAATCCTACTTTGTATGAAATGTTGGTTTCATAGTTTCTAGGGTCGGAAGGGACCTGAGCAGATCATCTAGTCCGACCCCCTGCCATGGCAGGAAAGAATACTGGGGTCAAACGACCCCAGCAAGATGTTCATCCAACCTCCTCTTAAACACCCTCAGGGTAGGAGCCTGCACCACTTCTCTTGGAAGCTGGTTGCAGACCCTAGCCGCCCTGACAGTGAAGTAGCGCCTCCTGATATCTAACCTAATCCTACCCTCTGCCAGCTTGTGACCGTTATTCCTGGTCACTCCTGGTGGTGCTCGGGGGAACAGTGACTCCCCCAGTGCCCGCTGATCCCCCCTGACTAGTTTATAACAGGCCACAAGTTCCCCCCTCAGCCTTCTCTTTTGGAGGCTGAACAGGTTCAGGTCCCGTACCCTCTCCTCATAGGAAGGCCCTGCTGCCCCCTGATCATACGAGTCGCCCTCCTCTGGACCCTATCCATGCTGTAGACATCTCTCTTGAAGTGTGGTGCCCAGAACTGGACGCAGTACTCCAACTGCGGCCTGACCAGTGCCGCACAGAGGGGGAGGATCACCTCTTTGGACCTGCTCGAGATGCATCTGTGGATGCATGCCAAGGTGCAGTTGGCCTTCCTGACTGCCTCCCCACACTGCCAGCCCATGTTCATCTTGGAGTCAATGATGACCCCAAGATCCTTTTCCGCCTCCGTGCTGACAAGAGGGGAGTTCCCTAACCTGTAGGTATGGTGCCGGTTGTTCCTCCCAAGGTGCATCACCTTGCACTTGTCTGTGTTGAAACCCATCCTATTCTTATCCGCCCACCCTTGTAACCTGTCTAGGTCTGATTGTAGCCTGTTGCATCCTTCCAGTGTGCCCACGTCCCCCCACATCTTAGTGTCATCAGGAGATTTGAACAGGGTGCTTTTTACCCCCTCGTCCAAATCACTGATGAAGATGTTGAACAGCGCGGGCCCGAGGACCAAGCCCTGCGGAACCCCACTGCCCATGTCCTTCCATGTTGAGAAGGACCCATCCACTTCCACCCTCTGGGTGCAGGCCTCCAGCCAGTTAGCGACCCAATTGACTGTGTGGGTGTCTACACCACAGCCCCCCAGTTTCTTAATGAGAACGGGGTGAGAGGCAGTGTCAAAAGCCTTCCGGAAGTCCGGGAAGACTATATCCACTGCTACCCCTGCATCTAATGATCTGGTGATCTGATTGTAAAAGGCCACCAGGTTGGTCTGACAGGACCTGCCACTGATGAACCCATGTTGGTTGCCCCTAAGCCTGCAGTCCCCTGCTGGCCCCTCCTGGATGTGTGCCAGCATAATTTTTTCAAACAGTTTGCCTGGGATCGAGGTAAGACTAACCGGCCTATAGTTTCCTGGGTCCTCCTTCCTCCCTTTTTTGAAGATGGTTGGCCCTCTTCCAGTCCTCTGGTACCTCACCAGAGCACCACGAGCGCTCATAAAGCCGTGCCAGGAGACTTGCAATGGCCTCGGCCAGTTCCTTTAGAACTCTAGGGTGGAGATCATCTGGGCCGGCTGACTTGAATACGTCCAACCCCTCCAGAAGCTCCCTAACTAAATCCTCACTAACCCGTGGCCCAGGTGTGCCTCCCCTGGGGCCCGAGGGGGTCCCATCAGGGAGGTGGCTGTTCTGGTCCCTACTGTAGGAAGACGGAGGCAAAGAAATCATTAAACATGTTAGCTTTGCCGTCTGGTGTGATGACCAAGTTTCCCAATGCATCCTGCAAGGGCCCCACATTACCCGGGACCTTCTTTTTACCCCCTATGTATTTAAAAAAGGACTTCTTATTGTCCTTAATCTGGGAAGCTAGTCCCAGTTCCATCTCTGCCTTGGCCTTCCTAACTACCCCCCTACATCCCCAAGCAGCCACAGAATAGTCCTCCCTGGTGATGTCCCCTTCTTTCCATTGGGTGTAAGCCTCCTTTTTAGCAAGGAGACATTCCCGGATGCTTTTGGTGAGCCACAGAGGCTTGTGTGCTCTCCTGCTCCCTTTGATCCTCATTGGGATTACCTTCCTTTGGGCTTGGAGGATCGTCTCCTTAAGGAGCGACCACTCTCCTTGGACACCTAGCTCCCCTCCCCTCCCGGACCTCAGCACTTCTCCAACTATCCTCCTTAGCTCGTTGAAGTTTGCCCTTCTAAAATCTAGGGCCGCTGCCTTACTGCATGCCTTTGCCACCTTGCACTGGATGGTGAATTCCAGCAGGCGATGATCGCTGTCGCCCAGGTGGTCGAGCACCTGCAGCCCCCTCACCAGGTCATCACCCGTGGCCAGCACTAGGTCCAACAAGTCATCTCCCCTGGTGGGGCTGTGCACCTCTTGGGTTAGATGGAGGTCCTGCACTCTGGCCAAGAACCTACGTGAGCATTCAGACCTGGCTGACTGTTCTTCCCAGCAGATGTCCGGGAAGTTCAGGTCCCCCATGACTATCACATCCTTAGCCTTCACTACCTCTGTGAGCTGACCCAAGAATTCCTGGTCAAGCTCTTCGCCCTGGTTGGGAGGTCTGTAGTAGACTCCCACCGTTAAGTCCCTTTCCCCTCGACTGCCTTGTACTCTAACCCAAAGCACTTCAGAGTGCCGCTCCCCTGACTCCTTACTAATTGAAGAGGATGTGTATTCCTCCTTAATATAGAGTGCCACACCCCCACCTCTCTTTTCTATCCTGTCCCTCCTGTACAGCCTTTAGCCCTTGACATTCACTGCCCAATCATGCGTTGCATCCCACCATGTTTCCATAATCCCCACTATGTCCGGGCTGGTGTCAGCCAGCAGGAGGGTGAGTTCCTCCTGCTTGTTGCCCATACTACGAGTGTTTTTGTAGAGGCATTTGAGGCCTCCCGTGGGTGCGTGTACTGACCCCCTAGTCCCAGCGTTACCCTGGCCCCATCTGTTACTTATTTATTTGCTTTGTTCGTTGGTCTGGGCTGGGCTGTAGTTGTGGGTGCTGTTTGGTCTGGCAGTCTGATGTTTCCTCTGCCCTCATCTTCCCCTTCCCCCGATGAGCCTAGTTTAAAGCCCGCCGGAGGAGGTCCGCCAACCTAGAAGAGAACACACGCTTACCTTTAGGGGAAAGCTGGAGCCCATCCCATCCCAGCATGTTTCTCGTCGTGATGTGCCGGTCATGGCTGAGGAAGGCAAAGCCCTCCTCGAAGCACCATTCCTGCAGCCGCCAGTTGGTCTCCACGATGCACGTTTCATGCCGTCTGCCTTGTCCACTCACTGGCAGGATAGAAGAGAAAACCACCTGTGCACCCATCTCCTTCAGCACGCACCCCAGAGCATGGTAGTCCTCCATCAGGCAATCAGGGCTCCTCCTGGCTGCATCATTAGTGCCCACATGGACTAGGACCATGGGGTAATAATCGGTGGGCTGGATTACGGGTTGGAGCATCCCTTTCACGTCCTGAATCCTCGCTTCAGGTAGGCAGTATACCTCGCATGCCGAGGGGTCCCGGCGACAGATGGGGCTCTCCGTACCTCTCAGGATGTATTCACCAATGACAATCACGTGACGCTTCTTTCTCCTGGCCTTCTTGCCTCCTTCGGCTTGCATGGGACGTAGTGAGCGTGGAGTTGCCTCCTCCCTGGTTTCGTCCTCTCCTTCCTCCTCCTCCTGGGCTGCCGGGGCTTCGTACCTGTTCTCCAACTGGACTGGAGGAACTGGTGTTGCTGTGTCTTGAGCAGCCCTGGCACAGGAGGTGACTGTCTGCCACTTAGCAGTGGAGGGCTCATCTTGAGGTGTATCCTCCTTGGTCATACAACCCTGCAGGGAAAAAAAATATCTGTCAATTTCCTTCTCTACCTCCCTGATTCCCCTCAGCCTCCTAACCTCCTCCTGGAGCTCCCTCACCCACGCTTCCAGGACCCTAAGGCGGGCGCCTGCAGGACAGGTGTGGGGGTCTCCAGTCCCTGCCCCCCCCAGGCCTGTTGTATGAATCAAATTCTGATCTCCACTCCACTCCACTCCATTGAGATCTCCAATGACCCCTTTATCTTTAGAGGAGTTAAGATTTTAGAAGAACAAAGGGTTTGTAGATGATGTAATGAAGTTAAAGTTTGACTAGAAAAAGTTAAATGTGTTTATAATGTTAACAATTCCTTGGTTGGTAAAAATAATGGTCAATCAAATCTTGAAGTCCTAACTTTGGTCTTACTAAGCCCTTAGTAATGCCCTAATGAAAAGAATAATGACTGAAAGAAAATAAGGCAAAGGTAAACAAAGAATTATTTTATTTTAGTTTATGCAACAAAAAGCACAGGAGAATGTTAAATGATTAAATCTTGTAAGAATCAATACCTTAAATCCAAGTTCCTTGGCTCATTGAAATCATACAATGGAAAAATCCATTTTATGAGATCGTTAATACAACTAATAATGCTTGTGAGATCAAATCACTTTATAATTTTATATCTTTTCATGTCTTTTTTTATATAAGACTAAAGTCTTACTCATTTTTATGGCAAACTCCATCATATAAGTTTTTTTTTATTTGAGCACTATCTTTCTTCACATAGCAACACTAGTTCTTTAGCTTCTAATATCATCTGACTTCGCAAATTTGTCACTGTCAGACCTCTATAAAAAGTCTTTTGATTTTGAAACTGCAGTTCTTAATATCTCTAACATTCTATATATTAGCAAAGTACTTGAGAAAGAAACCTGCTGTCATTTCTATCAGTTTTGCCTTGTAGCTGCTCTTCCTGCTATCCTACTAGTCTCTAAGTGAAACTCCTACTTCCCTGTTACAATTCTTCATGTTTATTTAAAGGCATGGACCACTGTATTCTGAAGCTAGGCATATGTCTTTGGTTCATTCCTGACACAGTTTCAAGTTTTCTTTCCAAAATCTCATTCTTGTACCAGATTCTTCTGTTGTGGAGGGCTTTACAGGATACACCTTCAGGCTTTGGTTTCCTTCTTTATGCATTCTCCCACCTAGCCTTTTATTTCTACTTTTAATATATAATACTTTTAGCGTCAACTGTGTATATATTTTTTTACTTCACATAATTCATCCCTTTTCTTGTCCTGTCCATGTGATTTCACTGTCCCATTTTCACCTAACCTTGGAAGATTATTCAAGTTAAATTACTAGTTTCCCTCATATTAAACTTCCTCTTTTCTACCATTTCCTATTGCCCTTACTTCTCTGTTAAACGTTACACACTTTGAGAAGGTTGAGTTAACAGTAACACAAGTAACCCATTGAATCCCCCACATTACAAGTAGGCAAGATAGGCAAAAATAACCAAAACAACATAGAACATAGAGATTCCTAATAGTATTGATCAGCAAAAATAGAAGATTGTCATAATGTCCTTTTTGGTCCCTGGGAGAATTGGGAACTGGGTATATTATGTTTCTTCTAAAAGAAATCTGAATCCCATTTGAGTCTATCTGTCTCCAAGGATACACTTAATGAAATAAGTCCCCTGCTCCCATGAAAGCAATAGTCTCATTTTGAAGGAGGCAATGACAGAGATACTATTTGAGAGCTATATTTTAGGTTTACCTCATTGCTAAAAGTCCTGCCTCTCAGCTATGCAATTAATTACATCAGGAATACTTGCATTATAAGAAGTACATACACTTGAAGGTCTTTAGGAAACCTTATGTTCTCTGTTTCTGCAGTGTCTAGCAGAGTTGGGTTGTAGCTTATGACCAGGGTTCCTGTGTGCTGGTCATCTAAACAAGAAATAACAATAACATTAATATAAAGTTGATACTCCAAAAACATACACGCTAAATCAGGAATTAGTTAGGTCTGATCTTTTTTTCAGTGCTTTATGACTTTTGAAGAAAATCTTTATGGTTTTTCTTTTTTCATGCTTTTTTTTAATATTGGAATTTCATGTCTTGTCTACCTTGGAAAACATTCTGGAAGATTAAGGGAACTAGTAGTTCTTCTGTTAGCTCAAGTCTTGGGGATCTCTGTGCTGTGGATCTAAAGATCCAAACCATCTTAGAGAGGAAGGTTAGTTGTACCCCGGCTGAGCCTTGCAAAGCTGTGCCTTAATTCTGTCTACTGTCATCAATTATCTGTCTGCTCTAGGACAAGTCACTTAGGGCAAGATGTTTCAGGGATATATAGCCTTAAAATGGGAGTTTCAGAAACACCTATATGTCTAACGCCTGCTAGAATTTTTAAATACCCAGTGGCCTCTCTCAACCTCAACTCTTCCTCTGCAAAATGACAACAGTAATTCTATAGCTTGGAGTAGTGTTATGAAGTTTAAATACATTAAGTAGTCTTAAATATTCAGACACTATAGCAGTGGGAGCTGTTTTAATAGCATCACAAATGTCAAACATAACACCTGAAACTTTGTTTTGGTATTTTGTTAATGGCTGGTTAACTAACATGCAAATAAAAAGTTCTTTTATTTTGGAATTCAGTATGTATGTTTTTTAAGGAGGGGGCTCCACTTTGCCTCTATACCATACCTGATAGGCTTGTCCATCATGTAGACTTCATCTGTTACTGACTGTGTCTGCAACAGGTGCAGTTGGCGTGATGCTGTAGATAATTAAGTAACAAACTGAGACAAGGACAAAATCACATCAACTATTATGGACATCTGAGTTAATGAATCTCCCAGCAAAGAAGGGAGGAACCAACATTTGGTTTCTCCTTTTAAATAACAGAAATTATCAATCCCCCATTATGTAGCAAAAAGCAGTGTTTGTGGAAAAAGTTTTCTGAGTACCACATCTTTAAATGTGAATCCATTTTACACTATGAATTTTGATGCTGCTACTGCTCGATCAGGAAGAGTATTTGAAGAAGTTTGAGAGTCCAAATTTGCAGCTTTCCAATGAGTGTACCATGGAGTTTCAGGTCTCCTGCTACTATTACACTTGAAGGTCAGCTGCTCTGACTTACCTTTGACTTCTCCGCAGTTGCTTATTGCCAGACGTTTTTGCCGGCTAGTCACCCTTTTTCTTCCTGCCTCTGTCTTTTATCTGTTTCTTTCAAAAGTCTTTGAAATGGTGAATGGGTACAAGTACTCTAAAGTTCAGTGAGAAGACTGCTTGACTTAAATACTGATGTTTAGCAGCTATTGCTACTTTCTTTGTAACTCTTTTTACGTTTTATCTTTGAGAAAACCTTCAGAACCTTTTAAAACTTTGTTTACAGAAACTATTGTATTCATGCTAGTGATGCAGTAACAGCAGTGAAAACTGTAGGTGCAAAAAGAATGGGATTCTTTAAAAAAAACTATTTAAAGGACTTAAACATATTGTATTATAGGTGCATCTATTAAAACTTTGTCGAAGCACTTAAATTTCCATTACTGTCCTTTTTTGGGTCGTGTGAGCTGCTTCATTACAGCATGGTGGAGCCCACTTCATCATCTTATTTCATCCTAGAAGTCACAAAATGAACAATATAGACAGCCATAATACCCAACACTTTGACAACTCTCACATAAAAATATATGGTACTTCTTTTTTTCTTTGCTTCCACACCTACTTTTGTACATATCTGCCAGGTTTTAAGAGGTCAGTCCAATGTCTTGAGAAATGATGCCGATTTAGCTGTCATAATGCTGCTATTAAAGTTTCGAATCCAAAAGCAGTCTTGGTGATTCAGGTCCCAAGTTTTTGGCTAATAGATATTCTGTTGAAATAGCTTCAGTTTGAGACAGGTCATTTACATACTTTATAATGTAAAGCAACTATAATTGATATAAAAATCAGTATAATTTGTTATTATTATTAGAGTGTGATATGAATTCACTAGGGCTATGCAAAGGTTTGGTAGTCAATTCAATTCGGAGGAGATTTCACCTGATTCAATGCCCAAATCTCCGAATCCAAATCAAATCAGGAGACCCATAAAAAGGTCTGAATTGAATCAAAAACATCTATATTGATTAGGAAGGATTTGGAGGTTTGGAAGGCAGGCTTGCAGGAAACAGAAACTGAGAAGAGGGGTGGGGAAGAGGGGAGAAAAGGCTGCTTTGATACTGACATCTGTAGCTGGCCAGTGACTAATCTTTCCCCAAGTTCCCTTTCAGTCACAGTGCTCTGGGGGAGGGATGTAGAAACAACATATAAAGCTGTGTGTGAAGTGATCTGTTTCTGTGCCTTTTGTGAGCTGACAGGTTGCAACGGTGGGCGGATGAGAATAGGATGGGGTTTAACACTGATAAGTGCAAGGTGTTGCACATGGGGAGGAAGAACCGGCACCACACTTACAGGTTGGGGAACTCTCCTCTTGCCAGCACGGAGACGGAAAAGGATCTTGGAGTCGTCATTGACTCCACGATGAACATGTGCCGGCAGTGTGGGGAGGCAGTCAAGAAGGCCAATCGTACCCTATCATGCATCCACAGATGCATCTCGAGCAGGTCCAGGGAGGTGATCCTCCCCCTCTATGCGGCACTGGTCAGGCCGCAGCTGGAGTACTGCGTCCAGTTCTGGGCGCCACACTTCAAGAGGGACGTGGACAATATGGAAAGAGTTCAGAGGAGGGCCACTCGTATGATCAGGGGTCAGCAGGGCAGGCCTTATGAGGAGAGGCTACGGGACCTGAACCTGTTTAGCCTCCACAAGAGAAGGCTAAGGGGGGACCTTGTGGCCTGCTACAAACTGGTCAGGGGGGATCAGCAGGTATTGGGGGAGTCCCTGTTCCCCCGTGCGCTGCCAGGAGTGACCAGGAATAACGGTCACAAACTGGCGGAGGGTAAGTTTAGATTAGATATTAGGAGGCGCTACTTCACAGTCAGGGTGGCTAGGGCCTGGAACCAGCTTCCAGGGGAAGTGGTGCAGGCTCCGAGCCTGGGGATTTTTAAAAGGAAGTTAGATGAGCACCTTGCCGGGGTCATCTGACCCCGGTGCTCTTTCCTGCTAAGGCAGGGGGTCGGACTAGATGATCTACCTAGGTCCCTTCCGACTCTAGCTACTATGAAACTATGAAACTATCTGTCTTGCAGCAGCAGCAGCATCTGAAAAGTTCTGGCTTGGTAGCACTAGCTAGTCTCTTGCTAGCAAGTTGTATCTAATTCTTTCCTACTTACCCTTGCCTAGCATCCCTTATTGTTATCGCTTTCAACTTATTCTTCCCCCAAAATTCCCTTTTTTGTTCTTGTTAATCTGTCTTTTTTTTCCCCTGCACAAAAAGAAATCTCTGTTTTCCCAACACTCTCATCACTGTGTGTGTGCGTGTGCGCGCACACACACACACACACACACACACACACACACACACACACACACACACACACACACACACACACACACACACTGCAGCACACCAAACATGAAGCATATGGAAAGGCAGGTACCAGGTCTTCTGGCAGGAGAGGAAGAGGGGGCAGAGGAAGAGCTGCAAGTCCCTTCTCTCCCCCCCAACCTTCTTTCCTGGCAGCAGTGAGCCTTCTGCTGCTAGTGGGAGCAGTGCCTTCACCTGTACCACCTCCACTAACACCAGTAATAACCACCACCACCATCTCCACCCCAATTTCAGTTCCCAGCATGTGGGGTGGAAATGGTGGTGGTGGTTATTACTGGTGTTAGTGGAGGTGGTACAGGTGAAGGCACTTCAGTTCCCAGCATGTTGAGCCTTCTAGTGCCAGAGGAGGAGCTGGTGGATCTGGAAGCAGAGAGGCTGAGTGCCATAGCTAAGGAAATTCTAGAAAAGGAGGGGGAATCTTGAGTTTGTGCTCCACACCCCTCAAAGTTCCCCTACAAGCAGATCTCTTCTAGAAGGCACTTCAGAGGAGGTTGTGGGGGCAGGTGGCTCAGTTCCTCCTGTTGTTCTGCCTCTGCCTGGTGAGGAGGCAGATAAGGTAGGATCCCCACCCTTAACCCAGAAGCAGCTGGGTAGTGTAATGTGGGATCATTTTGAGGTGACACATGATCCCAGGTTTGCTACCTGCCAGCACTGTCAAAAACAGATCAGCCAGGGCAAGGAGGTGAAAAACTTCACCACCACCACAATGCTGCTGCATCTCGGGAGACAGCACCCCTCTGCCCCTGTTCCTCTTCAGCCTGACACCAGTGGGAGTGTGCCCCAAATGAAGTCACCCTCTCACTTCAAAGCCCCTATCCCCATGAAGCAGAGGTAGGCCACCCTGGACCAGTGGGGGAAAGGCGGAGACAAAGGGGTTCTCAAGGTCACCTGGAGCACTGGGGAGATGATTGCTCTGGATGGCCAGTCCTTCTCCTTTGTTGAGTATCCAAGGTTCAGGCAGCTCATGGCATTCATGGCCTTATCATACCAAGTGCCCGCACACACCACCTTTAGCAGGACAGTGGTGCCCTCCCTGTATAAGGCATACAGGGAGAACTTGAGGGAGGAGCTGTGGAAAGCAAGGTGAACAGGTAGCTTTGCACTTCACTTCGGCTGTCTGGGCAGCTGAGGTGGAGATCATAGAATCTTAGAATCAATGAGTCAGAAGGGACCTAGACAGATCATCTAGTCCAACCCCCTGCCATGGGCAGGAAGGAGCACTGGGGGTGGGAAGGATCATAAGAGCCCAGCCAGGTGCCTATCCAGTCTCCTCTTGAAGATTTCCAGGGAAGGTGAGAGCACCACCTCTCTGGGAAGCCTGTTCCAGGCTCTGGCCACCCTTACAGTAAAGTAGTTCTTCCTAATACCTAACCTAAACTTATCCTCCCTCAGCTTGTGGCCATTGTTCCTGGTGACTCCAAGGGGGGCCCTGGTGAACAGACTTTCCCTGAGTCCCTGCTGGTGACCCTTGATGAAGTTGTAGGCAGTCACAAGATCCCCTCTCAGTCTCCTCTTGTGGAGACTGAAGAGATTCAGGTCCCTCAGCCTCTCCTTATAGGGCTGGCCACAGAGGCCCTCAACCATATGAGTGGCCCTTCTCTGGACCTTCTCCAGGTTTCCCATGTCCCTCTTGAAGTGCAGCGCCCAGAACTGGATACAGTACTCCAGCTGTGGCCTGACCGGCGCCACATAGAGGGGGAGCAAGACCTCTCTGGACCTGTTAGTGATGCCCCTGTTGATGCATGACAGGGTGCGGTTGGCTCTGCGTATTGCTTCATCGCATTGGCGACTCATATTTATCCTGGAGTCAATCCTGACTCCAAGATCCCTCTCTACCTCTGTGCTGCGGAGAGGGTCAGCCCCTAACCTATAACCGTAATGCTGATTCCCTCTCCCCAGGTGCAGCATCCTGCACTTGTCCTTGTTGAACCACATCCTGTTCAGATCCGCCCACTTCTCTAGTCTATCCAGATCTGCCTGGATGCGGTGTCTGCCTACCGCTGTATTCACTTTACCCCACAGCTTGGTATCATCAGCGAACTTGAACAGGGTGCTCTCCACACCCTTGTCCAGGTTGCTAATGAAGATATTGAACAGCACTGGCCCAAGGACCGAGGCCTAGGGGACTCCACTGCCCATACCCTCCCAAGTTGACATCAACCCGTCCACCACCACCCTCGGTGCGCCCCTGGAGCCAGTTTGCCAGCCATGTGATCGTGCATTCATCAATGCCGCAGTCCCTCAGCTTGCCCACCAGAAATGGGTGGGACACTGTGTCAAGGGCCTTCTGGATGTCCAAGAAGATAACATCGACTTCCTCCTTCCCGTCTAAACTCTTTGTTACCTGGTCATAGAAAGAGACCAGCTTCGTCAGGCAGGATCGGCCTTGCATGAACCCATGCTGGTTACCCTTCAACATCACTTCCCCTGCAGGGCTCTCACAAATGTGGCCCTTGATAAGTTTTTCAAAGACTTTCCCCAGGATAGAAGTGAGGCTGACTGGCCTGTAGTTGCCAGGCTCTTCCTTCCTCCCCTTCTTGAAAATAGGGACCACATTGACCCTTTTCCAGTCCTCGGACTTGGCACGAGCACCAGGAGTCCTCGAACAGCTGTGCCAATGGCTCTGCGATGACACCAGCCAATTCCCTCAGCACCCGTGGATGAAGGTCATCTGGGCCTGCCAACTTGGACACATCTAAGCTCTCCAGGTAGTCCTTAACTAGGTCTGAACTAACAGTCGGGGGACTCGCATCCTTCCTAGGCCTCTCTACGCTATCACCCAAGGGCACCCGATTGTCTGCAGACAAGAACACAGAGGCAAAGAACTTGCTGAAGATTTCTGCCTTCTCTTGCACTTCCGTCACCATCTGCCCTGCCCTGCCCTGCCTTGTAGGGGTCCAGTGTTACCCCAAGACTTCTTCTTGCTACCTTGAAAAAGGACTTCTTGTTATCCTTAATCCCAGAAGCTAATCTAAGCTCTAGTGCTGCTTTACCCTCCCTTACCAAATCCCTACAAGCTCGGGTCAGGGAGGTGTATTCCTCCTTTGTCCCTGCCCCCTGCTTCCATCACCAGTACACTTTTTTTCTTTGCCCTCAGGCCAGCCTGGATATCTGCTCTCAGCCATGAAAGTTTCTTGGACCCTTTTCCTGCCTTCCTGCTCAGAGGAATTGCATCCTGCTGCGCCCCAAGGATAGCCTCCTTGAGGAAGGACCACCTTTCCTGGACCCCCATACTAGCTACCCCCTGGGCTCCGAGTGCCTCCCTGACTACTGCCCTGAGCACATCGAAGTTGGCTTTCCTAAAGTCAAGCATTTGTGCTGTGCTAGTTACCCTCCTCATCTTTCTCTGAATAGCAAACTGGATCATTTCATGATCACTGTCCCCTAGCCTCTCTTGTACTAGCACCTTCCCCACCAGGTCATCCCCAGAGGCTAACACCAGATCCAGGACAGCTTTTTCTCTAGTGGGGACGAGTACCTCCTGCACGAGGTGTAGGTCCTGTACGCACGTCATGAACCTTCGTGAGTGGCTAGACCTGGCCAACTGCTCCTCCCAGTTGATGTCAGGGTAATTCATATCCCCCATGACCACAACATCCTTTGCACGCACAGCCTCCCCCAGCTGCCTGGAGAATTCCAGATCCAGGTCTTCTTCCTGATGTGGTGGCCTGTACTAAACCCCTACCACCAGATCTCTCTCTTCTGCCCTCCTTGAAGTTTGACCCACAGGGTCTCAGTTAAGCCTTCCTCTGGTCCCATTTGAAAGGTAGAACTGATATACTGTTCCCTAACATAAAGCGCAACCCCCCCACCTTTTCCCCCCTTCCTATCTCTTCTAAAAAACCCATAGCCCTCTATGTCTATTGCCCAGTCAAAAGTTTCATCCCACCATGTCTCCACTAGGCCAACCAACTAGGTTGATTTTATTACTTGCAAGCAGGAGTGCAAGCTCCTCCTACTTGTTCCCCATACTTCTTGCATTAGTGAAGAGACACCTTAATCTCCCCGAGAGAGCCCTGGGTACCCCCCTTCCTGAGAGACAACTGGTCACCTGGTATATGCCTGAGCTCTTACCTGGGCAGGTCCTACACCTGGTTGAGTTTTCTCTTGCTCCTGTGGATCCCCATCCCCCAACGAACTTAGTTTAAAGCCCACCGGAGGAGGTCAACTACCCTGTAAGAAAACAAACTCTTACCTTTGGGGGAGAGATGGAGACCATCACACCCCAGGGCACCCTCTACTCTGAAGTACGGGTCATGGTCCAGGGAGCCAAATCCGGCGTGACGACACCAACTCCGAAGGCGCCAGTTCACCTCACGGATGCAGGTGCTCTGCCACTGACTGCCTCCACTAGCTGGGAGGAGGGACGAAAAGACCACCTGGGCCCCCAACTCTGTAAGCTTGGCCCCCAGAACCACATAGTCATCCATGATTTGGTCTGGACTACTCTGGGCCGCATCATTGGTTCCCACATGGATGAGGACCATAGGATAGTAGTCGGAAGGCCGGATGAGGTCAGTGATCTTCCCTGTGATGCCCCTAATCTTGGCTCCTGGGAGACGGTACACTTCTTTCACATTGGGGTCCTTGTGGTGGATGGGTCCCTCCATTCCTCTGGGGAGGGAGTCCCCTATGATGATGACCCACCGTCTCTTCCTCTGGGTCACTGGATGATGCTCAGTTGGTACAGATGCCAGCTTGTTGGATGAGAGCGTGGCTTCATCCCTTCCTTCCTCCTCATGCCCAGTCTCCTCCAGCGCTGCCAGGGCTGCATACCTGTTCCCCAGTTGTACTGGGGTGACAGTTGATGCAGCTACGCACCACCTGTGATGCCGCCTGGCCCTGGAGGTGACCGTCCTCCATTCGCCTCCTGCAGACCCCTGGGTGGTGACAGCCTGAGGGGACAAGCCCTGCAGAGAGAGAAAGTAGCCGTCAATCTTGTCCTCCATGGCCCTGATCCCCTGCAGCCTGCTCGCCTCCGCCTGGAGCTCTCTCACCTGCCCCTCCAGCGTCGCAATCCTGGCACAGGTGGGACAGGTAAGAGAAGCCCCCACCTCTGTGTCCCCCCACGGCCCCAGGGACCAAGCCAGGTAGCCCGCACAGGCAGGTGGCCCCACCTGCGTGGAAGCCCCACCGGTCCTCGGGCCAGGAGGCGGTCGTGGGGCAGAAGCCCTGGCTGCACTCTGTGTGACAACTCCCATGCTCTCACCCCCATGCACTTACCTGGAGACAACCTGTGCCACCGCTGTTGGCTCTTCCACTGCCTGTGGCCTCTCGTGCGCCTCCCAGCAGAAACCCCAGCGCAAACTCCGGCATGGCCCTAAAGGGCGCATTTGCGCTCCCTGTTTGCGCAACGTGGGAGCACGGCTCCTGCCCAGCATGGCTAAATAGCGTCAGGCGGGGAAAGAGTCCCTTGCCCGATAGCCTGCACCTGGCCCCACTCACTCCCTTCCCCCGGCTCACCTCCTCGTGCTCGTGCAGGATCGCTGCTGCTGCTGCTGCTGTCACCGCCGCCTCCTCAAGGGTTGGGGGATACCTGGGACATGTGCGCTCCCTCCAGCGTTCTCAGCCGAGATCAGGCCAACCTCTGCCTCATAGGACACAGGTGCAATCAGTCAAGGTGCTGGTGGGCTCTCCTTCAAGCGGAGGTGATGGATGAATCCCACACAGCAAGGGAGATCATGGTGGCCATGAACCACATGGTGCAGGGGTGACTTGTTGGGCAGGGTGAGCTCACCCACAGGTTCATGGTCACCGACAACAGGGCCAGTATGGTGAAGGCAGTGCATGATGCCAACTCTGTTGGCATCCACTGTGTGGCACAAAACTTTCACCTCATAGTCAGAGATGTCTTGTAGGGGGTCGTGGCTCCTGGTAACAGTGCCACCACTACCACTACCAGCCAGCTCATTTCGAAATGCAGGAAGGTGTTGGTCTACTTCCACCAGAGCATCAAGCGGGGGAAGATGCTGCAGCACAAACAGCAGAGCTGAGCATCCTGCAGCAGAAAATCATGCAGGATATGGAGACTTGGTGGAACTACTTATACCTGATGCTTGAAAGGCTGGTCAAGCAACAGAAGCCCATCCATGAGATGGCCTTGGTCAGGGAGATTGGGATCAATGGCCCCCTTAACAAAATGAGTGGGATACCATCTCTCAGATCTTGGTGGTCCTCAAGCCATTCCTCGAGGCCACCAAGAACATCAGCACTGGCGATGCTCTCCTTAGCCAAGTGATCCCCATAGTGAAGGAGCTTGAGAATGAAATGGAGTAGTTCCAAGAGATTGATGTTCTTCGCTGGGGCAAGCCACTTTCACCAGAGATGCAGGCACTGGTGAAGCAGCTGAAGGAGGGCATAAAAGAACAGCTGGACCTTTTCTGGTCCAGTACAGTCCATGTGCTGGTGGGCATGTGTGACCCGAGGGTGAAGGGGAGTATCTGCAACAGCAAAACCCTCAATCACTAGAGAGAGGTGCTGGTAAACAGAGGCAGGGAGGCAGAAGGGCAGAGGCAGGGGGACATGGAAGAAGGGGATCCACTTTCCCATGCCAGCACTCCAACCACCAGCAAATCTCCTCCACCACAGCCACTCCCAATGTGGGCCAAGAGCATGGCTTCAATGTTGGGGTCCAGATAGGTAGCTACCAAGGCCTCCGCACTATCTCACCAAGGATGTGGAGCTGCTGCACTGTGACCCCCTTGGCCTTGGCCTATTAGGCAACCCACAGCCAGGTGTGGCTGGATCTGGCCACGGTTGCCCAGAAACACATATTGTGTCCACTGACCTGTGTTCCAAGCAAGAGGGTGTTCAGCATTGCTGGGAATGTTGTGACACTGCACTTCCTTGGATCCTGGTTTGGTGAAGCAGTTTGTGTTTCTGAAGGTGAACTTCCCGCTGCTGGAGTTCCTCAAGCTCCATGTGCAGATGGAGTGAGTGCTACTCTTTTCACTCTGCACCTATTTGCTTTTTTAATTTGCTTTCAGAACCCTTTAATGCCCAGTGCTCAGAGCTGGAGGCAGCAGTTAATATTTTTGCCACCCAGCAGGGGAAGAACATCTCCCTGTTGAGCTCCCGTGTGAGGAAGAACTTGGGGGTATTGGTTCAGGCTAGGGGGAAGGAGGAGGCTCTCGGTCCTAGGCATGGTCTAAAACTGCACCCTGCCAGGGTAGGGAGGCCTGGTGGGACTGCCAATGGCATGGCCCCAGTAAATGCCAGTTCATAGGCTCTTCTGTGAAAAGTGGTTTGTAAATTCCCTTTGAGGATCAGGACTGAGAGACTAGAGAAAGAGTAGTTTTCTTGTGAGAAATGTGCCCCCACTAGTAATTGGGTGTTCTTGTCTTTAATAGATTTTCAGTGTGCATTCATTCTGATGTGCAGTTGTTGCTTGGTGTCTCCTACATATTTTCTAACAGGGCATTTGGTGCACTGGATGAGATATATTACATTTCTGAAGGTGCAGCTGTACGATCCAGGAATGGTGATGGTTTTGCTGTGGGGTGTAGTAATTGTGGGGGTACTGGAGATATGTTGGCAGGTTTTGTATTCTTGCCATGACATAGTCTGGATTCATTCGGTGTTTTGGGTTGTAGGAAGTTTGCTTCTGGTGATGAGGTTAGCAAGGTTCGGTGTTTGTTTGAATTTACAAAGCACTTTTCAAAGACAAGCCTATGAACTTCACTTCATCAACCTCCTAGATGTAAAAAGTCATGGACTCAATATAGACATTGAATTTATGACATACTATAACCTGCGTGACATCTGACTCCCCGGGTACCTCCACTTTTACCTACAACATTCCCCTTTCCCCCTCCCCCCTGCCCCTCCCAGCCTATCTCTCACCCCCTGACGCCTCAGTTTACGTTTTCACTGACTGGCTTTCGTGCCTACATTGCATGCCAGCCTCTGGCTTCTTTACCATTCGTTACATCCAGGAAGAGCACATACACACCGACTGACTGCAGATGCTTCCTCAGCCTGATGAAAGGTTTTTAAACCTGAAAGCTTGCTGAGATATATTTCTCCAACTATTCTGTTGGTCTAATAAAAGATATCAGATTGACCCAAAGAACCTTATTTGCCTATGTCCTTAGACCAACACGGCTGCAACCAAACTGCTTAGCACACACAAGTGATACAAGTTTTGCTTTCAACTGTTTGAGGGGCACTTTTACAGAAACCTCTGCACCTGTCTCCTTGAAACTTGGCGGGTTTCTGCTGTTTTCATCCAAATCTGAAAAAAAAAGACAGTTATAGGCAGTTTAGTGAATCCCCATTATAGTCTATGGCCAAATTGATGAATCTTCGAATCTGATTCGGCCGAATTGAATCAAGACAGTGACTTGAATAACTGATTCAAATCACTGTCCTTCTAAATCAGCCAAATCTGAATCAAATACTTGCCACTTCACACAGGCCTAGAATTCACCTCACCCAGCTAAAGTCAGCAGTAGTGACAGTTTAATTGTTTATAAAAGTTTTCATGATTGCAGTACTAGAAAGATAGGGTTTGTTTGTTAGTTTGTTTTCCAGTGGTTTGGTACTGATTTATACACTATCCTTGGAAGATCTGAATGCAGGGAACTGAAGTTATTGGGCTTCCAATCTGCTGGATTGTGGCTATTTGAGTACATCACTGAAGTGACAAATTTATAATCTGTGGAGGCAAAGTGTTAGCTACATCATCAGACAGCTGAACCACAAAGTAGCATACCATCAGCTGTCATCGTTCCTGCTACAGACAGTGGTGTCTGCCAGAGGCAGAAGAGGAGAAAAAAAAGCAGAAAAGGAAATATGACTGTTGCACACTGTTTTGTAGCTACTTATTTTAGCTAAAGAACTGGTGTTGTGAACTAGGGATAAGGAATGACTGGCCCAGTGAAAGAAAGAATAGCATAGGTTTATTATTAATGAACCCATTGAAGTTTCTTTCTTCTGCACTATCAATTTTGAATTTTCCTCTGCCCTTAGCAGAATGTCTTTTATGCCTCCGAACCTAATATCTTCATAAAACCTGCTCACAAACTCAGTACAAATTGAAACTTTGTCTAAAAATAGAAGTTTAATATTAAATGTGTCTAGAGATAGAATTACCTTTTCTATCCAAGAACAGATGCCTTATCCAAAGGGGGCTTTATTGTTAATGGTATTACTGCTGCTATTGTCATTATTTAATTAAGCTTTATGTGGGATATAGTTAATTAAGCTTTGAGTGTCTGCATTATAAAATCAACATATTTTGTTACTATGGAAAAACTGTCACATGATTAGGAAAACTTGAATGCAATTGGCTAAAAAGTATTCTGCACTCAATTCCATGAGATGCAAGTGAACAAATACCTCTGTAACTTCATGACTTGAGCCTTAGATGCTGCCAGCCTGTGTGCTAGTAATTTTTTTTCACATATGTAGGACATGAAGGCTTCAGGGGCTAGTAACAAAACACAAAGCTTTTCATCTCCAGGTCATTGGTTCAGATATGGTTCAGGTTGGTGTTGCCAAAAAATGATTCCCATTAGATGACTGTTTGGCCTATATAAAACGGTTTTCCAATTCTAGTAGAAATGTGTATACATCATACAAAGTAACTGTTTCATTTGACATTAATTGGTATTCTTGCTGGTATTCTCAGAAAGGCCTGAAATTAATGGATATAGAAACTGAACAATATCCTATCAATAATAGCAATGCTTTCTCTAGGCCAGTGGGGGCCAGTCTTTTTGGCAATTGTGCTACAAAGTACACCCCACATCCTTCCTGAGTGTCACTCCGATCTTTCTTCCCTGCCTGATCTGATCCTCTGCTTTCTGCTCCTTGCCCCATGTTTCCTGTTTGAGCTGTTGTACTGCTTTCTGCTCCCTGCCTTATCTGTTGCTGTGTTCCCTGTTCCCTCCCTGTTTTAGGTCTTGTTCCCCACATGGTATGCTGTGTGCCACACACAAACTGCCCATGCCACTCATGGCATGCATGCTGTAGGTTGTCTGCCTCTGCTGTAGAACAGGGTTGTGATGCAGTACGGCCTAAGCACTGCTGTGTTCTATAGGCAGTCCATGAGAAGCTTTTATGTGTATTTAAAAATCCATGTATATAAATAAATGAAAATTTCTCGTACACGTTGATAGAAGCCATATTACAAATTGCTGGACTTCGTTGCCATCAGTGAACAGGAAAGGTGGTGACATCTACCTCAAGACCACAGGCTAGTTCATAGGTAGGTCACCAGGACAAAAGGGGAAAGACATTCTTTAGAAGTGTAATATTGGCTTATTTCCTGTTACCACTCTGAAATTGCGTTGCCTGGCTTAGGGTTACCTATATTTATTTGTAGCATTTATTTTACTTCGGTATGATTCCATCTCCCTCTCCCCCCGCAATATGGAATATAGTTCACACTAGCAAAATTTGCATGCAACTTCTACTCGAGAATTTCACAGTGATCAACATGAAGAGGTATCATGTCTAAATCTCTAAAAAGAGGTCCTAAAGGAAGGTTTCCTACTCTGCTTAAGATATTTGGTCAAATTATATGTATTGAGGGAACTCTTCAGGCAGCATCCTTGTTATAAGGTACAGATGTACTGAAAATAGCAAGGCAAGCAAAGTATCTGGAGTTGAACCACATTGATTAATTTTGATTGGACGTAGGTACCTGTGGTGATGGTTCCCTGTGTACAAATGCATTATTCAGAATTCTTCTTCCAGAATTCTCCACAATTTGGCTAAAATTTGTTGTTTTTGTAAATATTTCCATGGGCCTGGTTAAGTCACCGAAATATCTTTGGAAAGTAAACAAAAGAGAATGATCTAAATACTATGTGTAATATATATATATTTGTGTCTATATAGTACATACCAGGGGTCTGGAGCAATTTTGGGCAGAGTGTCAAAAACACCCCCATCCTGAACTTGTAAGATGTTAGTGTGCCAAGGGTGGATGGCAAGGGAAGCCACAAGTGGCCCAATGCTTGTTATGGCAGCACAGCCCTGACCGTTCCCCACATCTGCCCCGAGGCACATGCAAAGCAGAATGCCTACACGTGCCATGCTTTGGCACATGTGCCAGGGGTTGCCTACCCCTGGTACACACACTGTATATACTGTGTGTGTGTGTGTGTACACGCAAACATTCTTCATTTTTTGCTACATTTGCCTTTATTTAGATTTATGCTACCATAACCAGTCTTGTAATTTATTAAAGAGGTATTTTATTCTCTGCTGTATTGACCCCTGGCCAGCATTTGAAACAAGATTAGAAATTGTCTTAAGGAAGGGAGGGGAATTATGTCGCTGTATATAGAACTTATTTATGTATTCTACAAAGTCAAACATTTTTTTCAAGAGTTTGTAAATCCTTTTAATGAGAGTGATTGTTGACCATCCTGGTCAAGATTTGAGAGGATGTCCTGGACATGACAAGTTAATAATTTATCCACTCCTTAATGGATTAATCACTAGTTGCACAGTGTATTTAGCTTGGGATACAATTTACCACACACGGAGAGTAGCCATTTTATTTTGTATTAGGGTATTCCTAGTTCATTAGGCATTTCCCATTCTATGTTTTTACTAGATTGTATATAAAGAGTAAATCTGGTGGTCAGTGTTTGGGGAGTAGTGGAATGTCAAAAGAGGCATTAACTGTTTGCTTGCCTCTAGGTGACACTATTGTATCATTTATCTCTGTGTTCTCCAGTATCTTGTCTAGGGACAAAAAAAAGTAGGTACACTGGCATAATTTGAGAGAGATTCAAATAAATGTCTTACACTAATGGGTCTTTAAACCGTGTGAGAGAATGGAGCGTTGGGTATTGATAGAAGAATGGCATGTTATTTGTTCCAAAGATGGCAGAAGTTTATAAAATTATTTCTGATTAACTAGCTCACTAACACCTCTACTTCTATTCAGACAGACAAGACACTAAAAAGATCCCTTTGTAGTGTATCCAAAGACTAATGTAAAAAACCTAGAAAACAGGATGTTAGTGGAAAGTGTTCACTGCTAAATTGTGGAAATATGAAGTATAGTTAAAATGTTCTTATTCATTCAGGTCATTGTGCACCACAATGCATGCCATTAAACGGTATCTTATGGAGGATTTTTTCCCTTTAGTAAAAAGGATATGGGTTACAGAGAGAATGAAAAATTCTATGAGTCTTGAGCAATAATCTGTCTCTTAGCTACAGTGTTCCTGCCACCAGGTGTTCAGGCGCTGCTGCTGCTGCTTTGACATGTATATCTCTTCCAGGCAAAAAACAATATATACATCAGCCCAGGTGCAAGGTGGCCTTGCCAGCAAACCCACCTCCTCCTAGCTGTGACATTCACCCACTCCCCATCAGAATGTGTACATTAGAAAGGGATTGTAATTAACCCCCAGAAAGCATAGGTTTCACTAAAGTGATATGCACAGTAATGATATTGTTAGTTTCCTTAATTTCCAGTTTCACCATCAATTATGCCATGTGTTTCATCCAGTTGGTGCTACCCTCCTAGTGTTAATTATAACCTACAAGACTGTTACAGTTAATTTTATGGCAAGCATATTGTCTCTTCAAGGCTCCACAGCAGCTCATAAATTATCTTGAAGGTAAAATGTAACTTGGGGAACTAGTTATGAAAATTCCATCCATCTCGCTTAGGAGGTGCAGCTGCTACTGTCAGCTGCCTCACTGCTGCATTGTGAAGGAATTATGGTGGGTCAGGTTTAAGAGGCTAGGCCCAGGCTGTCACTGAGGAGAAAGGCTGTCCTGGCCCTGTCAGACAAGTACCTTCTGCCAGTCCCTTGTGGTTTCACTTTGCAGGCAGTAAAAGGCAGGCAGTGCAGGTGGATGGTCCCCAAGCTGTCTCTATTCATTACTTTACAGAAACTTGTTTTAGGTAGGCAGGTACGGAGACCTTTTCTCTTCACTGTTGTCATGATGTTAGGCATCATCTGCAAAGTGCAAGATAGATAACTCTATAAATAACTCAGTGTTACATTGGAGCTCTAGAGGTAGAGGAGAGATGATTAGCATCATAGACACGCAGCAGCTCACTGGTTTGTAAAATGATTGTTAGTTTAATTGTAGGAATGGATTATTTTGGAGGAGCACATCAGCTTACTTTTATTTCGCATATACATGCTGATGAGGTGAGATATTACTGCTGGCTTTATATTGGGATTATGAGTACCAAATACGTAAATGAGAGGAGGAATTTACATTTTTTGCTGAAATTGCAAACTTAGTGTTCAAGACCTTGAAGCTTTCTTAAAAGAAAATTAAAGACCAAATGATCAGACGTAAATGAGACTTTCAGGCAGCAGATTTGTGTTTTTCTTATACCTTTGTAAATTACTGTAATGCCTTACTTTTTAAAATTCTGAAAATAAGTTGCGTTTAAAACCTTTGAAGCTTTGGGGTGCCTTTCTGCATTTTTGTGTCGTAATTAGCTGCAGGTCAGGTTTCCTCATAATGCAGTTTTTCTTTCACTGTTATACCTCCCAGAAACAATCGCAACTCTAGCCACTCTCTTCACATCTCAGTTATAGCTGGGAAGGCAGAAGAATGATCACTGAAAACTGGAGCCTCTGTAATTCCACATATAGCCACTATAGTGCTGCAGATGCACACAGACCCATTTTGAATAATCACATTGTAAACTGAAGGGGCAAATGAATAAACCAGTAGTAAAAAATGCCAAGGGTAATGTAGCACAAATAACTTGTTATTCAGTTTTAATATTTTTTTTTATCTTGCATAACATGCTATATCAAATTTCTCAAAATAATAAATGAGACCTGAGGATAGTCATTTGGGTTATAGAGAAGAGATATCAGTGTAGAGATTAGTGACCTGTGGAAATTTTGATTTAGTACTGCTTTCTTTTTTTCCCTCTGGAAATTCCAGGAAAGGCATCTATGATGCATTTAGAGGCCCATTCTCTTCCCAGAATGTGGGACACACACGCATGTCAATCTCTTGAGGGGAGAATAGACTCCTAAGTTTCAACCATCTTAATAAACCAGAATACTGAATCCTATCTATGTATTTTAGTTATTCTGAGCTAGATTATGCCTTTAGGCACAGCCTTGGGCAAGGTGTGGTATGTAAACTGCACCACCTCAGGAGTAGGCCCAGAGGCATTGTGCCTCAGAGATATATTCCTTCCCTGTTTTCTCCTCTCCTTGCTCCCAGGGGACAGGCAGGAGAGAGAGAGAGAGAGTGCAATTTTCTTCTTGGCATACACCATTCAGTGCTATCTTGCTCCACCATGTCAAGCGTTCTGTATGTAACACCTTGTGACCCACTGAAGTTTGACGTCTGCCTATGACCATATGAAGATTAACCATCAGTGTCGCCAAAACAGGCCTCGTGTTGTGACTGTGTCTGCATTTAGGCTGTGAAGGGCCCAGGATCTATGTCTGCATAGATTAGCAGTTATTTGTGTATGGTGGTTACTAAATTTTTTATGAGTTTGCCTATATAGAGAAGATTGGGGCTAGGACAATAATTGAGAATGCTAACACCTAGAACTGGTTTCTGAAGGATTGATCAGACCATTGAAAACATAAGGGGCAGGTATATATCCTTTTATGAAGAAGATGTTAATATATTGTTGCGTTATTCTTCTGTCACTTGGGAATGTGATTTCAGTAGTTACTCTGATTACTCTGTGATTTCAATGCAGAGGTTCCCAAACCTTTTTTTATTGCATACCCCCTTCCAGATTTACCAGTTGCCTGTGTACATTTTATACGGCATACATTTTATATTTTAAATATAAAAATATAGCAGCATACATTTTATATTAAACCAGCATACATTTTATATTTTAAGCCCTTAAATGCCCATTGTTATTATAATGAAAATTAAATCTGCCATTACACAATTTCTTTCATGTACTATTCCCCCCCCCCCGAGATGTCTTATGTACCCCCAGGGGTATGTGTACCACAGTTTGGGAACCCCTGATCTAATGTAATTAAGAACAGAATCAGGTCACAGATCTCAGTATTGGTCCTTCAAGCTCTTGTGCCAGTTTCTCAGTCTTCTATTATAATACTTTCTCAGGTAGGATAAATGTAGTTGTAAAAGATATTTTCTGACTGTAACTTGGTACATAAAAATGTCAGCATAGAAATATTTCTGTTTATATATTTGGTGTATGCAACTGAAAAAGAAAACCTTCCTAAGATAACATACTTTTTGCTTTCTGGCTCAAGGCCAGTTTCATTGAAAAAGACAGAAGTTGGAAAGCAAATGAATTATATAATTTTTATCATTTGGGGAAATATATAAAATAGCTTTAAAAACAATAGAGACCATAAAAATGGATCCTAAAGAAGTCAGTTGTCACATGTGAATAGTAATTTTTTTCACTAAAACTTTTACTGGCTTTTTTTTTTTTTTTTTTAATGCAGCTGGATTGACATAAGAGATCCAAACTGCACTAAAGGGACCATTGTATTCTTTTGAGTCAACAGCCCAGGAAGAAAATGAATTTCCAAAAAGTTTCATTATTAAGTCAAAGGCTCATCTGGGAATACACTTTTCTTTTATGGTTAGAGTTTCCCTTTCTTAAAAGATGCACAATTTGCAAAATACAATTTATCAGGCACTTCATGTTAAGGAAGATGTTTTTGAAATACCAAGTGTAGAGGCCTACAGAATATCATGAATACAGAAATTTACCCATACAGAGTTGGGGGCATAGTTATTCTTGTCACTCTCATTCAGTTTTTTTAAATTATTTTGTTTTGGTGCTGCCACACCTTTCTTTTGCTGCACTAGAATGAGAAATAAATTTGTCATTCCTATCCTCTGTTCAATCGCTGGCTTATGGTCAGCTTATAATAAATGGATCTCCTGTAACAGCCATGTTATATCTGGTCTTAAGGAGGAAGTTTAAAATGTTCTTTGGTTAGAATTGTTCCAAAAGCCTTCATGTCCTCCAGTTTTATTTGTATAATTATTCTACGTGATCAACAAACCAAAACTTCAATATATGCCTAGCCCTCTGTCCAGCAAAGCACTTAAGCACATGAGTAACTTTAAGCATATAAATATAATCAATTATAATATACAAATAAATTGTAATAAATCAGTTGTATTCATTATGATCTTTGATTTACAAATGTGTTTAAGGCCCAGGTTCATCAAAACACTTCTAGAATGTAATTAACTTTAAGCATGTGGTTTGTCAAAAACTTAAGTACTTTGCTGTGAATACATGCGTGTGCTTTTTGGTTCATGTCGCGGGGCACTCCCGCGCCCCGCTCCTAAGGAGATGCCCCAGGAAGAAGAGAGGCCTGAAACAACACAGATGGGGGTTGCTAGGGCAACCAGGCAGGTCATGTGGCCCAGAGAGGGGCAGGGCCAGGCCCTTATAAACAGCTAGGCCAAAGCCTAGGGAGCAGTTCCCTTCTGGCTGCCGCAGAAGCAGGAGCTCTGCGGCTGAGCTGAGCGGCCAGAGTCGGGGGTTGCAGCCTTACCCCTAACAGGCTGCAATGATGCAGGGAACAAGATCGCCCTGATGAGAGGTAGGACGGAGCGTTGGCTTTACGAGCAGGTAGGCTCTTCGTTGATTTTGTTACAGCCGTTCGGGCTTGGCTTTAAGTTACAGTTTACACCGGAGGACCGGGTGAGGCTGTAGGGGAGCGAGGAGGCCTCAGCGGGGCTCCCCAGCAGTTTGGGGGCTCCGGGTGCCCAGTAGGGGCACAGTGCCAGGGGGCCAGGCACGGCTGCGGCCACCTGAGCCCAAGCGCGGGAGGCGCGCAGCGCGGAGAGCGCGGTACAGGTTTGTGCTGGCGTGGCACGGAGCACGGGGTTGGACCCCGGCCCGTAAGGACGGCACTTTGCCCAGGCGGGTGGCGAGAGAAGACCCAGGAAAGGGTCAAGGGGGCCAGGCACGGCTACGGCCACCTGAGCCCCAAGCGCGGAGAGCGCGGTACAGGCCCCAGAGAGGGCGAGGCCCGCAGAGGGCGTGGCGTGGAGAGCGCGGTACACAGGCCCCAGAAAGGGGGTAGCGCCAAGAGAGCGCGGTACGGGCCCCAGAGAGGGCGAGGCCTGGGGAGGGCGCAGATACGGCCCGGAGAGGGCGGAGCGCCGAGTGCGCGATACAGGCCCCAGAGAGAGGGCGGAGCGCCGAGAGCGCGGTACAGGCCCCAGAGAGAGGGCGAGGCCCGGAGAGGGCGCAGAACAGGAAGGGGACCAGACAACGTCCCCTGGGACAGCTGCGAGGCTTGGGGCGTGCTAAGGGGGAGGCTTGGAGGCACGCATTTGCCCATAAGGCTGGGGGAGAGGACCCCACTTTGGAGCGGTAGTGATACCATTGCGGTGCCGTTAGGTGCGAGTAGGCAGCCTCCCATACTGAACCAATAAGATCTAAGACGTGGCGGGCGAGTAGAGGGTGTCAGACCACCCTAATTGGCACGGCAAAGGGGCGCTCGCGAGCTCACGGCCGCTCGCGGGGCCATCCGTGACAAAGTGGTGCATTGGCCGGGAAGCCGGCCGTGCGCGGGCAGGAAGCCCGTGTCCCGTTAGAGGGATAGAGGACCCAGGGCTAAACTAGTAGTCGGACTCTTATAGTGAGAGGAGAGTGCCGCAGTTTAGTGGCGGCGCAACGGGAAGATACCCATTGCTAGGAATTGGGGAGGAAAGACTGAGGCCCGGACCCAAGGCAGATAAGGGTAGGGCTAATAATGTCGCAGAAGAAAAAGCCGAACGGCCAGAGGCCAGAGAATTTTGTTGACCTGCTAAAAATAGAGGGAATGAAAGAAAGGATAGCCCGATTAGAGCGCGGGCAGAAAAGGTTGTTGACCACAGACCCTGAGGCAGAACCAGGTATGGATGCCTATTATGCAGATGGCCAGAGCCTAGATAGAGACCAGGAAGGGCCTCTAGAAGGACAAGGGCCAGAAATGCTGGCATGGGAATTAAGAACAAGGGAGCTAGAAGAGACGGTGGCTCGCCTGGAACAGGAGTTGGGATTGGTTAGGGCTCTGAAAGAAAGAGCCGAGACGAGAGCCGTGGCCCTCGAACGACAGGTAGTGTCGGGAAAAAGGGATGGGGCGATAAAAGAACTGAGACGCCTCCTAGCCGCTGAGGCGGAGAAAACTAAGGAATTAGAACGAGTAATGGCCCAAGAAGCTAAGAAAAGCCAGGTCAGGGAGGATAAACTGTGCCACATGCAGGCAGAGTTGGGGAATTGGAAGGAGCAGGCTCTTGGGGCAGGCAGAACCCCGACAGAGGAACAGCTACAGATGCAGCGGAAGTTGGAGGTGGCAAGGGATTTAATAGGAGCTCTTCAGAGAGAGACCCGGGGCCACATAACGGAAATAGAAGAGCTACGGGCAGACAGAGAGAAGTGGCGGGAAGGCTGTTTGGAGGCCGAACAGGAGGTCAGGCAGCTACGGGAAGAGCGGAACCAATCCCGGGCCCAAATAGAGCGAGAGAGCACAATAATGAAGCAGGAGATGGAGAAAGTAAAAGCCTTCCTGAAGAATCACGAGGGGCTACAGGAACAATGTCAGTCCCTGCAGGAAGAACTAGGGGAACAAGAAAAGGAAAAGGAGGAGTTAAGGGTTCAGGTGCAGAACCTGCGGGTAGAGAATGAACATGTGAAGGAGCAGGCCCAGTCATGGGAGATTCTCTTAAGAAATAGCCAGAGTAAAGAGACAGGACTGGCTACCGACAAGAAACAGCTGCAAGAAGAGAAACAGATATTGGAGGAAAAGATACAGGGGCTCCTAGAGGCCAATAACCAACTGACTCTGGAGGTTCAGGAGGTTAGGGAAGCGGAGGCGCGAAAGGCCATGACCCTGAAGAGTCGGGGAGTACAGGTCATAGAGACTGTGAGCCCACTCGAGCAGAAGGTGGAAGAACTTGAGGGACAAGTAGCCAGAGAGAGAGCAGCCGCTCAGAAGGAGCAGGAGGAGCTAAAGGAAAAAGTGCAGAGTCTGCAGACAGCAAAAGACTGTTTTGAGGGACAGACCCAGAAACTTGAGGCTCTCCTAGCTGAGAGTCAAGCCAGAGAGACGTGTCTCATCACGGAACAGGGTCAGTTGCAGGGAGAACTGCAAACCCTGAGGGAAGAGCTCTCAGAGATAAAGAACCGAGCGGCCTTGGAGCTCAGCCAGTTCCAGGAGGCCGAGAGGTGTCGAGAGGAGAGCGGGCGTCTGCAAGAATCACAACCCAGGGTGAACACAGACAGCCTAGCGGGAAAGTTAGGGGTTTTCCAAGGCCAACTAGCAGAGTATGTGGGAGCCACACAACTGGAACTCCAGGAGAGAGAGTTGCTTATAGAAGTCCTAAGGCAAACTGAGGCACGAATTAGAGACCTCCAGGCTGTCCTTTCACAAGGACTGGGAAAGGAGGAACCTCTCAGTAACCAGAATCCAGAGGGTTACAGGGAGCAAGACGGGACAAAAGGGTTGGAGAGGAGCGCCCGGAAGGAAGGCCTCAAAGGCCAGCGAGGAGAGGCCTGGTTTAAGAAGATCCAATCAGCCCTCCTAGAACACTGGGAGCTGAAGTGGACCCAGTGGCAGGAGCTCCACTCACAAAGACTGAGCCAACTAGAAACCCAGGTGGAGAAGATGGCCCAAGGACGGGGCAAGAGAGAGAAAATGTCCCCTAGCTCAGGACGGCAAGAGTCATTGGGCCTAGTAGAGGGAGAGATAAAGAAAGCCTCTCTAAGGAGGAAGACCTTATGCCCAAAGGACAGGGGTCATGCACCAATAGACGTGCACCGAGGGCTAGGTGAACGGAGGATGGGAGGCAGGACCAGAGAAGTGAGGCCACCCCAAAAGGAAAAGAGAGCCCAGGTATATGAGCAGAAGAGGGAAGAGCATTTAATTGGGCGAAAACTAGGGCCTGAGGAGAGACCGTATTTATACATGCGTGGTATACCAGAACAGGTTACGTGGAAAACCCTCAGAAAGAGCATTGAGGAGAAAGTTGGAAAGGTGGCCTTTGTGCGCATTTATGAAGGGCCCAGAGGAAAGTACACGGGCCAGGGCCGGGTAGAGTTTTGGAGAAAAGAAGATGCCCAAAAGGCACGGAGCTCCCAATGGGAAATATGGGAAAGACTCCAGGGTATCCGGGCGGATCACGAAAGAGCAAGAACACGACAGACCCTCAGGAGTGAAGCTCCCAGGCGGGTGAGAAGAGAGTGGAGACAGCAGGGAACAGGCAGAAGAGCAGCTGGTAAGGTAGGCGATCTACCAAGGGTAGCTAATGTGGGGGGGCTACCTGTGGCGGGTAAACCCCAGTAAGTCCCACATGATGCGCCTTTGGGTAAAAGGCGAGTAGGAGGCGCCTTAAAACCTCCGCCTCCAGTTTATGTGCTGCTGAATGCTGAAGAAAACCCAAGAACAGAATGGACCTGGGAGTAATAACACTGCCTAGGAAAATGGAAGACCGGCCCGGTGAGTGTTGAACTTAAGGGGGGGGGTTGTGTCGCGGGGCACTCCTGCGCCCCGCTCCTAAGGAGAGACCAGGAAGAGGAGAGGCCTGAAGCAACACAGATGGGGGTTGCTAGGGCAACCAGGCAGGTCATGTGGCCCAGAGAGGGGCAGGGCCAGGCCCTTATAAACAGCTAGGCCAAAGCCTAGGGAGCAGTTCCCTTCTGGCTGCCGCAGAAGCAGGAGCTCTGTGGCTGAGCTGAGCGGCCAGAGTCGGGGGTTGCAGCCTTACCCCTAACAGGCTGCAATGATGCAGGGAACAAGATCGCCCTGATGAGAGGTAGGACGGAGCGTTGGCTTTACGAGCAGGTAGGCTCTTCGTTGATTTTGTTACAGCCGTTCGGGCTTGGCTTTAAGTTACAGTTTACACCGGAGGACCGGGTGAGGCTGTAGGGGAGCGAGGAGGCCTCAGCGGGGCTCCCCAGCAGTTTGGGGGCTCCGGGTGCCCAGTAGGGGCACGGTGCCGGGGGGGCACAACGGTGGTGCCGGAGTGGCACAGAGCACGGGGTTGGACCCCGGCCCGGAAGGGGGCCAGGCACGGCTACGGCCACCTGAGCCCCAAGCGCGGGAGGCGCGCAGAGCGCGGTGAGCGCGGTACAGGCCCCAGGGAGGGCGAGGCCCGGTGAGGGCGCGGCGCGAGGAGCGCGATACAGGCCCCAGAGAGGGCGGCCCGGAGAGGGCGCAGTGCGGTGAGCACGGTGCACTTTGCCCAGTGGGGCAAAAGACCCAAGAGAGGGTCAAGGGGGCCAGGCACGGCTAAGGCCACCTGAGCCCCAAGCGGGGGCCAGGCACGGCTAAGGCCACCTGAGCCCCAGGCCCGGAGAGGGCGCAGAGCGAGGGAGCGCGATACAGGCCCCAGAGAGAGGGCGAGGCCCGGAGAGGGCGGAGCGCCGGGAGCGCGATACAGGCCCCAGAGAGAGCGCGATACAGGCCCGGAGAGGGCGGAGCGCCGAGAGCGCGATACAGGCCCGGAGAGGGCGGAGCGCCGAGAGCGCGATACAGGCCCGGAGAGGGCGGAGCGCCGAGAGCGCGATACAGGCCCCAGAGAGGGCAGGCCCGGAGAGGGCGCAGTGCGGTGAGCACGGTGCACTTTGCCCAGTGGGGCGACCCCAAGAAAGGGTCAAGGGGGCCAGGCACGGCTACGGCCACCTGAGCCCCAAGTGCGGAGAGCGCGGTACAGGCCCCGGAGAGGGCAAGGCCCCGGAGAGGGCGCGGCGCGGTGAGCGGGATACAGGCCCCAGAGAGAGGGCGAGGCCCGGAGAGGGCGCAGAACAGGAAGGGGACCAGACAACGTCCCCCGGGACAGCTGCGAGGCTTGGGGCGTGCTAAGGGGGAGGCTTGGAGGCACGCATTTGCCCATAAGGCTGGGGGAGAGGACCCCACTTTGGAGCGGTAGTGATACCATTGCGGTGCCGTTAGGTGCGAGTAGGCAGCCTCCCATACTGAACCAATAAGATCTAAGACGTGGCGGGCGAGTAGAGGGTGTCAGACCACCCTAATTGGCACGGCAAAGGGGCGCTCGCGAGCTCACGGCCGCTCGCGGGGCCATCCGTGACAGAAATGAGAATACCAATGCAGAAATTCTGCCTCTTCCCTTCAATTTAGTTTTCTTTTTTTGCTCTTTATTTCATAAAAAGTGAAAACAGTGAGAATACCACAAACTATCAGAGCATTAAGAACAAAGAGGTTATTTTTCCTTTTTTTTTTTTTGTAATTACAAATTGTGTTTTTAAAAGCATTTAAGAGCTATGAGGTGTTATGAATCATGAAACTAAACTTACCTTTAAATATGTTTCTACTCACTTTTTAAGTCAAAACCTTGCTTTTATTTAAACATATTATTTTCTGTTTTACGTTAAAAGGATGTACAAGATTTATTGGCATTTGTATTAAAAAAAAGAAAGGATTTTCATGTTTTATAAGAAACTTAATACACTCTCACAGATGGTCCAGCTCAGGTGTGATTTTAATTATGAGATAAAACAAAGCCCAACACAGTAGGAAGTCTTCTTAATAAATGTCCTGAAGCTTTTGTCTTCATGTGTCAAAAAGCCTTTCTATTGAGTGATTAAAATATATATATTATTGGCTGGTTCTAAAAATGGGCAAAATGCTTGAAAAGAAGCATGAGGGCTGTCAAACTTCAAAATGTGTCAGCCTGAATTATTTTTGGTGGTGCGAAAAATAAAGTTTTGTTTTGATATTACTTTTCCCTCCTTCCTATATGTTTAAGTCACTGCTTTTCAAATAGCAGTTGCCAGACAAATGTGTTAATAATAAAAAAAAGATGCAAGTATATGAATAATTTACTAAGTAATGAAAATGTGTTCTTTTTCCATACTGTGCTTGATTTTTGACTTGTCACTTTGTTTTGTATTAAAGAGCTGGGTTTTGTTAAGCACTGTATAACTTGCATGCAGAGAAACCGATAATAATTTAAACCCAACTATAATGTATGACCTCCATTAATAAAACACAAATGGTATGGTCTTCTTGTTAAATATTAGTAATATATTATAATAATGTTATACTGTCTTTCTTTTACTGGGGAATTATGAGGACCTCGTGTTAGGACCTCAGTGTCCTGACATAGTTAATTATCCATAGATAATGGTTTTCAGCAATAGTTGTTATGAACATCCCAATATCACCATTGAGGGCTTATTAAATGTTTGCAGACTCGGGTGCAAAGTACCTATTCACTCCCTTCAGGAACATACATCTGTGTTGTCTGTATCATATTATATATCACATGCAGTGTCTCATTTATTATCGTGAAGCTAATCATGCAAATGCAAACCTTTACGGCCCATACTATACCACAATAATACGTTTGCTGTTGATATGTTAACTCTGCTTTCAAAAGTCATCTATCTTACTAATACAAAACGTATCCGATTTTTAGTGCTGCAGCTCTGGGGTTCATTACTTGATTACAATGTAATGAAATCATTTTTTAAAATTTTCCTTTCAGAGTCATGAGAAATAAGCGGCTTTAGATTATACTGAGTTGGTAGAAATTTAAAAATGTCCAGGTTCCACAAATTAAAGTCTTGTTTTATAATATCCAAAAATTTCCTTTCTGAGGACACAGTTATCAGGGCTCATTATTCCAAATCTAGGACAGTGAAAAAAGTGACTATAATGAGCATATACAAGTAGTATAAGTTGCTTTCTCTCTGAGGTTGAAGGCATCTCATGGGAGGATGTGCCCTTCAACATTACATAGTTATGGATCACTTTAAATCAAGGTTTGGAAAATTGGGTTCTTTATATACCTCATATAACACCCCACATTTAGTTGCTTTTGAATGATGAAGAGAAAAGGATGAACTACTATTTTTTGTAAATAGAACCACATTCAGCCTGGGACATGCTGGTAGTTGGATGAGTGAGTCTTTAATGATCATTAGTTAGTTTCAGTCACTATCTAACCAGGGCTGCAAATTGCGTGTAACAGTTTGGCATGTTTAATAAGGGCAGGGCTGAACTTGCGGTCATAAATTGTACAGAATGTCAAGGTTATCAACACTGTTAGGCACAATGATACAATTTTATCATGAGTTTTACAATATTTCCAATTTTATTTAGGCTCTAAAACCCCAGCTTCTGGAGTCCTGTGATTAATTGTAATTCTCAGCTTTCACGTCTTTTAAAAGATCCTTTACTAAGTAAAGCTTAAAACTGCCTTATCAAATGGAATGGCTGCAAATATATTATTTGTTCTAGTCTCATGAATGTTTTGAATTCTTGTTCATGATTATCAAAGGTTTGGATTGGCAGTTCTACAAATACAGTGGTGAAGCTGGAGCTGTCTGTATCACAACTTAGTTTACGTATAATTTAATAAATATAAAGAATAATAATTCTTGTAACTTTGTTAAATTGAACCTCAAGAAAGTAGTTTCATTTAGATACTGTTAAACAGTCAGACTTGCTAGCTCTGATTCTTTTGATACATAATATGAAGGAGGAATTATTCTGTGCAAGTCAAGTCAGTTATACAGGTGTAAATGTTAATGTTGTTGAGTGGTAACAGTGTGCTCTCTCTTTAAAAAAAAAAAGGGGGGGGGGATTGTTCATGCCCTATTGTGTTTACAATCCAATTTATGCAACTAAAGTATTCCTCCTTCTGTAATCCCTTGTAGATTCTTTGTAGAGAGCCCCTTGTATGAGGAGGACTAGAGTAGGATGTAATAGGGATTTGGGGGTTGCCAACTTTTCTGTTAATATTTACTTGTCCTTCCCCTATAAATACAACTTCTAATTTCTGAATGTTGTCCTCTGGCATTAATAGAGGACATGGCAGTGGTCACTGGGTATGTATAGATGAAATGGGGACCCTAAACTGAAGTGGTGGGTTTTTAAAATCACTGCTTCAATTTAGGGCCAATTAAACCCCTATGTCATGCACACACCCACTTACCTGCCCCTCTGGCAGTGGGAAGGGGAGGGCGAGCTGCCAACAGCCAGAGCGGTTCCTGGGCTGCAGGGGAGGCTGGCGCTTCCTTCTGTGGCAGTGGCGCCCCCACCCCCACCCCAGGCGGAACCCACCCACAGGCACCTGGCTTAGGCAGTCCTGGGGGGCACCGCAGCTGTGGAGGGAAGCACTGGCTCTCTGCAGCTCAGGCAGGCAGGCAGGCTCCAGGGGGAGAGGGTGTAGGGGAAGATCAGGCTCGCTGCTTTTCTTGGGTGGAGCCTGCTTTCCTGGGCTGCTGCCAGGCTGCCTGCAGGGCTTCCTGCAAAGCCGCAGAGCTTCATGGAGCCTAGTGCTTCGCTCCGCAGAGGAGTTTTAGTTTGCTGTGCCCCAAGTCATTTAAGGTGCATTATGCCACTGAATTTCCTACAGTGGCTGAAATTAATGCACAATATGCCACCGAGGCATGCAAACACCAACACCATTAAAGCAGTACAAAAGCATTTAGCCTGCTTTAAAGTGTCATGCACACACGACCCTCATTTTGTCTACACATGGCCACCAATACTATAAATATGTTTCCATGAGACAAAGAGCCTGGGTTGGGTGGGGCACACTGCCTCTGATGGCCTTTGCCTCCAGAAACTACCTGATTTATGATTTTCATATCTCAAGACCTCTTTGTTAGAAACTGTGAGATAGGAGGACAGGTCTTATTTTACTTGCAGCTTATACTGTGACTTGAATCATATCTAGACTCTTACTTGCCTATACCTGGCACAGATTACTTCCACCTGTGTGATAACTCAGCTGTATTGGTGTCATATAGATAGGCTTGGCAAGATTCGAGTTTTATTGGTAAACAATGATAAATGTCGATTTCACATCATGCTTACAGACTGATGAAAAATATTTCCATTGTTAATTAAAGAGAAAGGGGAAGAACATAGTTGTAGGATGGCGTATACAGGGCCAGTTTCTTTAAAGAGGAAAACAGGTAGCCTAATGACTTTTCAATTAAGCGATTAGCTGCTTGTTCTCAGGTGCTAGGAAGTGGGCTGGAGGGAGAAAATAGGTTACTTAACCTCCTACTTGAAGGCCGGGGGCCAGAGGGGAAGAGTATTTGAGCTGGACTGGAAGCAGCGGCTGTGAAGGAAGGGGTGGGAAGTAGTGGGAATTCCTGACACTTGAGTGGGATAACTCAGCTGCAGAGAACTGGGAAGAGACTATAAAAAGCAACTGTAAGAAGCAACCTCCTGGTGAGATTCGTAGATGGAGAGAGAGACTCCAATTAGAAAGGACATGAGTTTTGATATTTTATTGGCCTTTTCATTGTTATTTTTCCATCCCAGGGGCAGAAGATTTCTGTTATTAATTTAAAGTTGATAAAAATCCAAATAAATGCTTTAAAATAAACATTAATATTATCTATAAAAAATATTTAAAAATAAAAATCAAATTCTGCCAAGCTTACATATAGAAGGGTACACACATAAAGGAGTAGAGTTAAAATTCTGACTTCCCACACTACCACCTATTTTTATGTGGAGGAGGGAGTATCCACCCCACAGAATGATAGAGAAGATACTGTTGCCAGTTAGCTCATGTGTTTGGCCTTCTCCCTTTTGCATGATCTTGTAGTTAGTCCATGTTTGTATCAGTAAATAACAATGCAGGTGAATATTAGTGCTTGTAAAGAACAATGGTTTGTCAGTCCATGGCTAAGTACAGACAATCAAAAAACCCAAGGCTGAACTGATTCATTCTTTGCAGGTTAGTCTAAAATGCATAGATTGAATCTATAAGCAAATGAACAGACATTCACTTTTGAATCTGGAAATGCAGCCACATGTCTGTTGTAGCCCAGACCAGAAACTGGAACGTGCTAGAGCAGACAGCTTGGTCCAAGACTAGCCCACCCACCCTGCGATGGGGAGGTTTGCAGGGTGAGGTGCAAAGCATTCTGCCGTGGCAGGAGACTGTGAGTGAACTTGAATCTGGAGGGGATCTGGGACACAAGTTCAATAATCTAACTCAGTTAAGTCTGAAACTACATCCATCTAAGTTTATCTTAAATCAGTTTTGACCCATTTGAAAGTGGTTTATGTGCACTGAACTTCTGGGCTAGGTAGAGAAATTACATACAAACTGGTATAAGTGATCAGAAACAGGTTCAGATCTGTAACGCAACAAAAGTTCAGCGCATATACACCGCTTTCAAAATGGCTGAACCCAGTTTAAGATGACCATGGATGGATGTAGTATCAGACTTAACTGATTTAGGTTAAATCAGTTTATTTAACTTCTGTCCCAGATCCCCTCCAGATTCAAGTTAACTTGCAGTCCCCTAGCATCCCATGATGCTTTGCAGCAAACTCTTCCCTCTTCCCCTCCCCCCCCGCCATCCCGGGGTGGGCAGGCTAGCCTTGGCCCAAGCTGTCTGCTCCAGATGAACAGGAAAGCATGCTCTAATGTACTCCAAGCTTCTGGCCAGGGCCACTGCAGGCATGTGGCTGCAATTCTGGAATAAAAAATGAATGTCTGTTCACTTGCTCATTGGTTCAATCTGTGCTGCTTAGACTAACCTGCAGAGATTGAATCAATTCAGCCTCGGGCTTTTTGAATGTCTGTACTTAGCTCTGTTCTGTTACAGATTTAAACTGGTTTCTGATCACTTAAACCAGTTTGTGTATAATTTCTGTCCCTAACTCTAGGGACAAGTCAACTCATTGAACAGTTATCTCAGTTGGATTTCCTGTTTCCACTGAAATGTTAATATTACAGTTTAAACAACTACAGTTTAGTATTAAGCTGATTTGAATGTAATTGTATGAATTTATAGAGGCTAAAATCAGGCATCATACTTTTGATAACCTACAGCTGTTTCATTCTTTAGCAAGATGTAACTGATCTTGATCTGGATTTTTTATCTCCGATCAAATCAAAGCAAGAAGTATTTGGCTCTTGAAAGTAAATGTTTTCAATCTTTTGTTGTCAGATCCCACAATTTTCTCTACAGCAAGCTTAGATGAAACAGAAAACTGATATACTGAGCCACTGGAATTGCAGAGTTGTAATTTAGAAATATCCATTTTATCCCATGTAATTTCTTCACTAAGATTCTTCAGTCTGAATCTGATACAGGTAGGAGCCAAGACAAACAGTAACCATTTATAGTCATTCAGACCAGTTTGGATTTCATTATAATGTAAAGCAAAGAGAGCTCTTGGCTTCATTTCAGGTGCACTACAAGGGTAGAAAATGCATTTAAGATGTAGCATTAAATGTTGCCACACATTTCTATAAAATCTGAAAACTTTTATTTTCTATAAATAGTATAAAGATGTAGAAATCTTCATGCAGTAAGATCTTAATTTATCAATTAAAAAGCTAGCTTCAAAGGAATTTTACAGCCTCAAATTAATATATACTTTGAGTAATTCCTAATCCTTTGGGCAATAACTGCAACCCACCAGTGGCAGCTATTCTGCCATACACATGCATTGGAAGAGGTGAAGGAAAATGTTGGGAGAACTATTTTCAGCAAGAATGCAGGCACACGTTAAGGGCTTGACCCTTTAAAGCTTTAGCTGCCTGCTGTACGTCCTACTACTGTGAGTAGAATGCGAGATTGCATTTAGAAGGTTGGGCATGAACAACGCATACCCCCGGCAGTGGGAGTGGTAAGTGGGGAGCTGCTGCAGATGCCTCTGGCACTGTCGGTGGCGGAGGGGAGGGGGTCGGTTACCACTCACAGATGCTACGGCAGCAGCAGCCAGCAGCGATCACTGACCACCCGCAGATGCCACCAGCGGTGTCAGCAGCAGGGGTGGTAAGCAGTGACCCCCCACCCCCACAGGCGCCACCAACAGTGTCAGTGGCACCTTTTCTAGGGGGTGCACCACCATGCTTGGGGTGCACGTGCACCCACATGTACCCCCTACGCAATGCCACTTGGATTGAGTTTCAAATTTGCTTTTCTAGGTTACAAATGTCATAGTAGTATTTATTTACTTTCCATCTTTCAGAATGCTTTTGACAAAAGTACTTCAGTTTTCAGTGCCGTCATGTTCCAATACCATCAGTTAAGCTCAGAGTGAATAAATTTTGTTTTCAAAGGGCTTATTTGTAAAACTAAGAAAAATGTTGTAGATGTTTGTTAATTTAAATAAATTCTCCGCGCTCCCATTCTCTTTTCTCCCACCCATTTATATATATATCTCCATGCCCACATTTCTATAAAATAGATTCAATGCTGCTTCCTCCCAATGTGCCAAAGCATAATTCAGAATCTAAAGACAGACCATCCTGAGAATCTGCTGGGTGAATAATGTTATTATTTTAATTTGTGTATCTTTAAATTTCCCCACGTATAAATAATTAAAATAGTCATTGAATCTTTATAAAGTACTTCAAAATCCTTGAAAGTAGGTGCTATGTACTATAAAATTGTATATACTGTATATATAAGTAGTCTTCAAAGAAGCCATGTTGGGAAGATGATATCTAAAATTACACAGATGTTTTGTGGTGGAAACAAAATTGATGGTCTTAATTTTATATATGAGAGAGGAAATATGTATATACATGCACACTTGCATGCAAGAGGCAAGGGCTTTTTAGGGTGATTTTTTTTTTTATTGGACCAACTATGTAGTCTCATATACATACACACAGTTGAAATAATGAGATGAGAAACTGATACAATGAATAAATACATTAACGGAAGGGGTAACATCAGTCAAGAAAAATGCATTTGAGAGAGAATTTAAGACATTTTCATAATTTTTTCAAATAAGAATTTTGAAAGCTAAATTTGTTCACTAATGAATGCTTTAGGAGTATGCTACTGCCATTGGAACATGGGAGCATTATATGCTGAAGTCTTTTGGCCAGAATACAGATTTAACTTTGGGACAAAGTGATACAGAATTAACTTTGGGACAAGCGTATATGACTCAGGCACGCTTGTCCCAGAGGTATTTCTATATCAGGAAAAATATATGCTACATAGCTACAGAAATGTGATGCAGAATAAGGCCCATTTAGAGTCTTTGTCATCCATAGGTGAGTGAGATGGAGGTTGTACTGGTATGTGAAACACAATAAGTTGTGTATTGAAATAGATAAGGAAACAGTAATACCTAATAAAATACATATCACACAGAATAACAAACTAATCATGCTCCTTCAAATAGAGCCCAGGTATCTTTAAAACAATCTTAGAATGCTGCTGCTGAAGAATTGCACTTATGAAATGAACTTATGGTGTGATTTACATCTCTTTTGTTAGTGCAATAAAAGATATTGCATTATCAATTTTAACTCCTTTGGCTGCTTATAAAAAATTCTCTGTGTTTCCAGATTCAAAACCTTGATACCAAGATAGACTTCTATAAACAAAGTAATGAAGTATCTTTTCTCCCTCTGTGGGAGTAATCCAAATTCAGAGGAATGAAATAACTACATGGAATACATTCATTTTTGGACATGGGCATTAACGTACTATGTTTTAGCAGCATACATGAGATTTGGATTTTGAGCAGTGGTAGGAGGAACAGGTCTTATAACATTCTGTTTACTTGGTGTCTGGCAAAACCTTAAATTTCTACAGTATGATTGTCAATAGATGCATAACTCTTTAGGAAAGAAATCTGGCATCCTCACTCCACTGTAATATGATAAACGCTATCTTCTATGAAGTCAGTTTTCAATTAGGAAGTAGAGCAGGACTCTTTAGTTACCTTCAAGGAAAACAGGTAATCAATAACTAGAATTTAATGGACTAGGATCCAGCAAATTACAGTACTAATATACTCGGTAAAAGAAAGCTAAATGTGTGTGTGTGTGTGTGTGTCCCCCCAAAAAAAACCCAACCCAGAAGAGTCTTGAAACAAATAAAGTTTTGAAATATCAAATCTATTGTTGTAATTTATTTTTTGTAAAAAAAAAATTTAAAAAAAATCATAATAAACTAAGGAAATATTAACACAGATTTCTGCTTCCTGTAAAACACATGTTAAAATGGTCCATAGTACACAGCTACCTTTCTGATGCTTGAGTCTACACATTTCACTCCAGGGATGGATAACCTTAAATACCCTTTTCACATCTGGGGTCATGTCCTAGTAAAAGTTGTCTTATTCTTAGTCTTCAGCTGGGCTGGCATTTCTGACAGACGCGTAAACAGATGCAAGCATTGTTGCTAATGACAGGTGATTATAACTGGCATGGGTGCCAAGGTAATTAAACCATGTTTTGACAGGAACATTTGGTGATGTGGTATTTCAGCATCAGAAAAATTGTTACAACACATTTTCCCCTGCTAGGCTTTAGTCCTGAATATCATTTATTTTGATTCTTTGCCATAGTAGTCTGAGGTCTAGAATATTGCTCCTGTTGGAAATACAGAACAATTCAGTGGAGAGAAACGGGGCAGACTAGCTAGTTGAAAATAGTGGATTCAGCATACGAATAGAATTTCAGACTGCAAATGTAACATGTATTTTGAAGGGAGATTTTTAACATATAAGCACAGCATGAATCCAGTCTTTAGGGATAGGAAATGGGTAGTGTATTATCCTGCTTCATTGAAAAATAAATGTCAGATTTGTTGTTAGCTGCATTATTATGCTATTCCTTATCAAATATTACTTACTGTATATCATAACTCTTTTACTGCTGCATATCAATTTCTAAATCTGTTTGAAAACAAGTGTGGACTCGCAACCTGCAAAGTTAAAATACCACACATTTGAAAATTGCAAACTTGGAAGTAGTACCACAAAAACAACTCCTAAATACATAGCAATTTTATACATTTAATGTAGTGTGTTCTTAAAGCACTGTAGCATTAATTATATTAATTAAGATGATTTTTTACCATTTATACTCTTCTGCTGGGAGTAAATTATGCTACTGGAAAAAATATTTTCTTGGGTGCAGGTGTACAGATTCCAGTGGTTTTTAAAAGGCGCACTAACATGACACATTCCATATGTGAGCAAACCCTGGTTTAATAAAACTCCTTACATGAGTGTGCGGTAAACTGTAAAGGTCTGCTTGAAGAGCATGCTTATCTTTTAAGTGTTAGTAAAGCCCCAGGATGCAGAACCACTTTCCATACACTTCATGTTTCCTGAGCATTCCTCTAGTCTCTCACTATGGCTTTTAACCCCTTTAGTAGTATAATCATAGTCCTTAGGTAGTAGAAAAAATAGTATTAGTTAAGGAGTTTTGAATAATATGCTTTTAGGTAAGCCTGTGGTATCCCACTTAAGTTGACATAATATGATTGCATGGGCCTGAAAGTAAAAACTAGTCCAATTCTTGTCACTTACTGAGCTCAGGCTGCAAATGAGATGCTTGCTCTCTCTCTCTCTTTCTGGCAGGGACTGGACATTACAAAAATAGTACAAAAAGTTAATAGCATATGTAGATTAAAGATTTTCTCCTTTGTTTTGGTGCTCAGAAAAGCAATTAATGACTTTGTCCTTGGAATCTACTCATCATTTTAGTCTTAAGTTTTCATATTTGTATAGAATTTGAAGTATGGTATAATCATTTTTTTGATCAATGACTTTTAAAGCATTATTCAGATGTGTTGAAGGATACCTCATCCTGTGCTCTTTATTGGAGGAAATAAAATTTACTAGGTCTACCATGATCACAATAACATATTTAAAATCCCAGGTCTCCCAGGCTTTCAAGCAATGGAGTCCTCTGGTAAAAGTACTATTAAAAGAAATAATACTTCTATCATTATCAATGTTAACTGGACTGAGGCATGAGTGGGAAAAAGCATAGTCTAAGGAAGACTTGGCAAAATAAATCCCATTAAAACAAGCTGTTAGTGATGAAGCTGAGAAGTTCCTAACAAACTCTAGTGATACATCTGAGGAAAAACAGAATAGGGTATCTACTATAAATTATCCAGAGAAAAAGCTGAAAATTGGGAAGCTTAATTTCAGTGTTCTCAGAATCAGGGACTCTGAGCTAGGGGAAGTACTTCACATTTACCTCAGTTTAGAAATCTAATCTGCAAGCCTTTGCATTTAGAATAGAGTAAGAATATAACAAATGCAAGCAAATGCTTCTGGCTTCTTGTGTTGTACTTTATAGGTGGAGAAATAGTAGACAAAGGAAAAGTATTAGATTACTGTAGTTCACAAATGTATGAAAAAGACATGCCAGCACATCTTGCCAGAAATAAAATGAAGCTCCTACTTGGGCACGTTTTTAAGTATTTGTATGTATGTGTCTGTAATATGTATAAAACTTTTTTGTAATGATTTCAGTGATTTTCTACAAGTAGCCTTGGAGCTGCCAGTTTGTTTTATTTCTGATATTGCCTGCTAGTCCCCAAAGCAGATGAAGTATGGATTTTTTTTATCTCCTTTTTACTAGACTTTCATTATATTGTGATTACAGTCACAATGTCAGCACATAAAATGTTAAACATCACTGGTCTGAAAGAGGCTTCCATTGTCTTCTACCTCTGGTGCCGGGGGAATCTTTCTAGTCTTGCAGTGGTGGTTCTGTCAGTGTAATATGTCATGAAGCATTTCTCCGTAATGACAGACATTGAATATGAGTGACAGGAACTCTGACCGAATGGAATGGGTTCAATTACCAGAGATGTGGGGTTACCTGAGATAAAACCAAATGGTCCAATTGTGCTCAGTTTTGACCCCCTGGCTCCAAGTTACACAGCAGCAAAGACAAATGGCTGATTAACCACCCCCTAACCCTCCTTTTCTGAGATAAACTTGTTTGGATTTCCCTGTCTCAAAAAATCTAAGTGTGGCATGTTTCTTAAAGGAAATATGATAGGAAAACAATGGGTGCTGGTGCTAGTCATTTTCTTCTCTTACCAACACAAAGCAGAAAGCTGTCATTCTATCTTGGAATGTATCTAGGACATAGTGTCCAGAAATCAATACAAGATAAATGATTGCTCTCTTAACCTCACCTTTCTTCTGCTGCAGTGGTTACATTGCTGCTGTTCACCTGTAGCCAACCTGACGCCAGAGTAAATGAGAGATCCTGCCATCAAAAGTATCTTCTTTTTTTTTTCTTTTTTGTTGCTACTCAATATTGAGTGCAGTTTTACACTTGTTTCTAGTCCAGTGCCTACAGCTCCCGGATAGAGTTATAGCAAGCTGCCTAATTAAACTGTCGCTGTCTGCCCTCACTTGACTGCCTTTACAGAGTCATTTAACTAACAGACATTCCTGACTATTAAAGCTAGTAGCAGCGTGTCTCCAGTACTGGAGATAAAATGAATGAAATTTGTTAATCTGCACTGACACTTGATCCTAGATGTTAAACTAATGCTGTAGCACCTGAACTTTTTCTTTATTGTAATTACTTCTCATGTTATTATTTCATACAATAAATTGGAGAAAATTGCAACAGGTATTAAATTCTTCAAGTTGATTTATGGATGCTGGATGAATACAGCATTTATCTTGTGCATTCTTCAAAAACACATTTCGGTGTATGCTCAGAGCTGTGGAGTCAAGGATTTTGCTAACTGAATACTTGAGTAGGATGATGTATTTCCTTCATCTAAAAGGAATGCCATTTTTAAGTCTGTACCCTGCTAGTAATAAAGATAAATTTTGCCTTTGTAGTTGTATCCAGTGCTGATTTAAACAAATATTTTGAATGCAAATTTAATACATGTTTAAATAGCACATCAAAAGAATTACATGCTCTTGATGGTAAAATTTAAAATAGGGTTGGAATTACACAATGGAATTTAGTTCTGTTTGAAGGAACAAACATTAAAAATGACTTGCAGTTTATTTTCCACCTCCTTTTTTTGTTCTTTGTTTTGTGATTCATAGATTCATAGAGTTTAAGGCCAGAAGGGACAATTAGATCATCTGGTCTGACCCCCTGTATATCACAAGTCATTAAATTTCACCAGTTACCTCTGTATTGAGCTCAGTAATTTGTGTTTAAGCACATCTTCTGCAAGCATATTTAGGCTTGATTTGAAGACCTCAAGAGATAAAGAATCTACTATTTTCCATGGTAATTTGTTTCAATAGTTAATTACCTTCACTGTTAAAAAAAAATGTACCTCATTTCCAATTTGAATTTGTCTGGCTTCAGCTTTCAGCCATTGTTTCTTGTTATGCTAGATTAAAGAACCTTTTAGTAACCAGTATTCCCTCCCCGCATCATGGAGGTACTTACACACTATAATAAAGTCATTTTTCAGTCTTTGAAACAGATCGAGCTCTTTAAGTCTTTTACTGCAAAGCATTTTCTCTAGTCTTTTGTGACTCTTCTTCACTTTCTCTACTTTTTCAATATCCTTTTAAACACAAGAAATGTATGCAGTTTTATTCAAGAAGTTAAATCACTTTTTTTACTCCATTTTTTATAAGTCCATGGATTATTGTGTTTTCTGCCTTGGACTCTGATTGGGAGCTCACATATGGAGTTACTTGTCCACTGTAACTGGTATTCCCTTCTCTGAGCCATGGCTTTCCCAGGATACAATCCGCCATACTGTAGGTCTGGCCTATTTTCCTGTTTCGTATAATGATAACTTTGTATTTAGTTATACTAAGACACACTGACCTTGGCTTATCAGCAGGGATCCTGGTTTTCTGTGATTAAAAAATCACAAATTCTCTGATAAAAAATGGCAAATTCTGTCATAAGAATCTCAAAATCCATGGTTAAAATTAAATGCCTCCCACAGTTCCCTCCCCCCATATCCCTGGTGGTGTCCCTCAGTGTCTCCCCCCCCAAAAAAAACCCTCTAGCCCTGCTTGTGCCCATTGCCCCCCACTCACAGCCTCTGCCCCCCAGCCCTCCTGGAGGGGGATCCCAGCTGCCAGGGCTATGGGGCCAGGGACCCAGGTCCACAACCAACTGCCCCTAGTGGAAGGCAGTGGCTGCTGCAGCAGAAGCGTGAGCTGACTCCCCCCTGCTGCTGCCTTCTGCAGGCTCAGGTGGGGCCAGTTCCCAGTGACAGCGTGCACTCCTGGGGGGGAGGGGGGACCCCCAGATCTGGGTGGGGGGTGGGGGCAGGATGGATATGCAGTGCTGCCATGCACGCAGAGGAGCACAGCATTTGTGACCCAGGGTTTGCAGCTGGCCGGGCACTCCAGCTGAGAGGGGGTTTGCAGCCTGCCTGCTCTCAGCCAGAGTGCTCGGCCAGCTGCAAGCCCTTGCTGCTCCCGGCCAGCTGCAAACCCCTCCTCCTGGCCTGTCTATTTGGCTGGGGAGTGCCCAAGCTGGCTGGGGGCTGAGGGAGCAAGACGGTTTGCAACCAGCCAGAAGCAGCGGTGGTTTCAAGCCAGCCGAGCGCTCCGGCAAGGAGCGGGGAGGCTACAACCCCACTCCCAGCCAGAGTGCCTGGCTGGCTACAAACCTCCCTTCTCCCTCAGCCCCTAGCCAGCTTCCTCCCCCCCAGCCCTGCCCCACAACCACCAAGCCCCACTTACCTCTAGCAAGAAGAATGAGCCTGAAGCAGCCTCTGGTAAGTGCGAGTGTCAGGCCCTGCCCTTCTCCCTGTCCCATCTCCTCCAGGGATGGTTGAAGGTTTCCCTGCCTTTTTTGCAAAGAGCTCTTGTAGGCTGGAACTCAGCCAGCCTGCAGCTCAGCCAGCCTGCAGAGCTCTTTGCACAAGGGGGAAATCTATGGGTTTCTCTTCTAAAATGAGAAATATGTGATTTTCTCTGTTTTTCCGTGGGAAACAGAAAACCAGGATCCCTGCTTATCAACCAATCCTGATCAGTCTGCGTGATCAGGTTGTCCGCCACAGTTACTCGCCATTCCTCCAATCTTTGTATTGTCTACAGATTTTATTCAGTCACTTTATATTTACTGCCAGACAATTGGTGGAAGTATTTACCATATTTAGTTGAATATAAGATGACCTCCCAATAATTAGATTCTATATATGATCTGTCATATATAGATCATTTTCCAGATACAGAATCTAATTATTTGAGGTTTACCTTGAATCTGTCCCCCTCCCACTGCAAGAGCAGGGAAAATAAATCTGAAGCTTAGGCAGCCTCTGTCCCTCAGCCTTACTCAAACTTCTTCCCCCTGCACCCTTTCCCAGCCTTTACTGTCGTACCTTACTCTCTCTGAGCACATGGACTTGAGGGGAAAATTTGAAAACACAGATCTTGAAATAAGTATGGCTGTAGTAGTTTCATATAGACAAATTACTATGGGAACCTATAGACTTAGTCCTTTCATAATTGATGCATGTTTACCCTTTTTTGGAACTGTTGCAAATTTTAGCACAGCTTCTTCATAAACACACTTTTAAGCAGCACTTTTGTACCTACCTATATATTGTACAATTTTTTTTTAATTTTATGTCTCAGGCTGAATTAGCTAAATCAGTTACAAATTCCATTGACAGAGCATAACTCAGTCATCCAAATCTGTGTGGCTGTTGACTACCACCAGCAAGTATCTTCTATGCCATCCCAAGGTATCTGTGGAGGAAGACTGCAAGTATCCTCCATCCCAGACTCTTTAGCCTGGGGCTTCTGATGGAGTTTCGATGCCCCTGCGTCTTGCTTGCCTTTAGCCCAAAGGCCAAAGGAGCAAGCTAAGGGATGAGATCTTTCTTTATTTATTTATTTATTTATTTATTTATTAGTCAATTGCCTGTCAAGAATGATGGGGGGGAGGCAGAGTGCCACCACCATCTCCCAGGAGTGTGGGGGGGAAGATAGCTCCTTCATCCCTTCTGCCAGCACCCCTCACCACTGCTGCCTCTACCTCCGCTGGCCTCACCCACCCACCAGCCGTGCTCCTTGAAGGTGGTGGAGCATCAGTGGCCTCTCCCCCTGCTCTGTCCCTGCCATCATACTGGTACTCTGCCATCTCCAAGAAGCAGGGACGGGGGGAGGGGAGGGCAAGGCCAGTGGCACTGACCTCACCCCCCCCCAGCTCCATCCCCACTGTCATGGCAGAGCTCTGCACTCTGGCTGGTTGTTTTACTAACCCTGAGGTTTTCAACCTTTTTTAACAAATGTACCCCTTCTGCCTCAAAGTTTCAGCTCATGTACCCCTTTATATTTTTTTCTTGGTTTTAAGGGGTGGAGGGGGGCAGATTGAGGCCCCCATGGTGAGGAAGGGAGTGGGGCTGGAGCAGGGGCAGGCACAGGCACTGTACAGCTGGGGCAGAGTGAGGGATGGACCCGCAAAAGCAGTTCATCCAGGAAGTGAAATGAAAGAGGGCAATTCCCACCATTACGCATACCCTGGTGTAAATCTGAGGGGCATGCGCCCCCACCCCCTGGATCTGTGCATGAGGTGGAGGCAGCTGCTGCTGCAGGCTAGACTCTACACCCCACTACCCTAAGAGCTGCGCATCACCATGTGCCTGCTGTGGCTTGGTGGGCAGGGGACAGACACACACACATACAGATACAGACACATGCGCACACAAATGCAGATAGACATATGGAGATGCACACACACACACGCACATGCATACACACACACACCCAGTAGGTAAGTGTATGTGGGTAGAAGGGCAGGGGATGAGGGTGTCCAGCTCAAGATTGGGGGAGGAGGGGGAGTGTGTCTCTCTGTCCACTCCCAGGAGCAGGACTTGGGGGGGTGAGGGCAGCAATGCCCTTCTGTGGGCCACACACGCTGCCCAGCCAGACAGACAGGGGGTTCAGGGCTTGCACGCAGCAGCTGCCACCGCCCCTTATCACCGCTACAGCTCCCCGTGCAGCTTTTCCCCAGCTGGTTGCACGTGCAGCTCTGCAGGCTGTTGACAGGCAGTGCATGAGATGTGAGGTGTGTCAGCAGCCCACAGAGCTGCACGTGCAACTGGCCTCAGGAAAGCAGCCTGTGGCACAGCAGCAGTGGTGCAGGGTGGTGACTACCACATGTGAGGGCCACCCCCCCACATTTGTCCGGCTGGACCGTGTGTGTGCAGCCCGCAGAGGGGCACCGTTGCTCTCATTCCCCAACCCTGCTCCTGGGAGCAGACACAGAGAGCAAACTGAGTTCAGGGAGGTGCCATGGTGTGGTGCGTGGGGCCAGCAGCACCCAACGGCACCCCTTCCCCTCCCCCAAGTAAGAAGCAAAGTATGGGAAGGTGCTGGGGGAGAGGATGCCGCCACCTCCACTTCCACTGTGCACCAGGTGTGCTCCATCCCTGCCCACCCACACCTACCCGCTACATCCTTTCTAAGTACTTCTGGGGGTACACGTACCTCCGTTTGGCAACCCCTGCACTAACCAATCAGAGTGCTCCAAGAGCGTTATGGACAGACAGACACACCGACCAAATTCTTTATTATATAAGAATGGCAAAAACATTTATTTTTTTTATTTATTTATTTATTTCTAATAACCTGTCAGATGACCACTGAGGTTGATTTGACAGACCAAAACACACTTTGACAGTTAAACTATTACAAAGTTCATACCGTGTATCTGCACACCTGCATACCCATGCACTCACCACCATTCCAGTGCTTTCACTTGTCATCGTATTTGTCATCACTGTCCTTACCATTGTCCCTCTTGTTCTCTTTGGAGGGCATGAGATCTATCCATGATATTAGTCCAAAGCTAAAAGGCTCATGATTGACTAGGTATTCTTGTCACATAGCCTGGGATCCTCACAAAATGCATCTGCAGATAAGGTGTAGGGCAACCTGGTCTGGCTCTGCCTCATGGAGGGTGGGGCTGCACTAATCATATGCAACAGGCTGACAGAGGGATTCTGGGTGAACTGTTTGAGGCCCCTTTTGGTGGTGTTTGCCAGGCATTTAAGACTGGTGAAGAAACAAGAATAATTGGAAATGGGAAAGAAAAACACAGTGTAAGTGAAGAGGAAGTCAAAATGTATTCAGTATAGTAGATCACGATGACTTGAAAAAGAGTTGGTGCTGAAGGGCACTGAGCACAATGGGCACTACCATATGTTTTCTTCAGATGGCTTTCACTGTCTTATCCTTGTGGTAGGTATCTCAACCTTTTGGCTAAGATCAAGCATTTTTGGCACAACGGGTAGGGTATCAGGGCTGGTTTTGGCCGGCCTGGTATTGCCATACCTGCAGGCCCAGTGGCAGTTCCCTCAACTGTCTGTTTTTTAAGGGCCACACACCTTCTCCCCCGCAAAAAAGAAAAGGTTTCCTTTAGGATGTTTGCCAGCTGTACTGTGGTATTTATAATCATGCTCAGTGTTGGCTGCATTTAATCAGATTAATAGTTGGTTTCCATTACTGAGCACATGCTGCTTTTGGCAGCAGTTTAATGATAGACAATCTATTTAATGAGATTTCCATGTGTGCAAAGATAAAATGAGGAGCTCTTTTCCCCCCGTGCTGATTGGGTGAAAAAACTTTGTCTTCTATTGGAGTAAATATGGTAATAATGTCAGATGTTATCCCATTCCCTGCAGAATCCTGTTAAAAATAATCCCATTCAGTCATGATTCCCTTTTGATGACTACTGATTACTGTAAGGCTAGGGACAGACATTTAAAAAGCCTGAGCCTGAATTGATTCAATCTTTGTAGGTTAGGCTAATCTAGCTAGGCTGAACTCATTTGCAATCATACAGACATTCCCTCTGGACTGAAGAAATACAGGCACATGCCTGCAGAGGCTTAGGCTAGAAGCTGGGAGTTGCCAGAGCAGCCCTCCCTTCCCTTCTACAGTACCAAGCTGAGGGAGGGTGTGGCCAGGCTCCAGCAGGATGCTCTGATTAGAGAGGCATTCCTCCCCCCTTCACTGCTCCTGACGAGCAGGAAGTTGATATAACAGCATTTAGCACCCCGTCAAGAAAACAAAAGCCTGTCTCATTAATTCAAACTCTTAAACACCTTTTTCAAAGGAAGGAATGGAGGGAAATTGCCAGCTACCTGTTGATTAGCTCCAAAAAGGCTTAACCAGACAGTATTCTTATCACTTAAACTGGTTTATTTGTAATGTCCATCCCTAGCCCAAGACATTAGCCAGTTTTAACCAGCCTAATGTGTTCACGTCTCTTCTTTGAAATCAAAAGCCTTCTCTAGAAATGTTAAATGCTCATAGTTCCCAAGTTACTATACTTAAGGAGTATAGCCTGTACTTCCTCTGGTACCATAGCAAAACCTGAAGCTGTAAAGGGGTTTCTAATCCAGCAGGGATAGGTTGAAATGTTATTGTGATACTCAATGATAATATCCTGCTGGTGGTTACTGGGAAAAAGTAAGCCATTCCATGCTAATGGAAATCAGTCTTGGGAAACCTTTCAACTTTTTAAATACAGGTAGAATTGGAGAATGTCTTAGCCTCTCCTTTTTGTTGCATTAAGCAATGAGGATGCAATTATCCATTGTATCAGCTTGCTGCTGTTGAACCTGTACTCCAGAATAACACCAAGAATGTAACTTCTTTGGGCAAGAAACAATTTTGTATAGTAAGAATATTGCTAATACCCTTACAACATTTAGAAATGTTCTTATTAAGAGGCTTCCAGCACATATTGAATAAAATAAATAATGAGATCAAATGTGTTTTTAGCCGAACAATTTACCATTACCATTATCCTGTCTTTTTTGTGTGGCTGGTGGTACATTGGTATCCAGTTGTAAACTAAAACAAGCTTTCTTGTGTTAGAAACCTATTTAACTTTCTCTGATTGCTATTCTTAATATAGTCAGTCTTCCTTCACACTTCTTCAATTCTTTTTGTGTTAGGTCTTTTGAACACACATCTGCTGAAACTGAATTGCTGTAATTTGCAATCAAATAGCACAAAAATGCTATTTTTCCATGAAAACACTTCAACTGACATGGTCTTTATGCAGTTTCCTTTGGAAATACACTTAGATTTATTTTTCTAGAATTCTTTCTCCTTCTTTGGCAGCCCTTCACAGTCAGAGATGATTGTCTTCCACAGTTGTCTTATCTGTGGGTCTGAAGATTGCTGATGAGGCCAATCCAGAGTCTACAGGTTCTGTTTCAACTTAGGCACATGTAGCTCTACAAGGATAGGTGGCTCTGAATTTTTGATTCAGTCCGTGACACACTGTTTTTGCCAATCCCATTTCCTGTTGTCATTGTAAAGTTTCAAAGTACTGAGATCCTTGCAGCAGGCTATTTCTCCATTTGGGTCAGTCTTGGGTGATGGTCTCCCATTACATGATGTGAATGTTGCATCTTTTTCAAGTCGGCCTTAAGGATGTCCTTGAAACACTTTCTGTGCCTTCCTCTTGAGTGTACACTTTGGGAGAATAAAACTTGCTTCAGGAGTCTGGAGTTGGATATCCAGATGATGTGGCCAGCCCAGTGAAGTTGATATCAGATGATCACCACCTCAATACTCCTGGTGTTTGCTTGTGAGAGGATGCTAATGTCCATGTGTCTATCATCTTACTGGATTTGAAGGCTCTTTCGCAGGTAACATTGATGGTACTTCTCCAGCAACTTGAGGTGTCTCCTGTATGTTGCTTGCATCTCACCTCCATACAATAAAATAGGGATTGCATCTTGTCCTGGGAAGCAGGGTAACACAGGAAACTCACCTACAGCCTTGAGCAACACACAGGGGAAACAACAAGAGGAACCCGAGCAGCTCGTGAGCCGCCTCTTTGTAGAGCTGCAGGCCAGCCAGTGACATCAGCACCTGACACCAGCCGGCGAAGCTAAAAATGGCAGCAGCCACGGCAGACGGGGTGGATGTCCTGAGAGTGGAGCGGATGCAGGGATCGCAGCAGGGGCAAGCCCCAGAATGACCCACAACCCCGGGGAAGCAAGCCAGGTTGCAGCTGGCACTGCCAGAGGAGCAAGCCCGACGGCAGCAGCCATCGCCAGAGGAGCAAGCCCGACGGCAGCAGCCATCGTCGGAGAAACACGCCAGCCTGCAGCAGGCACCGCTGGAGAAACAAGCTGGGCCGCAGCAGCCACCGCTGGAAGAGCGAGTCGGGCAGCAGCATACACCACAGGAGGAGCAAGCTGGGCAGCTACTGACATTCTAGGGAAGGCAAGTGGTGAAGACGCAGCCACTACTGGAGGAGCCAGATGCGAGGAAGGTCCAGGAGGGAACTGGTGAGCCAGAACCAGGGTGGTTGAAGGGACGGAGGCCTCGACACCGATGCTCCAAGCCCAAGTTTGAATGGTGGGCCGGTAGGACGGAGGACGGCGCATCGGGAGGTGAGCACTAGTGACGAACTGGGCGAAGGGGCCATGCGCAGGACCGGGTCATGGACAAGGTCCAGGAGACCCAGCAGGTATAGCTTAACCCGTAGCAAAGTTGGGAGATTCATGGGGTGTGCGGGATGAGTATTGGGTAAGCTGGGGAGAGGGCACTCGGGTGCAGGGTAAGGAAGCCCAGGGTAGTTCCCTGAAAGAGGTGTTTCAGGGGTTGGGCATGTAAGTTGAAGCCAAGCTGGTGCGCGACCCCCATCCCATCTACGTGAGGGTGCACATGATAGGAGAGCATAATCCGTTGGAGGAACGCAACGAAAGGACCCATCGAGGTGGCGTGAGTGCAGGGGTGGTGGAGCCCTATGAACCCGCCAGGTCGGACCCGGGCAATGAGGACCCCAACAGCCAACCCCGCCTATTGCAGAACATCAAGACGTGGCAAGCGAGTGTGGGACTGGCGACACGGGAGGAAAGACCAACCTCACAGATACTGAGGGTCCGAACGAGACATCAGATAAGAAGAGAGACCCGAAACACCATCTAGAGGCCAAGGAAAGCCCGGCGGTGACACATCTGTTTGGTAAACCATGAGTTTGGTTTTGGATCTGATGTCATAAACTTTGAACACCTGTTTCCTCAGGTGTGCGAAGGCTGCACTTACACTTTTGAGACAATGTTGTATTTCTCTGTTGATGTTAGTCTTCTGTGAGAGATGGCTTATGAGGTATGAGAAATACTCAACATTCTCCAGAGTTGCACCATGAATATGAATTACTGGAGCTAGGGAATGCTCATTAAGTGTGTCCCGGGAACAGCGAGAGGAGAGACTGGGAAGCCCTGCCTGTGAGGCTCAGCGTGGTAAAAAACATGAAAATAAAGAAGGAAACATAAAATGACCACTTACCTACAGGAGGAGCGACACTGGAGGAATGAGGAGAAGAGCCCGCGCAGTTTACAAGCCACGCCTTTGTACAACTAAAGCCAGCGGGTGACATCACAGGAACACACCAGCCAGCAGAGATAAGAGCAGCCGCTGGCAGAAAGGTGGGGAGAGTGAGTGAGGAGGTGGAGGCTCTCCGCACTGGCAATGGATGGAGCCAACATGATCAGGGATTGTCTGGACGGCTGGTGGCAGCAGAGGCTACAAAGATTTCTCTCACCTGAGGTGCCAAGATCAAGCCCCAAAAGGGGAGGAGCGTCTGGGGTGACTCATCCCTAATACCACTGGAGAAGCACGACGGTGGATTCGCCGAATGACGGCCTCTCCCTACAGTGACCCAGAGGGAAAGGCTCAAGTCAACACCAAAGGAACAGGAGTTTCCTCGCCCAGTTGCTCCCAGGTACCAGATCAAGGAGCTGGGTTGGGGGCAGAAAGGGAAGGGTGACCCCAAGGGACCAGCGTCGAAGGAGGGCTGGGAGAGCCAGTCAGCAGGATGCTGAACTGGAAGGCCCTTTTCGGGTTTTTTCTTTTTCTTCTTTTCATTTTATTTTCCTTACCCCTGCCTGACAGGGGCACCCCCATCAGCTCCAGGAATAGAGCCGACCGGCTCAAGGGGGTTTCAGGCCGAGGACCTGAGTGGACCAACCATCATTCCATAAGGAGCATGGGGGATACAGTCTAAGGCACAAAGAAACAACGATATCATAGAGCACTTACGAGGAACATCCACGCTGGAGGGGTGGCCATTTCAAGACCAGGCGTCCTGCCAGAGGCTGGTGTAAAGTTGGGGTGTAGGGGAGGGTGGAGCCCCATGAACCTCCAGCTAGTGAAGTGGTCGCTCCTGAGAGGTCCTTTGAAGCTACCCCTCTCCACTGGTGTAACATTCAAAGTCATGGCAAGTGAGTTTGAGGGAGGCCAGAGGAACAACCAAAGCCCATTTCGGGGATCCATGAAACCATATTCCCTACAGTTTGGCCAAGGCGGCACGTGAGCAGGCGTTAGAAGCCAGGCAGGCACAAAGAGCTTGTTGATACAAGACCTTAATCTTCTAAGTGTTAAGTGGCAGTCACATTTTCTTGTATGCCTCAGTATGCATCAACAATTGTCTGAAAAGTCTTTTCCCGAGTGAGCACACATTACATCGTCAGCATACTGGGGTTCCGTGACTGAAGCTGGGGTGGTCTTGGTTTTGGCTCGGAGTTGGCTGAGATTAAACACCTCCCTATTCATTTGGTAGTTTAGCTTCACTTCAACTGGAAGCTTCTTGGTGGTCAGATGTAGCATCACAGAAAGGAATATCAGGAAGCGTTTCAGAGTGATGACACAGCCTTGCTTAACTCCATCTTAACCTCAAAGATAAATGCATTGCTGAGTACCATTGTTTGCATACCATCATGGAACAGGCAAAGAATGGTGACAAATTTTGGTGGGCATCTGTATTTCAGCAGGATCCTCCATCATGCTTCTCAGTGGATAGTCAAAGGCTTCTGTGAGGTCAGAGGAGGTCAGGTAGAGAGGCTTAGGTTGTTCCTGGCATCTCTCCTGCAGCCAGCAAGCAGTGAAGATCATGTCAGTTGTGCTTCTTGAAGATTGTCGCAGTCATAGCATCCCTGAGATCATCTGGGATTTCCACACCATTCCAAATTCTTAAAATGAGGGCATGGAGCTCTGATGTGATTTCCTGTCCCCTCTACTTGAAGATTTCAGTATGGATTCCATCAGCTCTGTATGTCTTGTCAGTCTTCATCTGCCTGGTGGCTTTCCTCACCTCATCGAGGGTTGGAGGGATGCTGAGATTCTCTGACTGAGTGTTGCCGGATGGAGGTAAGAACACCCTTATCAACAACAAAGTCTTGACTGAGAAGGTCTTCAAACTGCTCCTTCCAACAGATATTGATGGCTCCCTTTTCTTTGATCAGGTCTCCTCCATTCTTAGGTCTCAAGGGGGGTTGGTCAAAGAGATTTATTTTTCTAGTATTGCTTTTCTGTTTGAAATATAGCATCCTTACTATAAACAAAACATTGGCTATAGTATTTTTTAAAAACATTAGCACCAAAACAGTTGAACCTGAAATAACCTTTAAAGGAAAAATTGCAAGAAAAGTGTTTTCAATGTGAGACTTTTACATATGACATTTGGAAAAGTAAACTGTCAGTTACTAGTAAAAGTATTTAAGTAGGTAGAATTTCAAAATACTTTGTTGCTTGAGTTAGTCCTTATTCTTATTTTCAGTAAAAGGGACTGAATGGAAGGCAGGAGCTCAGCTGCTTTATGTGTACAGAGTTGGAAGGAATATAAACACCGGCTTTTTTCCAATTTCACTTAGTAAGTGAATTTCACTATTACAAGAAGCAAAGATGACACGTATCAAAAAGAGGGCATTGCCTATATCACACAGCAAGGACTATGCAGTGTCCTTTCTCTTCAATCAGAAAGAACTTTGGTGTTCAGTACTGCCAAGTTCTGATCACACAAATAATCTTTATTCACATCACTAATTTTAGGGTGTACTGCATGTGTAGGGTCTGGTCTACACAGAATGTAGCTGCATTGATGAGGGGCAGGATTATATACAGGCAACCCCCGCTTAGCACTCTTAATTGGTTCCTGAAAAAACGAGCATTAAGTGAAACGAGGACTAAGCGAAACCAAAAGTATCTGATGACCCAAAATGGCGACCGCAGGCATTATAGCGAAACTCAAGCGCTGAATAAAATCAGGTATCAATTTAAAATGAGCGTTATAGCAAAATAGCGCTAAGCGAAACAGCATTAAGCGGGGGTTGCTTCTATGTACAAGACTAAGAAGTTATACTGATTTAACTATGTTGGTGTATGATTAAAGTGTTGTAATGCCCCTACTGTGGCTATGGATATACCAATCTGAAGGTGTTTGTACTGAGATCACACATTTTCCTATATGGGAAAAAGTACAGTAATATGAAGCACATTTGTAAAAATGTGTCCACACTGTGAGTGCTGTATTAGTTTAAATACATCATTATACTTAAAGCAGTACACCTTTCTAGTGTAGATGAGGCCTGGTGGCTTGCAGAAGTTCATCTTCTCATCAGAACCCCTGGCTCTTTTCTGCCTTATGTACTCAACTTTTTGAATAGGTAAATAAGATTCAGCCAGGTCTCTACTGAGGGTGCCACATTTGATGCCCAGCCGAGGAGGACACATATCCTTGCCAAGTCAACAAGAAACAATATATTGCCAAAATCCACGGGAGGAGAGTTTTTTGCCTGAGAATTGGTTCCAACAATAATGCTTAAGAAGCAAATTCAAAATTCACTTTGTATATTTGCTTCATACAGTTATCTATCTGCATCCAAGAAACCATGAATTGTAGGTTATTCTCGGAGTGCAAGAAACGAAGGTACCTTCATTTTAATACCTTTCTGAGTTGTGTTCATGTGAAAATACTTTAACAACTTACTTCATAGTCATCTTTGAGGTTCTAGTAGGCATTGTAGGCACCCAACCCCTGCACTCAGGAGGGTGTTAGTTCATCTCACTGTAGCTATGACCAAGGGTAGGCACCTACAGCAGCAGATCCGATAAATGATAGCACTCAAATACCACTATTTTTATATATAGTCCCTATTGTCATTGCGTACATGCCAGGCACGTGAATAATACATACGCATATTGGCATTTCTGCCTCTTTCTTTTTGGCCTGCTAAAAGCAATTGTTTGATTAGGGCATGGGAATAATTTAATGAAGAATACATTAAATTAGTAACTATTTTTTTTTGGTTGCATATTAGTTACCATATTATGGGAATCATTAGGTCTGGAAACCTGTAAATAAGCACTAGTTAATGCGATTCCTTACATGAATAGTTCTGAAGGATTGTTGCACATTTACATATGGCAGCTTCTCTACAGTGGAAGAATTACCAGCCCTTCTTTTGACGGTTCTGCAGTTCTTACAAAATTTGTTGATTGAATGTAATCACCAGTAACATCAGTATTCTAAATTGGTGATAATCTTTGCATCACTTTTAATAGAAGTGATATTTCATTTAGGAATTCTAAAAAAAAATCCTACTGCATTAGTTATTGTCCTCCATATTGCTTCTACAAATATGGCTCTAACAGGTCAAACATAATTTATTGTATATTTTAAACATATTAATATAGATAAGTATCTTCATCAATTAGAGAAGAGAAGCAAAGGCTCTCTTTTACTGAGACTTTGATCTTACTACACATACATAAAATGTAACTTTTATGCTATTGTTTCCCAGAAAATACCTGTTTTGATATTAGCTTCCTTTTAAAAAATTTCTATTTTGTTTTATTTTACATCTATAGCTGTTGTATCTCGTGGATGTGCAAATAATTCTCTTACAAGCCAGCCAGGAAAACATATGATACCATTTGCGATTGCAGAATGCAGCATGCTGTTCTTCTGTAATTATAATGGCCTGAGCAGTGTGGGGTTGGTTAGCCTTCCTTAACAATCATTAATCTATTGAGTCTTAGTTACAGTGGCCCATCTTGGAGAACAGCAGTCCTTGGCGTGAGGCACCTTGGGCTGTGAGTTCATTGTGAGCAAGGAATAGCCTTGTTTGTTACATTCTGTTGCTCACTGGTCCCTAAGGAGTCTGGGAAAATATTTTTTTTTTATCTTCTTGATTGCTGCTTGCCCTCTCCCTCACTCTCCTTCTTGTCCCTTTATTTCTCCTTGTTGCAAAAGTTTCTTTCTGTGTGACTGGGAGTCTGTTTAGCAGACCATATTGCAAGTGAAGGTGTATCGTTTGTTGCCTGATTTTGGCAATGCTGGGCAGTCAGCTGGGATGTAATTAAGACTCTGAGAACAGGCTGTCTTCTCCACAGGAAGGGCATGTTAGATGTTGCTGGGATTTGGGGCTGTCAGTTTGGCCAAGGCTGGAGACTGAGAGCTGGGGACAGTGATCTTTCCTTTCATTTATAATCCCTTTATGTACAGTGTATGCACTTGGCAAAGTTTACATATAACCTAGTGGCTGGAGCTTACAAGCCAATGCGGCTAAATTAGCATATGTTACATGTATATTTTAGTAATATTTTAAAGCAAGTGCAAATTTCCAAAGTGAATTATGCATGTATGACAGAAATAGGGTTGTGTTGCACTGGGTGTCAAATCCCACAACTTTTTGTCAAGACCATGGATTTTACATTAAAAAGGCAGAGAGACTAAACGAAGTAAAACAGTTTTAATTTTTAACAGTTTGGTCCAGCCCAAGGAGCTACACTCTGACAGTTATAACTGACATTTGAATAATTGGATTAATTTAGAGAGGGGCATATCCTGTATTGACAGTTGTGCTTGTTCCATATATTTTTTTTATTTGGAAATAGAGTCGAGTGGATTAATTATTTAAAATGCATTTCATGCGATACAAAATACTGCTGTTTTGAAACCTTAAACTGGATTGAAGGAGGAAAAAACCTGCTTACAATGTTTCATTTTCTATATTATGAAACTTAAGAAAGCATTATAAACCATTCTGTTCCATCTTCTACATTAATGCAATATACAGAAAGCACACAGAAAGTTTCAGTTGTGGCCTAAAGCTCCAGTCTCAGAAATGAACAAGGTTCTATCAATCAGATTTCGATCTTCATTACGTAAGTGTAAATGCAGAGTAATAACACTGACTAACTATAGCTTTACTCCAGATAAATGCTGGTGCATCTGTTATCAGCAGCTTTTCTTAAATCAGTATCAAATCCATCAGATTCAGATAACATTTCCAGTTTGGTTCTATATAAAAAAAAGAATAAAACAAAAGCTGGGTATAAACTTTAAAAAAATTAAACCCTTGTGTAGGTAATTCTGTTAATGAAGTTTTAAAAGTTGAGGCACAAGGATCAGAAGGGTTATTGTCATGGAGAGTCTAGCATACTGGTTTGCCCATGGCTTTACATTGTTTGGCTTAGTGGGACATTCATTGCTTTTAACACTAAAGGAAAAATGTGTTGATTCGCTGCTTATGATATTAACAGATATTATCAACCAGTTAAACAATATGAAACATACACATGGAGTTTTGCAATGCATACATGTATGAATGAAGAGAAGAGAAGTCTCTTGGAAAGGTTATGACTTCTACTTGAGCTATGGTTGTATTGCAATAATTATATCTTTACAAGCTAAGCATATCAAGCAAGCTATGTCCTTATCATACTATAGTGCCTGTCATGTTGTACTTAAACACAGCACCATCAGAAATGGTGTTGTGCATAGAAAGAAAATCAGTCTTAAATGATTCATGCAAAGTGCATGACAGGGCAACATAGTTTTTAAACTAATTCTGTACATCTTAGGCCTGAAGAACTTCTAAACATTCCTGAAATGCTTTTTATCACTTGCTTTGCAAACAGGGCATTCAGGCTTTCTTGTATCCAGACTAGCAGTCCTTTGGGAATACTCAAAGCCTTTTAAAATTATGTTTTGTTTTGAGAGGGGTTTTTTTCTGGGGCAGTGCAAGTAAGTCCCAGGAGTGAAGTTGCCATCTGTCCTTTATATTAAAAGAATCTTCTATATTATATACCTGATGTTCTTGTCCCAGAGATAAATGTTGTTAATTAGAGGATAGCATTTGTCCTTTATCTGGAATGAAGATTCTTTCCAGTCTTATGAATAGTTTCTAAGTTCTCAGAATATCCTTAAATATTTCCTAGGCTAAACTCAATTTCTTACACATGCAAAGGCTTTGGAAAATTAAGGAATGATTTACCAACGTAGAGAGTCGTATGTAAGTGTCCAAATCTGGTTTTAGTCATAGATGGTAGTAGGAGAAAGGGTAGTTTTTAGTTAGGTTTTGATGTACAATGTCTAACTTACATGAGCTGATTCCAAACTGCCTGAGTCCTGACTGTAAATTTAAATCCTTTGTAACACATTGAGTATTCCTACCCTCACTTTTCTAACAGCGTTCCTCAATATGCCCACTTGTTCTCAATCAGTGTTTCTCCTTTTCACCCTGACAGTATCTCATTAGTGTTCATACTAGTGTATGACACTCCCTCCATTTAGTGGACATCATAATCTATGCTCATTTAAGTGATTACAATTGGAACACAAACTGTGCATAACAATGAATTATGGTACTGTCCTTTCTCATGTGTACTCAGTAGTTTCAGTAAAATACTGAAATTGAGGACCTTTCAATCATTAAGAATAGCATTAAGAAGATGAGGGAATGTTTGATGCATGTTCTACTGGTACATTTGGTTCACATCCCTCTTCCTCTTTACATTTAGTAGTTCAGCCATCTCTAACTGTTTGATATTTTACTTCAAGATGTTCATTTTTATGTCATACCCTTTCTTTTGAGTGACTATTTGTGCAGACATTATGTATGCTTAGTGTTTGGTAAGTGCCTAGCAAATTTTGGTTTCTGTCAAACATTTTGATCATATTAACAGTGATTCTTTTCATGTAGTGTTAGATGTCTGTCATCTCTAGACGTCATCCTCTTTTTTTCCATAATCTGTGTAGCATGAAAACAAAATATAGAACATAAACATAGAGTGTATTCATGTGCCCTGAAGGAAAAATAATATATGTGCCCAGTTTGAGCCAGATTCTGATGTTGGTAATACCAGGGTAAATTCCAAGGAACTCCACAGATGTCTGATCTGTTTTGAGATCATAATCTGACCAGAATGGTATCAGATGTGGAATCTTAATTCTGGTATGTAGTGTGCTGGCAGCAGTTTTTTGAATATCATGGTTTGGGCCTGTGTAAAAGGTTATACAGCATTCTCTTTTAATACTATATTTACTTGAATGAAAGATAAGGGTTTTTTTCTCCATTCAGCATGGGAGCTGGGGGAGCCCTTGTCTTGAATTTGACTATGTGGTGGGGATACAGGTAATTGCTACTGCTTCCACACTATGCTTCATGCCTAGGAGAGAATGGAGCCAGAGCCCCACCTGACAGTAAGCAGCTAGGTGTGGAGGGGGAAGGTACAGAGGGCCAGAGGCTCCAGAAGGAAGACAGGGGCCCAAGTGCTGGAGTGGGGCAGGCCACTGCCTCCCCACATGCTACCTTGCCACTGCTTTCCCTTCTGTAGCAGGGAGTGGGGGGGTGCTATTTCACACAATCCTATGTTAATTTGATTCTCTACATGGAAAAATGTAACAAATTTAGATTTTTTTCATCTGTAGAATCTAATTATTGGGGGGTCATCTTAATTTCAGAGTCATCTTGGATTCAGATAAATATAGTATTCAAGATATAAGAAACATAAATAAAGTGCCTGTCATTTTATTTCAGTTCCATGGAGATGATCATCAGTCAGTCTATCCCATGATCATTCACAAAATGATATCAGCTCAGTTCAGTGCTACCACAGCACTAAAGCAGCTAATTATCTATTTATATGTGTTTTTAATTAATGAAGTGTTCAATTTAGTAATTTACCTAATTACTTTAAAAAGTTTATTAAAACAATTAGTGATTTGCAGAATCTGTAAGCCTGTAACATTCACAGTTGCTTTCTTGTTAACTGTGGTTGCATTGATTGCAGTAAGTTTGGACATTGCAGCCAATCCACACATTTCATTTAATCACTTAAACATTTTATGTGACACTGCTATGAAAATCTCTCTCTCATATTAATTTGGAAATTGGGGAGGGCAAAGGAAAGAGGGACAAAATTCCTTTCTTATATAACTTCCTTGTTAATTCTTATGGTAATACAGTGCTATATCTTACCCAAGGTCTTTTACAAAGTCCTTTTATTATAATAACCAGAATGAAAATTATGCTATATATGTCCCTCTTCTAAAGGATGCCAAAATGCTTAAGAGGCAGTTTGTGTATACCTAGAATGCAGTCTTCTCTGAGGTAAAATACAACAGACCAGCATACCTCATACTAGTATTTGTAAGAGAAAAAAAGGTGTAATATCTCACTGGAGCCACAGGGGGATTTACATAGACGGTAAGAATGATCCAAGTTAGAAACTGGACAGGTCTGTAACTAGTCCCCTGAAAAGTGCCATTGGACTTTTTAAAGAACTGGCAAAACTGTTTTGTTATCAATCTGTTCCTCTTCCCACTGAACAGAGGCATACAAATATACTGCAGGAGGCTGGTTTGGCATACACCTCTGCAAAAAGGGGTTTGATAACTACTCCATGATTTTCCATGATCCCTATAAAATTTAGGCCTAAATAGTATACCCAGAAGTTTTTTAAAGCAGGTTAGTCCTGTTCCAGATGTAGAGTAGACAAATTGGTACTTGTAGGTATGATTCTTTAAAGGCTGGATACTTTAGTTCAGAGCCTTGGCTGCCCTCTGTCATTCTCAGGCCAGTGATAAATACAAGAATCTGGTCAACTGACAGTTATTTCCTCTGCATGATTTGGTGAAATGAAGCTGTTGCAAGTGCCACCTGCACCACTCCTGTTCTCAGTCCCCTTTTAAGCCCTAGTGATTCCTATTTGGAATTTGTAAAAGTAGAATAGCTCTGAGGTGAGCCCCAGAATGCAGCATGCCCTGCCTAGGGTTGCTAGTATCCTTGTATGCTCCTCTGGAGTCATGTAAAGCAGGAAGTACATAATCCCATCCTTAAGAGGGCTCATAAAAACTGATTTATAAAAAAAGAAGGGTAAAGACAGCAAAAACTGCTTTTGCCAAATCATAAGAGTATCCAGCAAATTTGTATCTGTACAAGCATACAGAAAATTCTTTATTCAGCAAGAAAAGAGATGGATTTTGACAGATGAAGCTTGAACTTGTTTTAGATGATCATACAGAGAAATGGGGCAGAATAGGATGAACTCAAGTACAAAACAGCACTAGATGCAGCAAAACTCAGCTGATATTACACTGCAGTTTAACTTTTCAAAGACCATCACTGCCTCGCAATTCTGAATGCTGTGAGTTTGTTCCTGACATTTTGTGTACAAGGCATGTTTTAGATAGTGATAATAGATCATTTTAAATGTTATTCTACAGCTTTTTAGAGTTTCATGTTAGACTTCTAATGTATAGGTATGGCTTAATATATACCGCACCAATCCTGTGTGATAAAATAATCTACCCAGATTGCATCTAGAAATGCGAGGTTCTTCCTTGAAATCACTTGACGTTGCTTTCCGTCCATAATGTGCATAGCAGAATGTGGAGTCATGTCTAACTATGGAAAACTTCCCTATTCTCCAGTAGCTGCCTATACCTTATGTTTAACACTGGGTTTGTTACCTTAATGTTTCCCTCCTGTTAATATTGATTAAACTGTAGAAGGTTTCATTGCCGTTAATAGGGGGCACACTTTAAAATTTAGATCATTAACATTTAAACAGATTTTAATTGTTAGACATAACAAATTTATGCAGGTAAAGATTCAATTGCTTCAATTAATTTACATTTACATGTGTAGAGATCTTTTGCTGGGGCTATTCTCATAAAACGCTAAGGGTCCCAGAAGGAGTTCTTTACACTATTCTTTCCATTTTATCTCTCTAGATTATTTCCTTGTAATTGCTAGGTTTTTTTAGGGGGCATTAACTAAAATCTATGTTGCTTTTTAGCCTTTCATATAAAGAGAGAGCTTGGTTTCATTAGATCTACCTGCAAAGAACCAAATGCATTCTTAAAAGGTATGTGTTTGTCAAGCTCATTTAGTAAAGTTAGTTTAAAAGTAGATGCATGATCATCCTTCTCTGCTGTACCAAGATCACTGGTATCCCCTTGATCTTAGAGGATCTTCAGGTTAGCTCCTCCTTTCCCATATCTCTCTAACCAAGCCATCAGAAGGAAATGGAATTTTCCAGCTCACATAACTTTATTGATCCTTATAATTTTCCTGGTTGTGATATGGCTCTGACTCTTTCCCCAAGAAGTATATTCCCTTGTATATAGTTGCCTTTCAAAGTATATTGATTTTCCTTGCCTCAACTTTAGAATCATAGAAGCATAGAAAGTTAGGGTTGGAAGGGGCCTCAGGAGGTCATCTAGTCCAACTCCTGCTCAAAGCAGACCATCCCCAACTAGATCATCCCAGCCAAAGCTTTGTCTAGCCAGGCTTTGAAAACCTTCAGCAATGGAGCTTCTGCCACCTCTCTGGGTAAGCTCTTGCAGTGTTTTATTACCCTCCTCATGAGAAAATTCTTCCTAATATCTAACCCAAACTTCCCTTGCTTTAACTTGAGACCATTGCCTCTTGCTCTGTCATCTGCCACCGTGCTCCAAGACTATGTTTGTCATGGGTGACTTCAATTACCCGGACATCTCGTGGGAGGATCACTCAGCAAAATCCTAGTGGTCACAAACCTTCCTCTTGTGCGTGGATGACCTCTACCTGACTCAAGAAGTCTACAGGCCAACAAGAGGCAAAGCTCTGCTCGACCTGGTACTGGCTACAGGGGATGACCTAATCGGCGACCTAGTGATCGATGGAAGTTGGGTGACAGCGACCATGAGCTGATCACCTTCACCATCCACTGTAAAGCTGGCAAGTCAGTCAGCAACGCGGAAGTCCTTGACTTCAGAAAAGCCGACTTTGACAAGCTCAGGAGGCTTGTCAGTCAGGCCCTAAAGGACCATGACCCCAGGGAGAGGGGAGTTCAAGAGAGCGATCCTCAATGCACAAGCTAAGTTTATTCCATCTCGGACGAAAGGCAGCAAGAGGGCACAGCAGCCCCCCTGGCTCTCCAGGGATCTAGCAGATCTCCTGAGGCTAAAAAGAAAGGCCTACAAAGGATGGAGGACAGGATTCACCTCCAAGGAGGATTATTCTGCACTGGTCTGGTCCTGCAGGGAGCAAACAAGGAAAGCCAAGGCTGCAACTGAACTCCAACTAGCTTTGAGCATCAAGGACAATAAAAAGTCTTTTTTCAGATATGTAGGGAGCCAGAGAAAAAGCAAGGGCAACATTGGACCCCTGCTAAACCAGATGGGGCAACTGACAACTGATGCCCAGGAAAAAGCCAACCTATTAAATAGGTACTCTGCGTTGGTCTTTCATCAGTCCCATGGGATGCCCATGCCCGCTAAGGGACAGGGAGGTCTGGGTGAAGGAGATCCCCTGTCCTCCATAAATGCTGACCTCGTGAAGGATCATCTTGAGAAGCTGGATACCTTCAAGTCATCCGGCCCTGACGATCTACACCTCGGGGTACTCAAGGAGCTGGGTAGCATCATAGCCCAGCTTCTGGCACAGATCTTTGAAAACTCCTGGTGCTCTGGTGTAGTGCCCGAAGACTGGAAGAAGGCCAGTGTGGTGCCTATCTTCAAGAAAGGGAGGAAAGTGGATCCAGCTAACTATAGGCCCATCAGCCTGACTTCTATCCCAGGGAAGATCTTAGAAAAGTTTATTAAAGAGGCCATCCTTAATGGACTGGCCAACGCCAACATCCTAAGGGATAGCCAGCACAGGTTTGTTTCGGGTAGGTCTTGCTTGACCAATCTCATTTCCTTCTACGACCAGGTGACCTATCACCTGGACAAGGGAGAAGAGATTGATGTCATATATCTTGACTTCAAAAAAGCCTTCGATCTGGTATCCCATGATCACCTCTTGGCAAAACTGGCCAATTGTGGCCTTGGGTCCACCATGATCCGCTGGCTGGGAAATTGGCTCCGTGGTTGGACCCAGAGGGTAGTAATTAATGGAAGTCACTCACCATGGTGTCCCGTGACCAGTGGGGTCCCCCAAGGCTCTGTCCTTGGACCCATATTGTTCAACATCTTCATTAATAATGTGAACATTGAAGTCAGAAGCGGACTGGCCAAGTTCGCTGATGACACCAAACTTTGGGGCAAAGCATCCACGCCAGAAGACAGGCGGGTGATCCAGGCTGACCTGGACAGGCTCAGCAAATGGTCGGATGGGAACCTGATGGTGTTTAGCACCGAAAAATGCAAGGTTCTCCACCTTGGGAAGAAAAACCTGCAGCATCCTTATAGGCTCAGCAGTGCTACGCTGGCTAGCACTATGGAAGAAAGAGACGTGGGGGTCATCATTGACCACAAGATGAACATGAGCCTGCAATGCAATGCTGCAGCTACTGAAGCGACCAAAACTCTGGCTTGCATCCATAGATGCTTCTCAAGCAAATCCGGGACGCTGTTCTCCCCTTGTACTCGGCCTTGGTGAGGCCACAGCTGGAGTACTGCATCCAGTTTTGGGCTCCACAATTGAAAAAGGATGTGGAGAAGCTTGAGAGAGTCAAGAGAAGACCCACACGCATGATCAGAGGTCAGGAAAACAGACCTTATGACGAAAGCCTGAGAGCCATGGGGCCCAAGGGATGATGAGGCTGAATGGTCATAAACTACTACAAGACCGTTTCAAGCTGGACATAAGGAAGAACTTCTTTAATGTCTGAGCCTCCAAGGTCTGGAACCGTCTGCCATCGGAGGTGGTTCAAGCACCTCCATTGAACACCTTCATCCAAATTGGATGCTTATCTTGCTGGGATCCTATGACCCCAGCTGACTCCCTGCCCTTTGGGCAGGGGGCTGGACTTGATCTTCTGAGGTCCCTTCTGGCCCAAATGTCTATGAAATCTATGAAAACCATTGAGAACAGTCTAGCTCCATCCTCTTTCAAACCCCCTTCAGGTAGTTGAAGAGTGCTATTAAATCCCCCCATAGGCTTCTTTTCTCTAGACTAAAGAAGCCCAGTTCCCCCAGTCTTTCTTCATAAGTCCTGTTGAACAGCCCCCTCACCATTTTTGTTGACCCCTGCTGGACTATCTCCAATCTGCCCACATCCCTTCTGTAGTGCGGAGCCCAAAACTGAATATAGTATTCCAAATGTGGCATCACCAGTGCTGAAGAGAGGGGAATAATCACTTCTCTTGACCTGCTGGCAACACTCCTACCAATGCAGCCCAGTATGCCCTTAGCATTCTTGGCAACAAGGGTACACTGCTAGCTCATGTTCATCTTATTGTCCACTGTAAACCCCAGGTCCTTTTCTTCAGAGCTGCTACCCAGCCAGTCAGCCCCTAGCCTATACCAGTCCATGGGATTGTTCCATCCTAAGTGCAGGCTTTTGCACTTTTCCTTGTTGAACCCCATGAGATTGTGCTTGTCCTTGCCTTGTTGAATCTCATGAGATTTAGGAACGTAAGAAGGGTTAAGCAGTAGATTACTAAGAAGTTACCCACACTACATATGCAATAGTAATATAATACTAAGGTATATGAAGAGAAATGTTGACAAAGAATGAGGTATGGGAGAAGGACCCAATGAAAAGACTTGAGTGGTCAGTGAGGTACTTTTGGAGTAAAGTGATTGGAGTGGTTGGCAAGATTTTGGCAGTGAAAGACTGGTGAGAGGACGTCCAATGGAACAGAAAAAAGACAAAGCCAGGCCAAAAGTATCTGGAAAGAAATGTTGAGGAGAGGAATTGAAGCAACAATAATTAGCAGGTCCAGTGGCTATAGAAATGAACACAGTATGAGCTGTAGTTGAAGAGGAGGTGGAGAGCTAGCGTGGTTTAGTGAGAATGGTAGACACCAGGGCATGGCTCCTTTTTAAAGAGGAGCTTATTAGTAGAGTACGATGTGTTAAGAGGGGAGGAGAGACGGACAGGTGAACGCAGAAGGTGAATTGAGTTATTAGCCCAAAGAAAATGGAATCAAAGAGGAGTGATACAGACTCTTGCTGACCAGTTAAACAACAGTGACAGTTTCCTGCAGAAGTTTTGCTTTGTTTTTGAATTTGGAGGATTGGACTTATATAAGGAAAGACAGCTTGGGTCAGGAATTGGAATGTTTCTCTTGGTAGTTAGTGATTCGCTCTGCCAGGCAGGATTTCTCCTATTGGTCTGGAAAATAATCTAGAAAGAAAAGCAATCCTACTCTAATGGCACTTAGAAACCTGATTTTCAAGGATTTTTATTCAGAGCCATGGGCTTAAATGATAGTAGCATCCATATCACATAAATGTGAAGAAGATAACCTTACATGAAAAGAAAGAAAATATGGATGTGGGACTCAAAAAAAAATGTTTTTGGTAATGTTTTCTGTACTTAAAATAAAATGAATATGAACAGACTAGAGCAGGGTGGGCAATTATTTCAGGCAGGGGGCCACTTACTGGGTTTTGGCAAGCCATCAAGGGCCACATGACAGGCAGCCAGGGACAGATAACTATTAATTTTCTAAATTTTTTAGGGGCCTTCGGGCCAGATAATGGCCTGGCAGGCCGCATCTGGCCCATGGTCTGCATTTCGCCCACCCCTAGACTAGAGGTAACTAAACAAAAGCTCGTACATTTACACTAGGCAGCCATTAATTTATGTCAGATTCCATCTTATGTAATCTGAAAATTCAGTTTAAAAATTAAGGGACTTTTTTTTCTAAAGAAGATGGAGTATAACATGATTTTGTGTTAATTCTTCAGTTAAACATTTTCATTTCCGTATTTGTGCATGCGTTTCTTGACACAGTGGCAGGGTGAGTGTGTATGGAGTTTTATGATGCTGATTCTGATGCTAGTATCTAGTACAAGGTCAATAGGTTTCAGGCATTGCAAGTTTAAAATGTTGAATTTTTGTATTACAATATCATATTACTTTAGAGCTTCTGCTAACTTGAAAATAAGAATATTCACTGCTGAGGGATTGAGATCTGCACATAGATATTTTATGAAGGAAATAAATATTTAAAAAAGCAAACACTGGAGTGTGTTGGCATTTCAAAACAGGGTCAGAGATTTGTTCATCTTTTTAGAAGTGTCACTGTTTTAATGTCTATCACTATAAACACTGAGCTATTCATGATAAAGTAACTACTGTGTTGTTTTTGCCAATTGAAACAACATACAGACCTCATTTTTGTTTCAAAAGATCCGAAGTCTTTCTATAAATAGTGTTACAAGGCTTCCCTATATGGAGCAAGATGGAAGTTTCCAGAAAGATGATTTATTCCATCTGAACTGCACAGAAAAGACCAGCAAAATAGCATTTCCCTGACAAGTTAAATCATGTTACTTTTAATTAAGATAATTTCCTAAAAATGAACAAAATGATGGCAGTGTCTTCACTAAGGTAAATGACATGTCTTTGCAATGGATCAGTATCTCCCTAACACCAACATGCACAACAGTATATTTAGGACCATATTGGCTAGGTAGAGACAGCCCAAAAGCTCCTGGCTCAATGAATTCAGTCTTTGCAGTCCAAAATGCACAGGTTAAATTAAAACAGAAGTGAAGCCACATGCCTGCAGTGGCTCAGGCCAAAAGCCGGGGGCGCTAGTATATGGCTCTCCGGCTGTGTGTTCACTTTCTCTTCTCGCTGTCCCCGAGGTCTCTAGGATTTGCAGTCCAGACTTACAACAAGAGGACTCGGTAGAATTGCTCATCACTTCCTCTTCCTGCTTCAGGTAACTCTGGGATTGTAGTCCAAGTTTGAGTCGAGGAAATGGTGTTTAGCCCCTTTCCCTGGCCCCAGGCCCTGGCTACGGTTTGCCTGGGAGGGCAGTCCCCCCAGGTTGCAGACTGGGATGCGTTCCCCCAGGTTTGCCCCCTCCACTCCCTTGTTAGCCAGCCTTCACTGCTCCAGTTAGAAAGCAGAGAGGCAAGGCCAGCCCTGATCCCTGGAGCAGACAGCATAGCACCCGGGGCTGCAAAATGCTGGGGTGCCAGAGGACTCTGATTTGACTTTAACCAGGAAGGACTGTACCCAGCATGAATGTACAAAGTGCTTTTGCAGGGACTAGGAACATGTGCCACCCCAGCATTCTTCTGGCCAACATCAGCTAGAAGCCTTGTGTCCCATGGGCAACAGGAAGGTGCCAGTCAGGCAAACAGATCCATTTCCCTTTAGACATGAGGTACAGATGCACACTTAGAGTGGAGGTGTTTGAGTGATGCAGTGGCTTTGTTTCTCTTTTGTGTTTTGTGTACAGTGAAGAGTTGTGCCTAACTTCAGTACAGTACCTCTTGCCATTTTGCATACCCCTGAAGCAGACCTGTGTCATAACAGCAGATGCTGACCTTTGGTTACCAGACCCTTGCTTTGGACTGAAAATGTGTTTTTAGATAAGAATTCTGTATGTTGTACATCTGCTTTAAAAACTAGCAGGAAGGCTCTTGGAATGGTTTGTGAGCTGTTTTATAAAAAGCAAGGAAGAGCTAAACTGTAACAATGCACAGAAAAAGAATATAGATAATACAAACCCTAAATGCGAATTTTCTCCAGTTGTATATGCCCTGCACAAGTGCTGCACACCCCCAAAATAGCACTGAGCAGTCTCAACTCTCATTGACTTAAATGGGAGTTGAAATTGCTCAGAATCTTTTGGGGTTGGTCTGCATCATACACAAGGTTTTTGATGTATGAGGTTCATGTATTTGACTATATAGGAGGGCTGAATAACTTCCGCAGCTTCTGCTCCTCACTCCACTTACTCTGTTGCATTAAGAACTATTGAGAAATAAACCTCAGAATCAATTCTGCCATTTCTTAGAATTTGCCTTCCTGTAATTCAAGATTAAAATTCCAAGATACATAATAGAAAAGTATACAATGGAAACCTGTCCAACTACTGTCATTCTGAATTGCTGTAGAGCCAGCAAAATAATTCTATTGAAAAGTAAGCTGTTTATGAAGTGGTAGTGGGAGAGTTTGTAGAAGTGTTTGTAAATGTGTACAGTTTTTTGCACCTTGTCTGTGTACATGCCTATGCAAAAGAACACACCTGTGAGGTATGAAAACTAATATTCATGCTTCCTTTCAAAATGCTTTAGGAATAATACTAGCATCTCATTAGATTATTAGATCACTGCCAGCCAGAAATTCAGCTATGCTTGCTACTCAAAGAAGGACTCAGGCTGAAGTCCAGACATCTTTGCAAAGACCTCAAGTTACTTGAAGAATATTTTGCATGTTAGAGACTCCACCCAAATCCAAGGAAAACTGTCGTCACATCATTTCATCTAAACAATGCCCATGCCGACCAGAAACTCACCATCATTTTCTGTGCAGAGGAGGTTAAGCATGAGATGTTCCCCAAAATACTTCAACGTAACTGTCAATCAGAGCCTCACCTTTCACGAACATCTACTGCATGTTGCTAAAAAAATGAAAGCATGAGTTAACCTTGTGCATAAACTGGCTGAAACAACATGAGGAGCAAATGCAACCATACTTCAAATGGCCACGCTAGCACTTGTTTTTTCTGTAGCAGAATATCGCTCCCCAGTCTGTAACAACACTGTGCACACAAAGATTGTTGATACACAGTTAAATGCAGCTATGCAAATTATATCAAGAATGCTAAAAAGTACACCATTGCTCCCCCACAGCTCTGTTGCAATGCCACATGTGTGAGGGAATACCATTAGGCCATCAGTAACCCAGACCTCCCAATCAATAAGGGTATCACTGTGCCACCACCGGGTAGGTTCAAATCTAGAAAAATCTTCTGGAAATATGCCAAGAAGCTCTATGATGATAACAAGAATATTGAAGAACAATGGAGGGAAGCCTAGGCAAATACCAACCTGCCGCAGAAATACATCATTAGCAACCCTGCAATCCCCCAGCAAGGATTTGACCTACTGAGAAAGATTTGGTCCTCTCTGAATCACATGTGGACACTTCAAGGAAAATGTGGACACCTACTCCATAAATGGAGAATCAAAGAGAGTCCAGGTTGTGATTGTGATGCATTTTTTCAGATGGTGCAACACATAGTGAACAATTGCCCAGTTAGATCATTTAATGGAAATCTAAAATCAATCCATGCAGCTATCCTAAAGCAGTCAAATGGTTATCAAATTTAGATATTAATCTATGAATGGTGTATGAATGTTGTGATCTTAAAATGTCTTACGTTAAGAGAGAAATTAGATCATTATTAAAAAGAAAAAGACAACACTAAACCCCCTAGACCCCAGGTATTTAATATATGATTTAATAACTGGTTAGATTATCACATTTAAGAAATGCTTAAATACTTGGGAAAAACAGCAATATTGTTAATCTAATTATATTTTTGGATATATTTAGTTTACCTTCTGTTGAACAGCTACTACTTTTATCCCAGTTATTGGGGCATCACAATGAATTAAAGCAGCAAAAGTTGTTTTCATTATCCCTTCCTTTTCTTTTCTCCTTGTTGAGTGGGGCAATGCTTATATGTCCACTCTTTCACTTATGTGTTTCCCTCATGCCAAGTGAAGGCTGAAATTTAGTTAAGACCTGCATTAAACAGCAGCCTGTAGATATTACAGGTGTCAGTTCAACCTGAATGTTGCTTCAGCGCTATTCTGAACAGTTAGTCCATAACATCTATAACTCTTTTATAATACAAAAATAATTTGCTACAAAATCATAACCAACTCTAACATGTTATTACAAAGCCTTTCTCTCCAGCTTAGTTAACGTATTGAGTAATGAAGAAAATTTACCAAGGAAATGAAAACTTGATAAGGGACAAGGAAAAGCCTTTCTTAGACTATGAAAATGAAGGATTCATCATGCACTGCACACCCCTAAACACAGGGATGGCACAGTTTTCACCTGTAAAGATTCCAGTGTATACACAAGTATAGTCCACTCTTTCAGTTGGGTTGTCCCAGTTAAGATCTTAAGGGAAGGGAACAGCAGTTTGGAGATGGACAAATGTTGTTTCAGGTTAAGTCACTCAATTCTGTACAATATTGGGAAGCTGATTTACATATTACAACACAGAATGTAATCAATGGGAATTTTCCATTGGCTGCATTACAGCCAACATTTTACCCATAGTTTCCCCGCAAATAGTTTACTAAGACAACCAGCACAACCTCCTTGGCTATGAAATGCAGCCATTTTGGGAATCATGGTAAACGTACACCCACCCTCCCTGACTTTTTAACTTGACACTAGATATTTGACACTTTCAGAAAGTTCCGTGGGATTTTCAGTGATCACTTGTGGCTGAGAAACTGACTTCACGTCTTGTCTAAAACATGGGAATTTCTACCCTTTTCATTTGAAGGAGCTAAGATCATAGTGAATTAAAAAAAAATTAAGAGGCTGGGAAAATGTGTCCCCCCCCCAAATATTTTTAAACCCGTTTTAGAAGAATTCTTCTAATTTTAATGATTACAAGTTAAAACATTTCTGCATTTTTTCCTTACCTACAGTGAGATCAATAATAGTTTTAGATTTTGATAATCAGTATACAAATAAACTTTACATCCTCACATGTATTACTGTGCAATAAAGATGTTTTCTTTAATAATAATTAGTCTTATGAATCAAAGCTATCTCATTTAAAACAAGAAACTATTTTATATATATTCAGGCTTTTAAAATGTATTCCCTCTAAGAATCAACTTAACTGTTTTATGAATACTGTAGTTCACGTAAAAGCATGAAGCTAATTGAACATTACTAATACAAGGTGTATAGTAAGCTGAGATTTTTTTTTTTTTAGTCAAAAACAGTTACTTTGTTGTGTTACAGAAAATATATATTCTGGATTATAATATCTTCTCTCCACCTTCAGGAAGTGTAGCCAGTGACAAAGGAAATGCTTGAAAAGTACTATAAAAATGAAAAGTCAAAACACATCCAGAAAAAACATTCTGACTCAGTGATAAACAGAAGGATTCACAGCAACTTAAATATACATATTTGCAGTTTTCCTAAAGTGGTTTTTAGCTAGCAGGAAAGCTGCAAACTTCTACTAGGATAAAAATTATGTATTTTTGTGCGTACCACAGCGTACATTTGCATATGCCAATTAGTGATGGTCTTACATGCCCGTGTGCACTACAACTTACCAAGATGATGCTCACAAATGCAAGATTTTGTCCTTTTCTGTGACATCATCCTGTCTTTGACATTTTAGTCCTATAAGCTAAATTTATTTTGAATGTTCATTCAATTTTTTTCTCTATCTCCCTACCTTTGGGAATAATTCAAAGCCTAGTTAAGTCAATGAAAGTCTTTTCCATTGGCACTTTGTGTCAGGGTCTAAAAATGTAGTTTTGCTGGACATGCTGCATTTGCATACAGAAAGATTAAATAAATTTGCTATCTCTCCTAAGGGCTTCAGTTCTGTGCTAAAAATAAGTGTTCCCCTATTTCACTGTTAGGACATGATTCCTGAGTCCAGTCCAGACAGGTCTGTCTAAAAACTATAATCAAGCTGATTGTATTGCCTCGGTATTCTAATTCCAATTTTGGATTTTGCTAGATAATCTCTAGTAGAGTGTATCTAATCTTCATGAAACCCAAAGTCTTTATATAAACTCTATGGATTTCCCTCCATGTGTCTCTGTCTAATGGAGATGTGTCTTCTGGCTGAGCCATAGAGACATTAAATTACTGAGTAAATCAATACAGCGTTGTTATGTCACTGTATCTTTTTCAAAGACCAGCTCAAATTTTGTATGCTGCAGCTTTGATCCTTTTCATTTAATTCTAAGTACACTTATTATTATAGTAACTGTTGTTTGTATGTTATTTTAGCTTTTTACTTAAGTAGCTATTTAGCAATTTAAATGAAAATGTAATTAGGTTACATCTGTTTTACATGTATGTAATACCATACAGATGTAAACGTCTATTAAAGCCATATTTTCTTTTTGGCAAAAAGACATAAAACAAAATTATATCAATCTTACTTTTTTTTTTAATAGTGTATATAAAATGTCTTCCAGTGTCTGTGTTTTGATGGTAACACTTTCTATGTTTATGAGATAGACAAAGTGAAAAGCTTAATAATAAACAAATCCTTTTTAGTTGTACAGGCCAAATTTTACTCCAGCATTGGTGTAAATCTAGAGGCACTCCTGTTCAGCTGAACTCCCCTGAAGTTAGTTAGGATTCGTTACAAAGCTAATCATCTCTAATAATCCAGCTATTTAGGAGCCTAATTTTGCTCTCAATGCCTGTTCTTAGAAATTCAATTGAAGTCTGTTGAATAACTATAGTTTTATAACATTGTACATTACAGAAGTGTTTGGCCTAATAAAATGAATTACTAAAGAAGTAAAATTTCTGTTGCCTTGAACTTACAAGATATTGCGTCCCTTCAGCTTTCAAGAGACTTCACTGGAGATGAAGAAGGACATCCTGTTTCATGGCCTGAACAGTGGCTCTGTGTTTAATTCCCAGCCCTATTAAGTTAAAAACAGACTTTGGATTTTTCCCAGGCCTTTTATTGTGAGGCCTGGGAAAATTCTGAGGCCTTTAAATACCTGAGAAGTGTCCATGAAGTACCAAGATAACACTTTCTTCCTCACCTGCCCCCCATTCAGGTTTGTCCAAGTTAATTTCTATTCAAGCTGTGTGTATACGTGATTGTCCTGGGTCTGTTTGGGTGCAAGCTAGTCACCTTAGGTGTCTGTATATAAATGCATGGAGCCTGGGAAACAAGCAGGAAGAATTGGAAGTCCTCACACAATCAAGGAACTATAATGCAATTGGAAAACAGAGACTTGGTGGATAGCTCACATGACTGGAGCACTATCATGGGTTAAGTTTAGAGGGGAGAGTAATGAGGGTGATGTTGTGGGTGTTTGCTATAGACACCCCCCCCCCCCCCCCCCCAGCCAGGAAGATGAGGTAGATGAGACTTTCTTCAGACAACTAGCTGAAGTTTCCAGATCACAGGCCCTGGTTCTCACAGAGAACATCAATCACCCTGCCATCTGCTGGGACAGCAGTACAGCATTGCACAGGCAATTCAGGAAGTTTTTGGAGAAAGTTGGGGACAACTTCCTGCTGGAAGTGCTGGAGCAGCCAATTAGGGGCTGCGTTCTTCTTGACCTACTGCTCACAAATAGGGAAGAATTGGTGGGGGATGTAGAAGTGAATGGCAAGGTGGGCAGCAGTGACCACAAGGTGATTGAGTGCAGGATCCTAACAAAAGCAAGAAAGGAGAGCAGCTGCGTATGGTCTCTGGACTTAAGAAAAGTAGATTTTGACTCCCTCAGGGAACTGATGGGCAGGATCCCCCAGAAGGTCAGTCTGAGGGGGAAAGGAGTCCAGCTGGATCAAGTGGAGTGCCCCAGGGGTTGGTCCTGGGGCCAGTTTTGTTCAATATCTTCATGAACAATCTGGAAGTTGGGATGGATTGCACCCTCAGCAGGGTCACAGATGATACCAAGCACTGGAGGATATGGCTAGGATTTAGAGTGTCCTAAACAAATTGGAGGATTGGGTGAAAAGAAATTGCACAAAGTTCAACAAGGACAAGTGCAAATTCCTGCTGTTTGGATGTAACAGTCCCATGCACCACTATAGCCGGGGGTCTGACTGGCTAAGCAGCAGCTGTGCAGAAAAGGATCTAGGGGTTACAGTGGACAATAACATGGATACAAGTCAGCAGCACCCTTGTTGCTAAGAAAGCCAACAGCATACTGGGCTGCATTAGTAAGAGTGTTGCCAGCAGATCTAGGGAATTAATTATTCCACTCTTTTCTGCACTGGTGAGGCCACATCTGGAGTATTTTGTCCAGTTTTGGGCCCCCCACTACAGAAAGGATGTGGAAAAGTTGGGAAGAGTCAAATGGATAGCAACGAAAATAGTTAGAGGGCTGGGGCTTATGAAGAGAGACTGAGGGAACTGGGTTTATTTAGTCTGAAGCAGAGAAGACTGAGAGGGAGATTTGATAGCAGCCTTTAACTAACTGAAGGGTAGTTCCAAAGAGGATGAAGCTAGATTGTTATCAATAGTGACAGATGACAGAACAAGCAGCAATGGTCTCAAGTTACAGCAAGGGAGGTTTAGGTTAGATATTAGGAAAATTTTTCTCGTTAGGAGGGAAGCACTGGAACAGGTTACCAGAGAAACTGTGGAATCTCTATCCTTGCATTTTTAAGGCCAGGCTTGACAAAGCCCTGGCTGGAAGAATCTATTTGGGCTGGTCCTGCTTTGAACAGAGGGTTGGACTAAATGACCTTCTGAGGTCCCTTTTGACTTAATTTTCTATGATTCTGTGGGTCAAAACCTGGGACAGTTAGACCTGGAATAAACTTGGTGTCTGCTTTTAGCCTGGCTGATTCCTATGGGTATAAACAAAAGTTGTCTTTGAAGCAGGATCAGTTATGCTGGGATCTGTCCTGGCAGCTGATCCACTTCCTTGGCATTTACAGATGTTATTTGGGCTGTTGTCCCACAGGGTCAGACCCATTTTGTTCCTGGGGCTTCAGGGGCCCAATCTTATGGGACAGTGGCCTTGAGTGCCACGATTTTACTTGGCTGGGCCGCTCCTGTGGCAGCTGCAGTGGGGCGTGGGGCACAAAGCCCAGTGTGCAGCAGCAGCCGCCTCTGCCCCACACACAGATCGGGGGGAACATGTGCCCCTCAGGCCTCTGCTGGCATGGCCTCTGCCAACCATCCAGGCTCCAATCCTCCCACCACCTGGCCAGCCCAGCGCCCCACTCATCCCTGCCCCTGCCTCTGCCCCACTCCCTCCCTTACTGAGGGGGCCTTGATCTTCCACCCTTCCCTCCCCCACAGACTGACCTGCTGGGTGGGGAGGAGGGTGGTGCACGGTAGATCCTGGGGTGCACTTTAATTCAAAAATGCACTGGTACTTAAAAAGGTTGGAGACCACTGGGCTAGAACATTGGCTTGTTCTCAACTTGTGCTACCATAAAAATTTTGCGTCCTGTGTAACCTCAGGAAGTTGTAATTCTCTGTAAATCATTGTCTTCTGTATACCTTGGATAGCTCTTCTTTCTCAAATCCCTACCTGTCATTTCTGTTTAAATTATAATATCTTTAAGGATGTCTCTTATTGTGTGTCTGTATGACACCCAGCGAAATGGGACCATCATTTCAGCTGGAATCCCTTCGTATTCCTATAATGCAGGTAATAAATGATAATGCATACACAGATGACAACAGTACTTCTCAAAAGGTGCTTGATATCTTATAGGGATAGTCCATTTATCTTTCCTTCCCTGGAAGAGTCCATTAGTCTGTCAGTAGCTTAAGAATACTATTATTTAAGATGTTTATTCAGTTGTGTATTGCATTGTAGTTTCTATTGGAAAATAATACATTTAAACCTGCATTTGTAAGATAAGGCAAATCTTATTTATTTTTGTTTGTTCGTTTGTTTTGAATTTACATCCACATAATTTATTCTGCTTGGAAAAAGGAAATATTTTAACAACTTGCTATTGTTTTAATCCATGTTAAGTATTCAATTCTCTACATATTCAGAAAATAATTTTAAAGGAAATGTTATGACATCAGTACAACATTTGCTTATATTCTTCTCATGTGTATCTAACATTCCAAACCTACAAATGTGTATGTAAGTTAGTAAGGTTCCATATAGACACCATATACCTAGTTCAAAATGGAGAGTTAAGTTTCTCCCATTCTTTCATCATTTAATCATTAAGGGCCAAATCACTGTCCTTCAGTGGGAATAAGGACTACTGGATTTTTCTAAAGATTGCTGAAACTGCTCAGTGCAAAGATAGTAGGAAGCAACAAACTATCAGTTTTATGGTATTGTTTCTCTGCAATGTCTAGTAGCTGTGCCACAGTTAAGATTCATTACAAAGCTTGTATTTCAGGGGTTTGTAATGTAATGACTGTGAAGAAGTCTTCATGACCTTATTGAGACAGTTCCCAAACAATCCAGTAAGATCTTTTTCTTTTATCTTTTTATATTAACATTCATCATGCAGAGAATATAAAATATTGAACATCATATTAAAGTAAAGTAAGGCAGGGATTGAAAGCTGAGCTTCCTCTTATTTCAAAAAGGCATGTAGAGGGAGAGAGAACCCACACATTGAATGATGAAGAGCTTTTTGTTTGGGAAGGCAGGGCCAGAGCACTTTGGCTTCTACTTGTTGCTTTAATCCAAATTGGTGACTTTATATTTTTAAAAGCCTTGGGCCTTAGCAACATTTACATAGCACCGGTAGTATAACCTGGGTAGCGTTATAACTGGAGGGAAGGGGAGTGGAACAGAAAAAAACACTGCTGCCACAGCCATGTGATTGTACCAGTGGCAGCCGGAGGTCACTGCTGTCCCCATGTCACAGCTGTTTCAGGCACTTGCCTTTGTTGTTATTTGAGCTGTGAGAAGCTTTGATACCCGATTCGATTCAGAGGAGATACGACCTGATTCAGCAGCCAAATCTCTAAATCCGAATCATATCGAGAGACCTGTTAAAAGGTCCAAATTGAATCAAAAGCCTATGAATCAATTCGGAGATTTGACCATAGACTATACAGACTCAACAGTGCTGGACACAGCTTCCTCCAGCTGGTAGGTCTGTTGTAGTGGGCAGAGGTGGGAAGGAAGAGGTGTGGGGGGCAGATCACTGCCCCCACAGCAAGGGGAGGATTGGGGCTGGGGCTGGACCTGGGACAAGCTGCCTAGCTGGGGCAGGAGGGACGCAGAACTCATGGAGGGGGCTCCCGCCACTGCGTGCTGCCAGTCCAGGAGCTGCTCTTCTGGTGGCTCCTACAGTGGCTCTCATTGCCAGTCCAGGAGGGCATGGGAGCAGGTGTCTGCCCCCCAATCTACAGAGGGCGGGCTGGGCCAAGCTGCACTCCGGAAGGCTACCCCTAGCTGCCTGATGCCAGGCTGCCCTCTGTGGGGCAAGTGGAGCCAGGGCTGCACTCCAGGCAGCAAACCCCCACTGCCAGACTGCGCTGTCTGGGGTGGGCAGAGCCAGGGCTGCACTCTGGGAGGCTAGCCCCAGCTGCCCACCACTGGCTGCACTCCACAGAGTGGGTGGAGCCAGGGCTGTGTTCCAGGTGGCAAGCTCCCACTGCTGGGCTGCACCAGGGAGGGGTAGAGCGATCCTGCAGCTTGTCTGGGAGGCACGGGGAATCTGGAGCGGCTTCCACAGCACCACGGGCCCACATCTCCCCAGCCCATCTAGGCAAGAAGTGGAAGGGCATAGCCCCTGCTCCCAGCGCATTCTGCCGCTCATCTGGAGTGCAGTCCAAGCCAACCCACCCCGCACAGATCTGGGGGCACAAGCCTACTCGCATGCCCTCCTGGACCAGCAGTGAAGGAGCTACCAGAAGAGCAGCTCCCAGACCAGCGATGCATAGCAGCACACAGTGGCGAGAGTCCCCCTCCATAACTCCTGTGCCCCCCTGCCCCAGCTGGGCAGCTTATCCCAGCCCCAATCCCTCCCTCACTGTAGGAATAATGATCTACCCCCCATGCCCCTTCCCTCCCCCTTCTGCCCACCACGACAGATTAACCAGCTGGAGGCATCTGTGTCCAACATTGTCAAGGGCTGCTGCCTGTATAGTCTATGGCTGAATCTCCGAATCTGAATTGGCCCAATCAAATTGGGACAGTAATTCAAATCGCCAAATTGAATTGCTGTCCCTCCAAATCGGCCTAATCCAAAACAAATACTTGCTGCTTCGCACAGGTCTAGTTGTTATGCCTCTGCATCCATGCTATCACTGTTGAAGTGCTTCTGCTTTCCAAAAAGTCTCTGATGCTCACAGGTTAGGTTGAAAAATTATGTTAAGGATTACTCAGTATTAATTTACATTGAAATTGGCTATATGAGTTACAGTTAGTTTATATGGCAGGACATCTGTACAGTTGCTGGTTCCTATCCTTTATCCCTTACAATAGACAGAGAAGGTTCACCGGATGTTGAATGAACAGCATGAGGCTGGCAGAAAAGCTGTTTTCAAAGACATGGTGTAGGGGAAAATATTTCTTAGCAGCTTTTGCCTCCGTTTGGTGTGCTAACAGTGTCCTATTTCAGTGTAATTTTACATCAGTTACTGCTCAGCTGCTCCTTACCCCAAATGGCCTCAGAGTGGAACATTGTATCCTGTGTCAAATGTGGCTTTCTGCCACTTGTGATAAATAAAATCATTCTGGTGCACTGTGGTGAGGTAACTTTGACCAGTTGGTAATGTCAGGCTCTTAATAGTTTAATATGCTTTTTGTATTTTATGGTATACATGAAGCTGTTAGACTTGTTTTAAATTCAGAGGATAGTATGGGGAGAAAAAAGAACTGTAGCTACATGATTAATAACAATTATTAAGGCAGATGCATAGCATGTAACATCTTTGCTTTTGTGTTATGACAGCTTTCTTTGTTGATGAGGTAAATGAATATCTGTTATGACTGCCAGAGTCAGGAAAGAGCATTTGAAACCTGGACACAGTATCAGATCATGTTTCACCCACAGAACAAGATTGATTTATTGTGTTTCATCAGGGTTAGATGGACATAGTACTGCTTCACCACATGCTATTTCATTCCCTTGTCTACTAAGTATGCAAGTACAAACAGCTTTAACACAATTCTTTACCTAGAAACAAGCCTGAGGCTTCATCCAAATACTTTTAACATATGAAAATTGAGCTGCTTTGAACTTGTATGTTTTTGATAACTGCTTGGTATGCTTCCTGGAGGATCACCTGTAGGCTTTTCTTTCCAAATCCTAATCCCTTTGATTAAGTGCCAGGACAGATAGCTCTCATTGAATAACTCCAGTCTCATAATTCTTCCTTCATTCAGAGTTGAAAGGGAGCTGCTCGAGCTTCAATAGGTAAATCCTCAGATTTAGTTAAAGTAATTCAAACACTTAGAGACTGAAATTATTCTGTTCTCAAATAGGGTTCAGATGGGCTACTGAATGTTTACATACCACTTGCTGCCAGAAGCTGTAGGATGAAAAAACAAAACAATTTTTTTAGCAAGTAGGCTTAGAAGTAGGAAAACTTTGAGAATCAGAACTTTAAAAGACAACTTGGCTTGAAAATTGAAACCCAGGAGTAGGAACATAGTTACTTTGCCTGACTGCTCTTGTTCTGCTTTTCTACAAAACCAGACTTTGGTGCTGAGTTGAACATTCCATCCCCTCCCAGCCCTTTTCCCCTTCAAGTAACCACCACAATACAGAGGAAGGAAAAACAACCTTGTTCTTTTTATCTTTACAAATGTGCCTGCTGGGGACAAAACTAAACCAGTTCAAGATGCTTCTATTTACGTGTTCATAGAATCAGACGGTAACGGGGAATTAGAATGGGCATGTTAGCAAGTGGAACCATGCAATAAGCTTGTATACAAGCCTAATCTACAGGCACGCGTGCACTGAAGTATCTTTCCCCACACTTTTGCATTGTCTTCTGTGTCAGCAGAATGTGTCTTTTCTACAGATTTTTGCCCATACAGTTATTTTTTAGCTATCTTAAAATAGTACTTAATTGTTTAAATGCACCTACTCTGGCCTTATACAGGCATTAAGTTTTTCCCAGGAGAGTCACTGCTCTCCCAGAAGAAACCACGAGTGTTCAAATGTTCAGATGTTTTCTTCCAAAGTAAAAATGGCCAATCCAGAAGAAAAATAACCTGGGAACAATCAGGGGCAAATCATTCCCAGGACAGTTTTGTCTGGCAGAGTGGATATCTGTACATGTTGTGGTTTCTTTCAGAAGAGAACATGGTGCTTTTTCCCTCCCTTTCTCCCCCTGTTTGGGAGACAGTCACTCACTGGAATTATGGAGCAGAATCCTTCCCCCTGCCCCCTTGCCCCTTCACAAATCCCACATTGTTCTATAGGGAAACATAGGCTGACCATGGGCAATACGGGTCAGCCAGTCAGGGCGTCCCTATGTGCTGCTGCCATCTCTCACCAGGCAGACTAAAGGAGCTACAGAGCACACTGAGAAGTATGCATAGGGATTCTTCCCCCACCCCCCAGTTGCACAGTGTCAGCACTTCAAGCTCTCCAATCTTCAGGAGTTCAACATGAATCTCTGTACATGTGGGTAAATTTTTTCTACCAAGAGAATAAACCTAGGAGAAATCTCTCAGATTATTTGAATATGTGTATGTAGTCTGTGACTAGAATCTGAACACAAAAACAGAACACAACTAGTACTGTTAACTCTGAGCATTCAAAAAATCCTGGTTCAAGCTCCTCAGAACTGGAAGAGCAACTTAAAAGGAATGTTTTTTTTAAAACTGGTTGTTTCTATATTTCTTTACTGGTGGTGCTTTTAGAGCATACTCAAGCCACTTTTTCAAACTTTTCTTTGGAACTAAGTTTGTGTGTGTGTGTAAATATTAAGTTAGATTTTCATACTATCACATGACTCCAGAAGGTGGCACTTTAAGCAAAACACCAAATATCAACAAATAAAATAAGTAGCCCTGATGCACAAAGACTGTGTCAGACAGAATTTAAGTTAGAAAGTACAAAAGAATAGCGGCCAACCAGAACTGAAGAATGAACATGCATAGGGATAATGCAATGCACAGGCTAGACATTTGCAAGGATCCCAGAATTAACACTTCTAATGGTTAAAAAATATTAGTTACTTCAGATGATCAGGACTTCAGCATTACATACCACTCAGAGACATTACCTCCAACAGCACAGTTACCCACCCCATCATGTTGAATTGGTACTGATGTGAGGGGAAGAGTGTTAATTGTAGAATTGCCAGCGCTGATTTCTGCAGAGACCGGTGAAGTCATTCATTCAAGTAACAGGGCCAATGATTCCTCCAAGGTCATGAGATTGCACCAGATTTCTGTACTGAAATGACTGGATTAATTGACTTATTTGATAAATTAACCTAGTATGTCTTGAAATTAGCCTAGCTATTGACAACTTGAGGTTTCTTCGTGTTAATAAGGAAATAACAACAGTAGCTATGGCTAAATAAACTTTTGAGGAAGAAGGCCTAAAGGCGTTCTGTTATTACCTCATTAACAAGAAACTCCATTAAGTTGTTGTTATTATCCTGTAATGTGTTCTCTCTTATCACTCCAGCACTCTGATCAGCTAGGATATTTAATGAACTGGTAATAAATTATAAAAATTACTCAGAGCTGAGTAGCATTATAAAGAAAATAAAAACAAAAAGATTTTACATTGGAACATATGCTGTTAAAATGGTGAAAGTTTTGCATGTTCTTATGACAAAGCTTTGGAATGAAAGCAAAAGTTTATGATACATTTTATTATACCTGTAAATCTGAAAGCGTAGCTATAGTTTTTAATTTTTATTTTGCCTCTATAACTATTTTTATACCCTTTTTATGGTTGACTGGGCCAAGGTTTGAAATAAGTTCTATTGGGAGTCAATGCCCCATTAGTCTTCTGTAATAAAATGTGAACCTGGCTAAAATAAAACATTACGCTGTAAGAGCAATTAAGAGTGGGCTTTTGTAGATAATTGCCAACACAAAATAAAATCACTATTAATGAATTTGTGGAAAATAGTTCGACAATTTATAATAAAAATGTGGTTATTTTACATCTATTTTTGTCTCTGCTTGTGCTTCTTTAAAAAAAATTACGAAATGGTCAAGCCCTACTTTTAACCCATGTGTCATGTTAATGTAATCTGTTGTGATGATCTATGATGTCACTTAAGAAAGTATCCCTTCCCCTGTCTGTCCCCACTCTTCCCCCCCCCCGCCAAAAAAAAAGGGTTCCTGAATGAAAATCTGGATGGGTGCTTTATAAGAGTGATAAAAAGAAAAGCTGTGCTTTGTACTTCAATAAGGGGAGGATTTGTAGGACACCTACCTAATCTACTGGGCATTGTCTGAGCACAAAGCATAGCATCTTATTATCTCATGGTGTCTTAAAAACTATAAACACGGTTGACAGATACTTCTCTAATAGTACAATAATAGCCTTTTTGTGGTTATTAGATTAAGCTTTCAGTAAGTTAGGAGGAATGCTGAAGGTTTGTATTTAACAGAAACAGAATGTACTATGTTAAATTTAGGTGGGTTATTGTTGTTTTGAAGTGTTAAGTGGGACCTTTAAAATTCAGTTTTTATTCTAAGTTTGAATAATACACAGCCTTGACTATGTTGCCTACAAACAGAAGATGAACATTTTGGCTTAGCATTTAACTAGTGGAGAAGAGAAAAGATTGAATAGGAGACAAGGAAATGACCAACACCTTTCTTTAGTTTAGGACGGATATGCATTCGTCATGACAGTAATATGTGGAATATGCACCACGGAAGCCCTGAAACCAAGTGCTAGATTTCTGCAATTCATCTAGGGCCTAAATCTGAATATATTGTTTACATCTCCAAATGAGACCTCTGGGACCTTCAGAAACTTGAGACAGCCCAGTTGTGATTATGCAGATTTGGTAGCGTGTTTTCTAAAATTGGGATACCGTAATTATTTCTCAAAGAAACTGACTCATCATGTCTACTAAATATGGAGAAATGTTTGAAAAAAATTGTTTTTACCCTTTAGGAGTACATCTACATTAAGGGCTCTTTTATGTCTGTAGTGGTCACTGACACAGAAAAGCAGCTGGTGTCATTTAGTGTGTGCTGGGACCAAGGCAGACAGAATGTGTGCAGGATTGAAAAAAAACACCCAAAAAACACAGGCCTTGTGTTTGAGAGCCTAAGCCAAAGAGGAGCTTAATGTGATTTTCGACATTAAGAAAAACATTCAAATTCAGATTGGGCTTGCTAATCCTGACCTAAAGTTGAACTCTTCCTTGGTGTAAACATTACTTGCATCTTTTGGAATGGTGCCATGTATATTATCTCATGCCTCAGATTGCCAGTGTAGAATGAATATGGGAAATTGTCCTCTCCAACCACCTTTTGGCTGATGTTACCTGCAGTATGAACACTCTGCCATGGTATCGACTACCTCCAGGGCACCACTGAGGGTCATGCAGTGTACAAAAGGTTGTGTTCCCTGCAGTATTTTTCAGCTGCTAGAAGGTTCAGTATATGGAAGGCACTGTACAACTTTTGAGGAAGAAATGGATTTTCTGTTTCCTTTCAGGATCTTGCAAACCTTTGCAGGAACAGCTGTAAATTAGTCTTAAAACTTTATCTCATTTCTTAGCTACTGACTAGCAATGTATGCACCTCAAATTGTTTAAAATGTGTGTTTTCATAATAGGAAATACAAAAAAAAAGGAAGGAGCTAAAAATCTCATAAAAATGTATAGTAAATTCCCTTAAGGTACCTTCCAACCCCTATGAAACTACTATTAGGATCCTTCAAGTTGCCTTCATATATTTCTACATTTCTTGCTTGGTTTTAGAGCATTGGGAACCATGGGCAACAGTGGTTCAATGGGGCCATTACCTTGTTCCAGAATATAAAATAAGATTTATGTGAGAGGACTGTTGCCTTACAGCAGGGGTCAGCAACATACAGCTCGTGGGCCATATTTAGTCCGCAGAGCCATTGGGTATGATTTGTGTACATGGGGCTTTGGTAGCATTTTCCATGGCAGAAAAAAATAGGCATCGGTGGTAGGTGCTTCCCCTGTGCCACATTGGAGAGAAACAGGGGTGTTGGCTGGGTCCCTGTGTCCACCCACCAACCTCTAACCCATGCTGGGTCATCCCACAGCCTGAAAGGGTTACCAACCACTGCCCTACAGAGTTACCTTTTCTTAAAAAATAAGAGATGGATTGAGGTAGTCAACCAAAGACTGTGGTGCTGGTGTCCTTGTGAAGGCTTCAGCTTCCATGATCATAGTCTGCTCTTTGGTGAGAGAGGCAGTGGTCTGCTGAGAAGAGATGGCCTCCAGCTCACTTCACTAGGGAGGAAGCTCTTCTCAACCAGATCGGTCAAACAGGTCAGCCAGACTTTAAACTGAGCCTGCCGGGGGATGGGTGGACTACCACCATAGCAAGCCCACCAGGCAACTACTGCAAAACTAGCAGGTTAGGGCACTCAAGGGTATCCACACCTACCCCAGCCCTGGAAGGGTGTCCTCCTGGAAGTGCAAGGAAGCCTAGGGCTTCCAATGGGACACTTACGTGTCCGTACACCAATGCCAGGAGCTTGGGGAACAAACAGGAGGAACTGGTTCTCCTGCTCAACAATAATGACTATGATCTCATAGGGATCACAGAGACCTGGTGGGACTCCACCTATGACTGGGCCACAGTACAGATGGCTATACCCTGTATAGGAGAGATTGTGCAGAAAAAAGGGGTAGGGGTGTAGCCCTTTATGTCAAGGAAAGCTACACGTCCTTGCAAGCTGACATTGGCACCCATGGAGGATGACTGGAGACCCTCTGGGTTAAAATACCTGGGGAACATGGCACAGAGGACACAATGGTAGGAGTCTACTATAGACCTCCTAATCAGGATCAAGAGCTTGACCAGGAATTTGCCAGGAAACTGGCTGAGGCTGCATGCTCTTGGTGCATGATTCTCATGGGAGAGTTCAATTACCTGGACATCTCATGGGAAGAGCATTTGGCCAAATCTGAACAGTCACAAAGCTTCCTCACATGCGTGGAGAAACTCTACCTGACTCAAGGAGTCTATGAACTGACAAGAGGTAAAGTGCTCCTGGACTTGGTACTGGCCAAAGGGGATGATCTAGTCAGCCACCTAACAATTTGTGGAAAGCTGTGAGACCCGCTGACCACAAGGACCTGATTACGTTTACTATCCATTGCAAAGCTGGCAAGTCAGTCAGCAATGCAGAAGACCTTGACTTTAGGAAAACTGACTTTGATAAGCTCAGGAGACTTTTTGTCAAGGCCCTAAAGGTCCATGACTCGAGAGGGAGGGGAGTCCAAGATGAGTGGTTGCTCTTTAAGGGAGCAGTCCTGAAACCACAAGGGATTTCCAGCCCATCTCGGAGGAAAGGTAGCAAAAGGGCACAGCAACCACTGTGGCTTAGCAGGGAACTCATGGACCTCCTACATCTAAAAACAGAGGCTTATAAAGGATGGAAGACAGGAATCACTACAAAGAAGGTATATTCTGCACTGGTCCTGTAAGGAGTGACCCAGGAAAGCAACCAAACTCCAGCTGGCTACATGTATCAAGGACAATAAAAAGTCCTTTTTCAGACGTGGGGAGTTGAAAGAAAAGCAAGGGTAACATTGGATACCTGCTAAACTAAATGGGACAACTGACAACCAACATCCAGGAAAAAATTAACCTGCTTAATGGGTATTTTTTGTCATTTTTTCAGTAGGCCAAAGGAACCACCCTGCCTAACATGATGCGGGGCAGCTAGGTTGAGGGTGAATTTATACCCAGCATCAGTGTAGACCTTGCAAAGGAACACCTTGAGAGGCTGGACACCTTCAAGTCACCTGGTCTCAACAGCTTGCACCCCAGAGTACTTAAGGAGCTGGCAGGCATCATATCCCAGCCACTGGCAAGGATATTTGAGCACTTGTGGTGCTCAGATGAAATACCTGAAGATTGGAAGACGGCCAATGTGGTGCCTATCTTCAAGAAAGGGAGGAAAGTCGATCTGGGAAACTATAGGCCAAATAGCTTGGCCTCAATGCCAGGAAAGATTATGGAAGAAAATACTAGCAAGATCAATTTAAACAAGCTGGCTAATGTCAACATTCTGAGGAAGAGCCAGCACGGGTTTGTTGCAGGCAGGTCTTGCCTGACCAATCTCATTTCCTTCTATGACCAGGTGACATATCATCTGGACAAGGGAGAAGAGATTGACGCTATATATCTGGACTTTAAAAAAGCCTTTGATCTGATGTCCCATGATCTCCTCATGGAAAAATTGGCCAACTACAGCATCAGCTGCATCACAATCCGATGGCTGGGAAATTGGCTCTGAGGTTGGACCCAGAAAGTGGTAATCGACGGAAGTAAATCATCATGGTGCTCTGTGACCGGTGGTGTCCCCCAAGGCTCTGTCTTTGGACCTGTGCTCTTTAACATCTTTATTAATGATGTGGACACTGGTATCAGAAGCGGACTGAGCAGGTTCGCTGATAATACCAAACTTTGAGATAA